>NC_041226.1:28722993-29046438 GCF_002837175.3 Physeter macrocephalus | reverse complement strand
AATATATGCAAATCAATCAATGTGATACACCATATTAACAAACTGAAGAATAAAAACCTTATGATCATCTCAATAGATGCAGAAAAAGATTTGACAAAATTCAACACCCATTTATGATAAAAACTCTCCAGACACTGGGCATAGAGGGAAACTACCTCAACATCATAAAGGCCATATATGACAAACCCACAGCCAACATCATTCTCAATGGTGAAAACCTGAAAGCATTTCCTCTAAGATCATGAACTAGACAAGGAAGTCCACTCTTGCCACTATTATTCAAAATAGTTCTGGAAGTCCTAGACATGACAATCAGCAAAGAAAAAGAAATAAAAGGAATACAAATTGGAAAAGAAGAGATAAAAGTGTCATTGTTTGAAGATGATATAACTCTATACATAGATAATCCTAAAGATGCCACCAGAAAACTACTAGAGCTAATCAATGAATATTGTAAAGTTGCAGGATATGAAATTAATTCACAGAAATCTCTTGTGTTCCTATACACTAACAACGAAAGATCAGAAAGAAAAATTAAGGAAACAATCCCATTCACCATTGCAATGAAAAGAATAAAATACCTAGGAATAAACCTACCTAGGGAGGTAAAAGACCTGTACTCAGAAAACTATAAGACACTGATGAAAGAAATCAAAGATGACACAAATAGATTGAGAGAAACACCATGACTATTCTACGCAAAGCAATCTACAGATTCAATGCCATCCCTAATAAATTACAAATGTCATTTTCAACAGAACTGGAACAAAAAATCTTAGGTTTGTATGGAGAAACAAAAGACCCTGAATAACAAAAACAATCTTGAGGGAGAAAAATGGAGCTGGAGGAATCAGACTCCCTGACTTCACAGTATACTACAAAGCTACAGTAATCAAGACAATATGGTACTGGCACAAAAACAGAAATATAGATCAATGGAACTGGATAGAAAACCCAGAGATAAACCCACACACCTATGGTCCACTAATCTATGACAAAGGAGGCAAGGATATACAATGGAGGAAAGACGGTCTCTTCAATAAGTGGTGCTGGGAAAACTGGACAGCTACAGGTAAAAGAATGAAATTAGAACACTTCCAAGCACCATGCACAAAAATAAACTCAATATGGTTTAAAGACCTAAACGTAACAGCAGACACTATAAAACTCTTAGAGGAAAACACTGGAAGAACACTCTTTGACATAAATCGCAGCAAGATCTTTTTTGACCCACCTCCTGGAGTAATGGAAATAAAAACAAAAATAAACAAATGGGACCTAATGAAACAAAAGCTTTTGTACAGCAAAGGAAACTGTAAACAAGATGAAAAGACAACCCTCAGAGTGGGAGGAAATATTTGCAAACGAATCAATGGACAAAGGATTAATCTCCAAAATATATAAACAGCTCATGCAGCTCAATATTAAAAAAAAACAAACAACACGATCCAAAACTGGGCAGAAAACTACAATGAGGTATCACCTCACACCATTCAAAATGGCCATCATCAAAAATCTACAAACAATAAATCCTGGTGAGGGTGTGGAGAAAAGGGAACCCTCTTGTACTGCTGGTGGGAATGTAAATTTATACAGCCACTATGGAGAACAGTATGGAGGTTCCTTAAAAACTAAAAATAGAATTACCATATGACCCAGCAATCCCACTACTTGGCATATACCCAGAGTAAACCATAATTCAAAAAGACACGTGCAACCCATTTTCATTGCAGCACTATTTACAATAGCCAGGTCATGGAAGCAACCTAAATTCCCATCAATAGACGAATGGATAAAGAAGATTTTGCAACCCATTTTCATTGCAGCACTATTTACAATAGCCAGGTCATGGAAGCAACCTAAATTCCCATCAACAGACGAATGGATAAAGAAGATTTGGTACATATATACAATGGAATGTTACTCAGCCATAAAAAGGAACAAAAGTGGGTCATTTGTAGAGACGTGGAAGAACCTAGAGACTGTCATACAGAGTGAAGTATGTCAGAAAGAAGAAAACAAATCTCATATAATAATGCATATATGTGGAATCTAGAAAAATGATACAGAGGAACCGGTTTGCAAGGCAGAAATAGAGACACTGATGTAGAGAACAAACTTATGGACACTAACGGGGGAAAGTGAGTAAGTGTAGTGGTGGTGGGATGAGCTAGGATATTGGGATTGACATATATACACTAATATATATAAAATAGATAACTAATAACCTGCTGTATTAAAAAATAAAATAAAATTCAAAAAAATATTGCAAAACATGTAATAACATGCAGTCATTGAGTATGAAATATATAGTCACTTATTCTTTACCTTGCAAACACATACAATTGTCCATACATTTCTGAGTGTAAAATATTTTCATCTGTAAAATGGAGATAGCCACATCTATATCATGTGACTTTATAAAGGTTTAAATAAAAATATTTTAAAAATATAAATATATATATATATACACACATATATGTGTGTATTTGTCTCTGTATGTGTGGTAAGTATATGAATTATATTTTTATATTATATTTTTATAATTATATAATTATATAATTATATTTTTAGATAGTCTACTCTTTATGTTTGACTGAATTGGAAGTGGAAAATATTCAGTGAAAAGAGAGAGAGCAGGCATTAGGCATGGAACATCTAAGCACCACTCTTCAAGGCTGACAAACGTAAAAGGAGAGGCAGAGGAAGGTGGTTTGGATCGGAAGGGTCTCAGACTGTAGTTTAGCTCTGAGAACATCCCAGACAATAGAAAGGGGTGCTGCTGTGCAGAGATTCCTACCTTGGAAAGAAATAGATAGACTACAGTAGACCATCATTCCTAGGGCTGAGGCTGCCCTGAAAGACCTCAGCTAAAAGGCTGCAGTGGATCCTGAGGGCACTTCAGCTAGAGCATTCCAGCTAACTATGTTGCTTGCAGAAAGTTCTATCTTGAGAAATGGGGTGCACCTTACATGGTTGCCACTTACATATAGAAAGAAACCAGCAATTACAAGTAGAATTCATGTTATTATTATTCAATAGCCCCCCCATATGATCACTGACAGACAAAAACCTTTCTGTTTTATAGAATACTTTGAAAGCATGGCAGATTTGTTTAAGTGTTCTTAAATGTCCATCTTTTGCTCAACATCTAAGGAAAGGCTGTCAGAAGTGTGTGAACACACATCTGCTTAGTTTTCTCCTTCACCTGCATGATATCCTTAAACAATGGATCCTGTGATCAGGTCACTATTCAATAGAGATCTATTCTAAGTTACCTTTTAATAAAACATTACACATATTTCAGTATGATAAAAACAGTGTATTCCAAAAGGACCTATGTCCTACATTTGCTGAAATTTTCTTTTGGGGTGCACACACACAGAATATGCAAAAAATGATGCTTCCTTATATATTCCATTGAATTCTAATTCATTAGTAGTCTATCAGATTCAGTAGGCAACAAGTTACTTGTCAGCTACAAAAGGGTGTAAACCAATTGGCAAGAAAGTAGGCCCATAGAGATAATGAAACCCTTTTGACCTTGCCAAGAAGAAAGAGGGGTGGAGAGAATTGCTGATTCATGAAGGAAAACCTTCCTGAAAAGTTGAATGCTCAGGTTAAACTTTCCTCCTAGGCAGTACTAATTTGGCAGACAGATAGCAAACCATAGTTAATCTAAGCTGACATTGACCTTGCTGGCATTACCTGCAAAATCATCTCACATAAATTTTTCTCAAATAGTTATTCCAATGCATTATACACTAAAATCTGTCTATCAACAAATCTAGGGATGTTTAACTTTCCTTCAGCTAAAATTCACCAATCTTTTGCTACAGGGAGAGAAAAATTCAGCTACTCCCTGAAAGTTTTATGGCTTTGATTTTGTAGGGAAGAATAAGTGGCTCAATGGAAAACAAGGCATTGATTATATGGAAGCTGTTTTACAATTCTGTAATAGGTAGATACTGATAAAGATGCAAAAATTATTCTATATAGATATGCAAACGGATTCTGTGTTGTGGAGGAATAACCATCCTTCCCTGTGGAAAAAACTGATATTTCTTGCACTTGTACATTCATTCTAATATCCATGGTCTATAAATATATCAGTTCTTTGGATTTGCTTTTGAAATGGTTCTAAAATCTGCATGGTTTCCTCATTGATTAAAGAGTTAAAATTATTAACGTGTTCATTTTTTATATCTGCATGAGAGTCACAATATTAACTTCTTAAAAAGTCTTTGAACAATATGGCTTTTAATATCACATACTTATGAATACCTATTATCTTTTTGGATAGTTTCCTTATAAATCCCAATTTTAAATCATAGAATTATGTATATTTAATTTACTTTCATTTATTCACCTATTCATCTTTTAATTGAACATCTAATACATTCAACACAGTGTTAGAATTTCATGGTAATTGTATCATGTGACCCTATCCCTGATATGATGCAGCTAACATTTTCAGGTGGGAAATGCCTTATGAACAGATAAATTACAATGCAACAGAGTATGTGTTAAAGGAGAGTAAAGGACAAAATGCTTTCAAAGGAGAAAAAAATAATTCAAACAGCCAGTTCACTTTCAGACCTTTGAGAAAGCTATAAAACATGAGGTGGGATTTTAAAATGGGTTTTAAAAATAGTACTTCATTGGAGAGGTGAGAAGACATGGCAGAGAAGAAACACATATTTGAGTTTTACATTTGTGCTTTTGCCAAGAGCTTTATCAAGAACTTTAACAACTACAATCAAATGACATGAAAATACAGCAGTAGTTGTAAGAGACAAACCCGGCGTTATTTTTCTCACTTGACTAGACTTTAAAGTACTAGAGAAGTTAAGTGAATTGCAAAAGGTCACACAGCTAGATGGTAAAAGAGTGAGAACTAAACTTTTACTATTTCAATTATTTCTTCCTCAAGACACTCCTGACAGTCAGAGGATGTAAGAAATCAGAGCAGACACTGCTGGAACACGCAAAGTATAAAAACACAAGAACAATTAATTTTTTGAGGGAACTCCATATTACTGTCTATAATGACTATAACAATTTACATTCCCACTTACAGTGTACAAGAGCAGACTTTTCTCCACATCTGCACCAATATATATTATCTTTTGTTTTGTGATAATGTCCATTCTAATAGGTGTGAAGTAATATCTCATTGTGGTTTTGATTTGCATTTTCCTGAGAATTAGTGATGTTAAGCAGTTTATTATATATTTGTTGGCCATTTGTATATCTTCTTATGAGAAATGTCGATTCAGGTCCTTTGCCCATTTTTAATCAGCTTATTCATTTGGGGTGTTTGTTTGTTTTTCCTATTTAGTTAAATTCCTTATATATTTTGGATATTTACCAACCCATTATCAGATATATGGTTGCAAATATTTTCTCTCATTCATAAGTTGTGTCTTCACTCTGTTGATTTTTTCTTCTGCTATGCAAAAGCTTTTAGTTTGAAGAAATTCCATTTGTCTATATATGCTTTTGTTGCCTGTATTTTGGGGGTCATACCCAAAAATCTTTGCCCAGGCCAATGTCAAGATTTTTTCCTGTGTTCCTCTAGTAGTTTTAGAGATTTGGGTCTTATGCTTAAGTCTTTAATCTGTTTTGAGTTGATTTTTGTACATGGTGTGAGATAAGAGTTCAATTTCATTCTTCATATGGATATCCAGTTTCCCCAATATCATTTATTTAAGAGACTATCCCATTCCCATTGTGTACTCCTGGTACCCTTGTAGAAATCACTTGATTGTAACTGTGTCAATGTATATTAGGGGTCTCTATTCTGTTCCATTGGTCTGTGTGGCTGTTCTTACTCCACTACTATGTTTTTTCGGTTACTATAGCTTTGTGGTATATTTCAAAATCAGGCAGTGTGATGCCTCCATCTCTGTGTCTTGCTCAAGAATAGTTGGACTATTTGGGGTCTTTTGTACTTCCATATGAACTTTAGGATTTTTTTCCTATTTCTGTGGACAATTTCATTTGATAGAGATTGCATTGAATCTGTACATCATTTTGAATAGTATGGACATTTTAACAATATTAATTCTTCCAATCCATGAACACAGGATACCTTTCCCTTTATTTGTGTCTTTTTAAATTTCTTTCATCAGTTTTTTTTTTTTTTTTATATATAGTTTCCAGTGTACAGAACAGTCACTAGCTTGGTTAAATTTATTCCTAAGAATTTAACTGTTTTGATGCTATCATAAATGAGATTGTTTTCTTAATTTCTCGTTCATATAGTTTGTTTTTAGCATAGAGAAACACCACTAAGTTTTGTATGTTCATTTTACATCCTAAAGATTTAATGAATTTGTTTATTAGTTCTAAAAGTTTTTTGGTGGAGTATTTAGGGTTCTCCACATATAACATTATATCATCTGAAAACAAAGATAATTTTACATCTTCATTTTTGATTTAGATGTATTTTATTTATTTTTCTTGCCTGATTACTCTGGCAAGGACTTCTAATACTATGTTGAATGGAAGTGGTAAGAAGGGGCATTACTGTCTTCTTCTGCTCTTATAAGACTAGCTTTCAGCTTATCAACATTAAGTATGATTTTAGCTGTAAGTTTTTCCTATATGGCCTTCATTTTGTTGAGGTACATTCTCTCTATACCTCATTTGTTGAGAGTCTTTGTCATGAAGGGACACTGAATTTTGTCAAGTGTTTTTTCTGCATCTATTGAGATGATCATGTGAGCTTCATCTTTCATTCGGTTAATGTGGTGTATCACATTTACTTATTTGCATTTTTTATAACATCCTTGCATCCCAGGGATAAATCCCACTTGATCATACAGTATGATCCTTTTAATGTGTTGTTAAATTCTATTTGCTAATATGTTGTTAAGAAATTTTGCATCTATATTCCTCAGGGATAATGGCCTGTGATTTCTAGTAGTGTCCTTCTCTGGCCTTGATATCAGAGTAATGCTGGTCTCATAAAATAAGTTTAGAATTGTCCCCTCCTCTTCTATTTTTTGGAAGAATATGAGGATTGCTGTTCATGTTTGTTTTTTTTTTGTTTGTTTTGTTTTTTTGTTTTTTTTTTTCCGGTACGCGGGCCTCTCACTGTTGTGGCCTCTCCTGTTGCGGAGCACAGGCTCCGGACGTGCAGGCTCAGCGGCCATGGTTCACGGGCCCAGCCGCTCCGCGGCATGTAGGATCTTCCCGGACCGGAGCACGAACCCGCGTCCCTTGCATTGGTAGGCGGACTCTCAACCACTGCGCCACCAGGGAAGCCCCATGTTTTTTGATGTTTGGTAGAATTCACCTATCATGCTATCTGGTCCTCGGTTTTACCTTGTTGGATGGTTTTCATTATTAATTCAATCTTCTTTCTTATTATTGACCCATTCAGATTTTCTTTACTTCATGATTTAAATTGGAAGGTTGTATGTTTCCAGGAATTTGTACACTTCTACTAGGTTATTCATTTTTTTGGTATACAATTGTTCATAGTAATCTATTATAATCCTTTGTATTAAAGTCTCTCTTTCATATTTTTTATAATTATACTTTATATAATCTTAATAATTTTATTTTTTTCCTTTTACTACTTATTCTAACTCAAGTTTTGTTAACTTTCTTTCTTAAAAAAACTGCTCTTAGATCAATTGATCTTTTCTATTGCTTTTCTATTCTCTATTTCACTTATTTATGCAGTAATCTTTATTATTTTCTCTCTGCTGTTAACATTGGACTTTGATTTTTCATTTTTTCTCTAGTTTCTTGAGGTGTAAATTTAAGTTGTTTATTTAAGGTCCTTCTTTTTTTCTTAATATAGGCAGTTATCCTTATAAACTCTCCTCTTAGAATTACTTTTGCTCCACACTGTAAGATAAAGTGTGCTGCATTTCCATTTTTGTTTGTCTCAATATATGTTTAAATTTCCTTTTGATTCCTTCATTGACCCATTGGTTGTTCATGAGTGTGTTATTGCATCCCAAACAAATGGCAGAGCTGAAAGCTCACTACATTTTTACTTTTCCATGGGAGAAATCAATGGCTGAGGAGTTCTCCCTTGGCACTGAGCTGTGCTGCTTTAGGGGAAGGATAATGCAAGTAAAGTAAAACTGTCCTTCTTACCCTCTTCAATATGTGCATTCTTAGGGAAAGGACATTTAGGCAGAATGTTAGATCTATACAACATAATAAAAAAATAATGTATATCCACTGTTTCATAAAGTTTTTTTCTTTATTTTCAAGTTCCCATTACTTGTCCATATTTTTATTGTAGTTAAATTCTACTTGATTAGTTTTATAAATAATTATGATTTAGAAATCTCAAGACATTTTAAAACATAGATATTTTTACTATAATCCATAAGGTAAATTTTTCAATTGTGTTCTTATATCTATTGAGGAAATATATAATAAAGTATTTTCAGAGATAAAATATAAAGCCAACATCTATTTTAACCTTTTAATAATATTCATTTGATGCCTCAAATATAGAAAATGTAATGGTTGTTGCCAGGTGCAGAGCAAGGAATAAAATAATATTCCATTCTCCTGGAATTTGTAATCTATATAAAGAGATAGATAATGCATAAATAAACAAATAAAGGAGATCTTAAGAAGCTTGTTTGGCAAATGTTTTGAATTTGGGACTAAAGACAGAACTAATCTTGAGAGCTAATACATACCCTATAAGACACCAAAAAGACTCTCTATTTCCTTGAAAGTAAGCTACACAGTGCTGGATGGGTCTTGTCATTAAAGTAAATCTAGCAGCATGGGTGATCTGTGATAATAGAGAGAGTGTCCTTGTAGAAACATTGTTTGATCCCATTAAATGGAAAAGATAGTGAAATTGAAGAAGATAACTTATTTTCAGTATCTATAGTGCATGCTTCTGACAGAGAAAAGTGACAAAAAATGAAGTATAATGAAGAATAGAAAGCAACAAACACCAGATAATACTACTGACAGCCTTCTATATAATGGAATTAGAGTATGCTACTTCAATGTCAAAAGTGCTAAAAAAACTGAGTGGAAAATATTCCAGGGCAAGCCCACAGATTTGCAAAAAATGTTTAAAATCACAAATTTGAGTCAAAGCTATAGGCCACCTGTCCTTTACTTTGGGATTTTTTTTTCTTTTTAACCACCTAGCCATAATTATGCAATGGCTCTAACAATTAGAAACAGACTTCCATAGTACCTGTGCACATCAAAACTCAAGCGACTGGGATAGCTTAATGTAGATTCAAGACAAAAATATACACGCAAAGGGAAAAATCAAGCTAGTTTCACAGGGTGTCATTTAATGCCCCTAAAGTGCGGAACCATATCTAGAACATTCTGAAGAAAATGAAACGTGAATTAGGTTAAGCTGTTCTCTTTACAAAGGCAAAAGATAGACACTTCAAAGTATCAGAGGATGTAATACCATCTTGGCAAATCTCCTGCATAACAAACTCCTTAGAGCTGTAGTAAGAAGGTATTTTTTATGAACAAGGCATTAATGGTTGCAGTGTCAAGATAGGAAAAGAAATGCACAGTTTTTATGACAGATTCTTTAGTTTTAGAAAATTATCATGACAGGACAGATAGATTCAACCGAGGTATTGATACAGGACACTCTGCTGACATTATACCATTTGGGTATGTGCTTCTCTGTCTAAAACCTGAAGCTTTTGGCTCTAGGAGACAAGGTTCTTCTGTTCACTCCTCCATTCATGATCACTCTTCTATAGACAAGTCTGAGTTTTATCCAGTGCTCATGTGTTTAGATATCTCCATGTAGCTTACAGTATTTAGCCTATCTTATCTACCTCTTCCTGTGACTATCTAGCTGAAAATATCTTGCTCAGATAATTTCTCAGGAAGGTGGACTTCGGTCTCTGTTGCCCCCTTCAAAAGCAATTTTCTTGAGACAGAGCATTTGTATGATGCTTTAATCGTTCAGAACATAGCAGATGGATAAGAGCAAATTCCCAACTACAGGTACCATACCTTCCCTGGCATGTGTTATGTGTTTCCATGTTTGTCTTAGATGTTCTACACTTAAGTCTATTAACTACACTGTTGCAATTTGCTGGATCTTTTCGACAAAGTGTATCAATACTTCAATAGGGTCCTAAGACAAAAGATAGAAGAAATCATCCTGTGATAAGAGGTCACACTTGGCTAGATTATGATGTACAGTTATTTAGTCAAACACTAGTCTAGTTGCTGCTATGAAGGTATTTTGTACATGTGAATCACATTTACTATTAATAGAGGAGATTACTTCCCTCCCTTCAACGAGGGTAATTCAGCTCCCAGGATTCAAGTAAGAAACTTTGTGTCTACGTGATGATGCAGGAGTTCCCATGCCTAAAAATATTCAGAGAACCACTGTACTAAAGAGGAAATATTAGAAGGTGAGTCATGGATCTGCCCACCTCAGAGAGGGCATGTGTGGCAAGTCTGTGTGATCATGGTCCAGATAAATAGACTCATATCCTTTGCAAATCTGGTATGGCTGTGAAAATTCCATGATGAGTATTGACCATTGTAACTGGAAACCTTCCAGACTGCCTTTAGTTTCATCTCTTTTGTTTCCCTCTAACCCTATATCTTATGTTCCTGGCTCTGAAAACACACTTGCCTCTATATTCACCTCCCAAAGTTTTATCTAAGCCACCTCTATTTTTAATGAACTATTTTGAATAATTATTCCACTATGACTTGAGCATCTATGCTTTACTCCCTTTAATGAATTGTAGGTATGAAATTCTTCAAGGGCTCTTTGTTTCAGTCCTTCAGGACCAACTGTCTAAACCTGTCTCCTCACACCTTAAACATCTTAGTTCTTTAAAAGTTAAATAAAAATCCATTTTAAAAATGAACATTTTCCATTTGTTAGGAGCCTACAAAGCTTTGGACACAAGTTCAACTATCTCAACCACCTGAATTTATTTTTAATCATATATTTCCCTTAAGATAATTCCCTTAAGGTGATGTTTAACAAATTCATGTTTTAGCTAATTCATACATTCTTTTAATAGTGAAAAATGAAGTCATTTTTTTTCTCTTTTTTCTTTATTCATTAGAAATCATGTTATTTGAAGTGACTTGGTTATTTGAAGCTTCTATCAGAAAGAAAAGCTAATTTTTTTTCTATCCCTGTGATCACAAGTACCTTTCATTGAATACATTTCATAACCAATTATTCATTGTTTCTAATTCCTAGGGTTATATCTAATTTACTCAAATATCCTCATGGTCATTTTTCTTCTCTTTCATGTTTGTGTGTGGCATACATCTTTAATAACCTCATGTTCTTTTGGTTATATATATAAATATAAATATATATCTGTGTGTTTTTATGGATATGCCTGACAAAGAGTATAAATCTATGGATAGTTTATTAACAGGTGATTTTAGAAGCTAAAAGAAATTTAATTCCTATTTGTACCTTAGTCTTTAAAATTGTCTTTTCTCTATGTGTATGTGTTAATGTGTATATTATCTTCATTTTCTTAGAAATCTGTGTAATCCTTGTTGATTAATTTAAATATTTCTGTGTATACTTCTCTTAGAAATATAAAGCATCTTGCTTTTCCTCCCTCACTAATAATTATATTTATTTCTTTTGATTATGCCATTAAAAAGTTAATTTTTTCCGAAGTTGTTAAGTATCTTAAATCCATTCATTGTTCTTCAGTTTATACGTCTCTTTTTTCATTTCTCATCTCTTAAGTTATACTCTTCTATGCAGGCATAGAAAATCTTACACATGAATTTATTATTATTTTAATTTTACAAATTCTAGCATAATATTTGACTTGCCAACAAATACCAGAGTAAGTTGAAAATAAAAGGAACAACCACATCTCTAAACTCTAATTTTCCAGTAGAATATAGTGCATGCTGTTCCCAGTTGGACATTGTAATGTCCCAACTATATTAATTGGGAAGCTTCCAATGACACAATTACTCTAGCTCTTTCTTTGGTTTCTGGCTGCCAGGATTCTGTCTACCCCACAGTGTACTTTGATTATGTGCACTGATCATTATTGCCATTTTACCATCTGATTGTGTAAAGCCTTTCATTCTCTCTGCTATTATAACTAATCCACCGATGTTTTGTAGCAGCACGTGATAGGTATCCACAGCCAGTCCTAGTTTATCTTCAAGCATTCTCCATGCATACTCTATTTTTATTAGCCTTTGGAAGATTTTAGATCAAGAAATCAAAATTGCAGAGTTTCACACGTAGCAATCTTCAGTGTAAAAATCAAGAGTGCTGATCAAGAATTTGCATTATCAGAATTCTATTTTGATTTGCTATTCTAAATGTCAGACGTTTTGACTCTAATCCACAGGATTCCAGTGGATACATTCTGGGCATCTTCATAAAATGTTATATATAAAAATATAAAATATGTGGTGTTGGAAGAATTCTTATCTTCAGATCAAATGTGTCACTATGGGCTCTCTGAAACACCAGAAAGTGTCTTGCTTATTCACCATCAGTGTTTGCTATAGATTCCACTTACTTCCCTATTTTCCTCTTTCTCTGTTCCAGCTTTCTCTTAATCATATCCTGAGGCTGATGATATTGAAACCAGACAATCCTGTTGAAGTTTTCCAAAGGTTCTGTTAACTATTTTTGATGTTGATACAAAAGACATATTGATTACAATAACTTACTAGATTTATTGCAGTATAAATGCATGATCTCTGTAGTAGTCCATTAACAAAACTATCTTTAGGATATTGTGTCCCTCAAAAGATTAGGTAAGACACAAACTATATGTGTACCCAACAATTTAAACATTTAACAGTGATGCAGCAAGAAATTCTTTTTCGTGAAGATAAATAGACTATTTTTGTTCCTCCTCCTAGTGAAGTGAGAATATCTAAGCACAAAGCCTTGGCAGGAGAGAGCTGTAGGAATATATGAGAAAACTAAGAATGAGACCAGTGGGGTAAGAAGAAAACTAGGAGCACACTATGTCCTTGAAGTGAAGAATCTTTTTTAAGAATGGGAAATAAGGAAGATCTTCAAGATGCTGGAGGAGTAAGATGTGGAGATCACCTTCCTCTCCACAAATACATCAGAAATACATCTACATGTGGAACAACTCCTACAGAACACCTACTGAACACTGGCAGAAGACTTTGGACTTCCCAAAATGTAAGAAATTCCCCACGTACCTGGGTAGGGCAAAAGAAAAAAGAAAAAACAGAGACAAAAGAAGACGTATGGAACCTGTATCTTGATGAGGGAGCTGTGAATGAGGAAATGTTTCCACACACTAGGAAACCCCTTCACTGCTGGAGACAGGGGGTGGCAGTGGGTGGGGAAGCTTCAGAGCCACAGAGGAGAGTGCAACAACAGGGGTGCAGAGGGCAAGGTGGAGAGATTCCCACAAAGAGGATCAGTGCCGACCAGTACTAACCAGCCTGAGAGGCTTGTCTGTTTACCTGCTGGGACAGGTGGGGTTTGGGAGTGGAGGCTCTGGCTTCAGAGGTCAGATCCCAGGGAGAGGACTGGGGTTAGCTGCATGAACACAGCCTGAAGGGGGCTAGTGTGCCATGGCTAGCCGAGAGGGAGTCCAGAGAAAATTCTGGAACTGCCAAAGAGGCAAGAGACCACTGTTTCAGGGTGTGCAAGGAGAGGGGATTCAGAGCTCTGCCTAAATGAGATCCAGAGATGGCGTGAGCCGTGGCTATCATCCTGACAACAGAGAAGAGCATGAAACGCTAAGGCTGTTGCTGCAGCCACAAAGAAGCATGCTGTGCAGGCACAGGTCACTATCCACACCTCCGCTCCTGGGAGCCTGTGCAGCCTGCCACTGCCAGGGTCCCGTGATGTAGGCTTATTTTCAGTATCTATAGTGCATGCTTCTGACAGAGAAAAGTGACAAAAAATGAAGTATAATGAAGAATAGAAAGCAACAAACACCAGATAATACTACTAACAGCCTTCTATATAATGGAATTAGAGTATGCTACTTCAATGTCAAAAGTGCTAAAAAAACTGAGTGGAAAATATTCCAGGGCAAGCCCACAGATTTGCAAAAAATGTTTAAAATCACAAATTTGAGTCAAAGCTATAGGCCACCTGTCCTTTACTTTGGGATTTTTTTTTCTTTTTAACCACCTAGCCATAATTATGCAATGGCTCTAACAATTAGAAACAGACTTCCATAGTACCTGTGCACATCAAAACTCAAGCGACTGGGATAGCTTAATGTAGATTCAAGACAAAAATATACACGCAAAGGGAAAAATCAAGCTAGTTTCACAGGGTGTCATTTAATGCCCCTAAAGTGCGGAACCATATCTAGAACATTCTGAAGAAAATGAAACGTGAATTAGGTTAAGCTGTTCTCTTTACAAAGGCAAAAGATAGACACTTCAAAGTATCAGAGGATGTAATACCATCTTGGCAAATCTCCTGCATAACAAACTCCTTAGAGCTGTAATAAGAAGGTATTTTTTATGAACAAGGCATTAATGGTTGCAGTGTCAAGATAGGAAAAGAAATGCACAGTTTTTATGACAGATTCTTTAGTTTTAGAAAATTATCATGACAGGACAGATAGATTCAACCGAGGTATTGATACAGGACACTCTGCTGACATTATACCATTTGGGTATGTGCTTCTCTGTCTAAAACCTGAAGCTTTTGGCTCTAGGAGACAAGGTTCTTCTGTTCACTCCTCCATTCATGATCACTCTTCTATAGACAAGTCTGAGTTTTATCCAGTGCTCATGTGTTTAGATATCTCCATGTAGCTTACAGTATTTAGCCTATCTTATCTACCTCTTCCTGTGACTATCTAGCTGAAAATATCTTGCTCAGATAATTTCTCAGGAAGGTGGACTTCGGTCTCTGTTGCCCCCTTCAAAAGCAATTTTCTTGAGACAGAGCATTTGTATGATGCTTTAATCGTTCAGAACATAGCAGATGGATAAGAGCAAATTCCCAACTACAGGTACCATACCTTCCCTGGCATGTGTTATGTGTTTCCATGTTTGTCTTAGATGTTCTACACTTAAGTCTATTAACTACACTGTTGAAATTTGCTGGATCTTTTCGACAAAGTGTATCGATACTTCAATAGGGTCCTAAGACAAAAGATAGAAGAAATCATCCTGTGATAAGAGGTCACACTTGGCTAGATTATGATGTACAGTTATTTAGTCAAACACTAGTCTAGTTGCTGCTATGAAGGTATTTTGTACATGTGAATCACATTTACTATTAATAGAGGAGATTACTTCCCTCTCTTCAACGAGGGTAATTCAGCTCCCAGGATTCAAGTAAGAAACTTTGTGTTTACGTGATGATGCAGGAGTTCCCATGCCTAAAAATATTCAGAGAACCACTGTACTAAAGAGGAAATATTAGAAGGTGAGTCATGGATCTGCCCACCTCAGAGAGGGCATGTGTGGCAAGTCTGTGTGATCATGGTCCAGATAAATAGACTCATATCCTTTGCAAATCTGGTATGGCTGTGAAAATTCCATGATGAGTATTGACCATTGTAACTGGAAACCTTCCAGACTGCCTTTAGTTTCATCTCTTTTGTTTCCCTCTAACCCTATATCTTATGTTCCTGGCTCTGAAAACACACTTGCCTCTATATTCACCTCCCAAAGTTTTATCTAAGCCACCTCTATTTTTAATGAACTATTTTGAATAATTATTCCACTATGACTTGAGCATCTATGCTTTACTCCCTTTAATGAATTGTAGGTATGAAATTCTTCAAGGGTTCTTTGTTTCAGTCCTTCAGGACCAACTGTCTAAACCTGTCTCCTCACACCTTAAACATCTTAGTTCTTTAAAAGTTAAATAAAAATCCATTTTAAAAATGAACATTTTCCATTTGTTAGGAGCCTACAAAGCTTTGGACACAAGTTCAACTATCTCAACCACCTGAATTTATTTTTAATCATATATTTCCCTTAAGATAATTCCCTTAAGGTGATGTTTAACAAATTCATGTTTTAGCTAATTCATACATTCTTTTAATAGTGAAAAATGAAGTCATTTTTTTTCTCTTTTTTCTTTATTCATTAGAAATCATGTTATTTGAAGTGACTTGGTTATTTGAAGCTTCTATCAGAAAGAAAAGCTAATTTTTTTTCTATCCCTGTGATCACAAGTACCTTTCATTGAATACATTTCATAACCAATTATTCATTGTTTCTAATTCCTAGGGTTATATCTAATTTACTCAAATATCCTCATGGTCATTTTTCTTCTCTTTCATGTTTGTGTGTGGCATACATCTTTAATAACCTCATGTTCTTTTGGTTATATATATAAATATAAATATATATCTGTGTGTTTTTATGGATATGCCTGACAAAGAGTATAAATCTATGGATAATTTATTAACAGGTGATTTTAGAAGCTAAAAGAAATTTAATTCCTATTTGTACCTTAGTCTTTAAAATGGTCTTTTCTCTATGTGTATGTGTTAATGTGTATATTATCTTCATTTTCTTAGAAATCTGTGTAATCCTTGTTGATTAATTTAAATATTTCTGTGTATACTTCTCTTAGAAATATAAAGCATCTTGCTTTTCCTCCCTCACTAATAATTATATTTATTTCTTTTGATTATGCCATTAAAAAGTTAATTTTTTCCGAAGTTGTTAAGTATCTTAAATCCATTCATTGTTCTTCAGTTTATACGTCTCTTTTTTCATTTCTCATCTCTTAAGTTATACTCTTCTATGCAGGCATAGAAAATCTTACACATGAATTTATTATTATTTTAATTTTACAAATTCTAGCATAATATTTGACTTGCCAACAAATACCAGAGTAAGTTGAAAATAAAAGGAACAACCACATCTCTAAACTCTAATTTTCCAGTAGAATATAGTGCATGCTGTTCCCAGTTGGACATTGTAATGTCCCAACTATATTAATTGGGAAGCTTCCAATGACACAATTACTCTAGCTCTTTCTTTGGTTTCTGGCTGCCAGGATTCTGTCTACCCCACAGTGTACTTTGATTATGTGCACTGATCATTATTGCCATTTTACCATCTGATTGTGTAAAGCCTTTCATTCTCTCTGCTATTATAACTAATCCACCGATGTTTTGTAGCAGCACGTGATAGGTATCCACAGCCAGTCCTAGTTTATCTTCAAGCATTCTCCATGCATACTCTATTTTTATTAGCCTTTGGAAGATTTTAGATCAAGAAATCAAAATTGCAGAGTTTCACACGTAGCAATCTTCAGTGTAAAAATCAAGAGTGCTGATCAAGAATTTGCATTATCAGAATTCTATTTTGATTTGCTATTCTAAATGTCAGACGTTTTGACTCTAATCCACAGGATTCCAGTGGATACATTCTGGGCATCTTCATAAAATGTTATATATAAAAATATAAAATATGTGGTGTTGGAAGAATTCTTATCTTCAGATCAAATGTGTCACTATGGGCTCTCTGAAACACCAGAAAGTGTCTTGCTTATTCACCATCAGTGTTTGCTATAGATTCCACTTACTTCCCTATTTTCCTCTTTCTCTGTTCCAGCTTTCTCTTAATCATATCCTGAGGCTGATGATATTGAAACCAGACAATCCTGTTGAAGTTTTCCAAAGGTTCTGTTAACTATTTTTGATGTTGATACAAAAGACATATTGATTACAATAACTTACTAGATTTATTGCAGTATAAATGCATGATCTCTGTAGTAGTCCATTAACAAAACTATCTTTAGGATATTGTGTCCCTCAAAAGATTAGGTAAGACACAAACTATATGTGTACCCAACAATTTAAACATTTAACAGTGATGCAGCAAGAAATTCTTTTTCGTGAAGATAAATAGACTATTTTTGTTCCTCCTCCTAGTGAAGTGAGAATATCTAAGCACAAAGCCTTGGCAGGAGAGAGCTGTAGGAATATATGAGAAAACTAAGAATGAGACCAGTGGGGTAAGAAGAAAACTAGGAGCACACTATGTCCTTGAAGTGAAGAATCTTTTTTAAGAATAGGAAATAAGGAAGATCTTCAAGATGCTGGAGGAGTAAGATGTGGAGATCACCTTCCTCTCCACAAATACATCAGAAATACATCTACATGTGGAACAACTCCTACAGAACACCTACTGAACACTGGCAGAAGACTTTGGACTTCCCAAAATGTAAGAAATTCCCCACGTACCTGGGTAGGGCAAAAGAAAAAAGAAAAAACAGAGACAAAAGAAGACGTATGGAACCTGTATCTTGATGAGGGAGCTGTGAATGAGGAAATGTTTCCACACACTAGGAAACCCCTTCACTGCTGGAGACAGGGGGTGGCAGTGGGTGGGGAAGCTTCAGAGCCACAGAGGAGAGTGCAACAACAGGGGTGCAGAGGGCAAGGTGGAGAGATTCCCACAAAGAGGATCAGTGCCGACCAGTACTAACCAGCCTGAGAGGCTTGTCTGTTTACCTGCTGGGACAGGTGGGGTTTGGGAGTGGAGGCTCTGGCTTCAGAGGTCAGATCCCAGGGAGAGGACTGGGGTTAGCTGCATGAACACAGCCTGAAGGGGGCTAGTGTGCCATGGCTAGCCGAGAGGGAGTCCAGAGAAAATTCTGGAACTGCCAAAGAGGCAAGAGACCACTGTTTCAGGGTGTGCAAGGAGAGGGGATTCAGAGCTCTGCCTAAATGAGATCCAGAGATGGCGTGAGCCATGGCTATCATCCTGACAACAGAGAAGAGCATGAAACGCTAAGGCTGTTGCTGCAGCCACAAAGAAGCATGCTGTGCAGGCACAGGTCACTATCCACACCTCCGCTCCTGGGAGCCTGTGCAGCCTGCCACTGCCAGGGTCCCGTGATGTAGGGACAACTTCCCCAGGAGAACTCATGGTGCACCTCACACTGTTGTAATGTCACACTGGCTTCTGCTGCCACAGGCTCTCCCCATATTCCATACCCCTCCCTCCCCTTGTCCTGAAGGAACCAGAGCCCCCTAATCAGCTGCTCCTTTAACCCCATCCTGTCTGGGTGGGAGCAGATGCCCTCAGGCGACCTACATGCAGAGGCGGGGCCAGATCCAAAGCTGAACCCCGGGAGCTGTGTGAAACAAAGAAGAAAAAGGGAAATCTCTCCCAGGAGCCTCAGGAGTAGCGGATTAAATCTCCACAATCAACTTGACGTACCCTGCATATGTGGATTACCTGAATAGACAACGAATCATCCCAAAATTACGGTGGTGGACTTGGGGAACAAATGTAAACTTGGGGTTTGCTGTATGTGACTGACTGGTTTCTGGTTTTATGTTTATCCAAGTTTAGTGTTTAGAGTTTATTATTATTGGTAGATTTTTTATTGATTTGGTTGTTCTCTTCCTTTTCCTTTATATATAGATATATATGTATTTGTTTTCCTTTTTCTCTCTTTGTGAGTGTGTATGTGTTTGCTTCTTTGTGTGATTTTGTCTGTATAGCTTTGCTTTTACCATTTGTCCTATGGTTCTGTCTGTACTTTTTTTTTTTTTTAGTATACTTTTTAGTGCTGGTTATCATTGGTGGATTTCTTTTTTGGTCTGGTTGTTCTCTTCTTTCTTTTTTCTTTTTGTTTGTATTATTTTCTAATTTTGATTAATATTTTTTTTTTAATTTTAATAACTTTATTTCTTTTTATTTTTTTCTTCTTTCTTTTTTTCTCCCTTTTCTTCTGAGCCATGTGGCTGAACTCTGAGGCACAGCCGTTAGGCCTTTGCCTCTGAAGTGGGAGAGCCGAGTTCAAGATATTGGTCCACCAGAGACCACCCAGCTCCACATAATATCAAATGGTGAAGCTCTCCTGGATATCTCCATCTTAATGCTAAGACCCAGCTATGCTGAACAATGAGCAAGCTACAGTGATTGACACCCTATGCCAAACAACTAACAAGACAGGAACACAACACCACCTAATAGCAGAGAGGCTGCCTAAAATCATAATAAGGTCACAGACACCCCAAAATACACCACCAGACGTGGTCGTGCCCACCAGAAAACCAAGATACAGCCTCATCCACCAGAACACAGGCACCAGTTCCCTCCACCAGGAAGCCTACAAAACCCAGTGAACCAACGTCCACCACTGGAGGCAGACACCAAAAACAAAGGGACCTACAGCCTGTGAAAAGGAGACCCAAGCACACTAAGTTAAACAAAATGAGAGGGCAAAGAAATATGCGGCAGAGGAAGGAGCAAGGTAAAAAACCCACCAGACCAAACAAATGAAAAGGAAATAGGCAATGTTCCTGAAAAAGAATTCAGAGTAATGATACTAAAGATGATCCAAAATCTTGGAAATAGAATGGAGAAAATACAAGAAATGTTTAACAAGGACCTAGAAGAACTAAACAGTAAAGAAACAATAATGAACAAAACAATAAATGAAATTAAAAATTCTCTAGAAGGGATCAATAGCAGAATAACTGAGGCAGAAGAGCGGATAAGTGACTGGGAAGATAAAATAGTGGAAATAACTACAGCAGAGCAGAATAAAGAAAAAAGAATTGAGGACAGTCTTAGAGACGTCTGCGACAACATCAAACACAGCAACATTTGAATTATAGGTGTCCCAGAAGAAGAAGAGGAAAAGAAAGGGATTGAGGAAATATTTGAAGAGATTATAGTTGAAAAATTTCCTAACATGGGAAAGGAAGTAGTCAACCAAATCCAGGAAGCACAGAGAGTCCTGTACAGGATAAGTATGCCAAGACACATATTAATTAAACTATTACAAAATTAAATACAAGGAAAAAATATTAAAAGCAGCAAGGGAAAAACAACAAATTACATACAAGGGAATCCCCATAAGGTTAACAGCTGATCTTTCAGCAGAAACCCTGCAAGGCAGAAGGGAGTGGCAAGACATCTTTAAAGTGATGAAAGGGAAGAAACTAAAATCCAGACTACTCTACCTAGCAAGGATATCATTCAGATTTGACAGAGAAATTAAACCTTTACTGACAAGCAAAAGCTAAAAGAATTCAGCACCTCCAAACCAGCTTTACAACTAATGCTACATGAAATTCTCTAGGCAGGAAACACAAGAGAAGAAAAGACCTACAAGAACAAACCCAAAACAATTAAGAAAATAGTAATGGGAACATACATATTGAAAATTACCTAAAATGCAAATGGATTAAAGACTCCCACCAAATGGCATAGACTGGCTGAATGTATACAAAACAAGACACATATATATGCTGTCTACAAGAGATCCACTTCAGACCTACGGACACATAGAGACTGAAAGTGAGAGGATGGAAAAAGATATTCCATGCAAGTGGAAATCAAAAGAAAGCTGGAGTAACAATTCTCATATCAGAAAAAATACACTTTAAATTAAAGACTATTACAAGACACAAAGAAGGACACTAAATAATGATCAAGGGATCAATCCAAGAAGAAGATATAACATATAAATATTTATGCACCCAACATAGCAGCACCTCAATACATAAGGGAAATGCTAAGAGCCATAAAAGGGGAAATCCACAGTATCACAAACATAGTAGGACACTTTAACACCCCACTTTCAGCAATGGACAGATCATCCAAAATGAAAATAAATAAGGAAACACAAGCATTAAATGATGCATTAATCAAGATGGACTTAACTGATATTAATAGGGCATTCCATCCAAAAGCAACAGAATACACTTTCTTCTCAAGTGCTCATGGAACATTCTCCAGGGTAGATCATATCTTGGGTCACTAATCAAGCCTTGGTAAATTTAAGAAAATTGAAATTGTATCAGGTCTCTTTTATGACCACAATGTTATGAGAGTAGGTATAAATTACAGGGAAAAAATCTGTAAAAAATACAAAAACATGGAGGCTAAACAATACACTACTTAATAACCAAGAGATAACTGAAGAAATCAAAGAGGAAATCAGAAAATACCTATAAACAAATGACAATGAATACACAATGACCCAACACCTATGGGATGCATCGAAAGCAGATCTAAGAGGGAAGTTTACAGCAATACAATCCTACCTCAAGAAACAAGAAACACCTCAAATAAACAACCTAACCTTACACCTAAAGCAATTAGAGAAAGAAGAACAAAAACCTCCCAAAGTTAGCAGAAGGAAAGAAATCATAAATATCAGATAAGAAATAAATGAAAAAGAATTGAGAAAAAGGATAGCAAAGATCAATAAAATCAAAGATGGTCCTCTGAGAAGATAAACAAAATTGATAAACCATTAACCAGACTCATCAAGAAAAAAAGGTGGTAGACTCAAATCAGTAGAACTAGAAAAGAAAAAGGAAAAGTAACAACTGACACTGCAGAAATACAAAGGATCATGAGAGATTACTACAAGCAATTATATGCAATAAAATGGACAATCTGGAAGTAATGGACAAATTCTTAGAAAAGCAAAACTTTCCAAGACTGAACAAAAAAAAAAAAAAAAAAAATCTTCCAACAAACAAAAACCCAGGACCAGGTGGCCTCACAGGCGAATTCTATCAAACATATAGAGAAAAGCTAACACCTATTGTCCTCAAACTCTTCCAAAATATAACAGAAGGAGGAACACCCCCAAACTCATTCTGTGAGGCCACCATCACCCTGATACCAAAACCAGAGAAAGATGTCACAAAGAAAGAAAACTACAAGCCAATATCACTGATGAACATAGGTGCAAAAATCCTCAACAAAATACTAGCAAAGAGAATCCAACAGCACATTAAAAGGATCATACACCATGATCAAGTGGGGTTTATAGCAGGAATGCAAAGATTCTAATATACGCAAATCAATCAATGTGATACACCATATTAACAAATTGAAAGTGAAAAAAACATATGAGCATCTCAATAGATGCATAAAAAGCTTTTGACAAGATTCAACACCCATTTATGAAAAAAACCTTCCAGAAAGTAGGCATAGAGGGAACTTAACATAACTTAATAAAGGCCATATATGACAAATGCACAGCAAACAACGTTCTCAATGGTGAAAAACTGAAACCATTTCCTCTAAGGTCAGTAACAAGACAAGGGAGTCCACTCTCACCACTATTATTCAAAATAGTTTTGGAAGTTTTAGCCACAGCAATCAGAGAACAAAAAAGAAATAAAAGGAATCCACATTGGAAAAGAAGAAGTAAAACTGTCACTGTTCACATAAATCTCTTGCATTCCTATACACTAATGATGAAAAATCTGAAAGAGAAATTAAGGAAACACTCTCAATTACCATTGCATCAAAAAGAATAAAATACCTAGGAAAAAACCTACCTAAGGAGACAAAAGACTTGTATGCAGAAAACTATAAGACACTAATGAAAGAAATTAAAGAAGATATACCATGTTCTTGGACTGGAAGAGTCAACATTGTGCAAACAACTATACTACCTAAAGCAATCTACAGTATCAGTGCAATCCCTATCAAATTACCAATTGCATTTTTTACATAACTAGAACAAAAAATCTTAAAATTTGTATGGAGACACAAAAGACCCCTATTAACCAAAGCAGTCTTGAGGGAAAAAAACAGATCTGGAGGAATCAGACTCCCTGACTTCAGACTATACTACAAAGCTACAGTAGTCAAGACAGTATGGTTCTGACACAAAAATAGAAATATAGATCAATGGAACAGGATAGAAAGGCCAGACATAAATCCAGGTACATATGGTCACCTTATCTTTGATAAAGGAGGCAAGAATATACAATGGAGAAAATACAGCCTCTTCAATAAGTGGTGCTGGGAAAATTGGACAGCTACATGTAAAGAATGAAATTAGAACACTGCCTAACACCATACCAGTGTATAACACAAAAATAAACTCAAAATGGATTAAAGATCTAAATGTAAGAGCAGACACTATAAAACTTTTAGAGGAAAACTTAGGGAGAACACTCTATGACGTAAATCACAGCAAGATCCTTTTTGACCCACCTCCTGGAGAAATGGAAATGAAAAGAAAAATAAACAAGTGAGACTTATTGAAACGTAAAAGCTTTCTCACAGCAAAGGAAACCATAAACAAGACGAAAAGACAACCGTAGAACTGGAGAAAATATTTGCAAATGAAGCAACTGACAAGGATTAAATTCCAAAATTTACAAGCAGCTCATGCAGCTCAATATCAAAAAAAAAAAAAAAAAAATCCAATCCAAAAATGGGCAGAAGACATTTTTCCAAAGAAGATATACAGATTGCCAGCAAACACATGGAAAGATGCTCAACATCACTAATCATTAGAGAAATGCAAATCATAACTACAATGAGGTATCACCTCACACCAAGAATGGCCATCATCAAAAAATCTACAAACAGGGCTTCCCTGGTGGCACAGTGGTTGAGAGTCTGCCTTCTGATGCAGGGGACACAGTTTCATTCCCTGGTCTCAGAAGATCTCACATGCCACGGAGCAGCTAGGCCTGTGAGCCATGGCCGCTGAGCCTGTGCTCCACAGCAGGAGAGGCCACAACAGTGAGAGGCCCACGTACCGCCAAAAAAAAAAAAAAAAAAAAAAATATATATATATATATATATATATATATATCTACAAACAATAAATGCTGGGGTGGGTGTGAAGAAAAGGGGAAAAAAAAAAAAAATATATATATATATATATATATATATATCTACAAACAATAAATGCTGGGGTGGGTGTGAAGAAAAGGGAACTCTCCTGCACTGTTTGTGGGAATGTAAATTGATACAGCTACTATGGAGAACAGTATGGAGGTTTCTTAAAAACTAAAACTAGAACTACCATATGACCCATCAGTCTCACTACTGGGCCTATACCCCGAGAAAACTATAATTCAAAAAAAGTCATTTATCACAATGTTCACTGCTGTTCTATTTACAATAGCCAGGATATGGAGGTAATCTAAGTGTCCACTGACAGATGAATGGATAAAGAAGATGTGACACATGTATGCAATGGAATATTACTCAGCCATAAAAAGAAATGAAATTGAGTTATTTGTAGTGAGGTGGATGGACCTAGAGACTGTCATACTGAGTGACGTAGGTCAGAAACAGAAAAATAAATACTGTATGCTAACACGTATATATGGAATCTAAAACAAACAAACAAATATCAAAATGGTTCTGAAGAACCTAGAGGCAGGAGAGGAATAAAGACGCAGACGTAGAGAATGGACTTGAGGGCTCTGGGAGGGAGAATGGTAAGCTGGTACAAAGTGAGAGATTGGCATTGACTTATATATATTACCAAATGTAAAACAGATAGGTAGTGGGAAACAGCCGCACAGCACAGGGAGATCAACTCGCTGCTTTGTGACCACTTAGAGGGGTGGGATAGGGAGGAGATGCAAGATGGAGGAGATATGGGGATATATGTATACGTACAGCTGATTCACTTTGTTATAAAGCAGAAACTAACACACCATTGTAAAGCAATTATACTCCAATAAAGATGTTAAAATAAAATAAAAAAGAAAAAAACAATGGGAAATAATTATTAGATTTAGGAAAGAGGTGATTATTAAGATTTCATGAGAGTATTTTTTATAAAAGAGTGGAGATAAATTTTATTGGATTGGTTCCAAAAAGAAGAAGAGAAAAGGGATAGGAAATAGTTCCTATAGTCAACATGTTATAAAATTTAATGATAAAGAAGAGCAGTGGTGATAAATGGAAAGGGATGTAATATCAGATGATGTTCTCCTTATAATATTAAGAATAAGAGAGCATATTTGTATTTTTGATGAGGCTGATATAATAAGAGAAAAATTGATACAGGAGAACAACAGATAGGTTACTGAAGTTAGTGACACTAAGTAGGTGAGAAGAACTGGAATCTAGTTCAGAAGTGGAAGGCTGGCCCTAGATTGGTGCCAGACAGTTCTTCCACAGCAATAGAAAAGAAGGCAAGGTGAATGGTCACAGAAGGAGACACGTGGGTTGATTTGGTGAGAGACAGTCATGGAAATTTTCTAGTTTTTGCCTTTATTTTTTAATCTAATAGGAAAAAACACTATAGACTGGATAGGTGAGAGAAGTTGGAAGTTTAAGTAGGAAGGAGAAAGCATGAAATAATCTTGCATAAGGTGGGGGAGAGACTGAATGTAGTAGAAAGATGTGGTGTGAAAGCTGGCTATTAAGGCTGATGTTCTTATCAGTCTCAATTTTTTTCTTCAATTTTTCTGTCTTGGTGGGTTTGGAAGATTGTTGAATTCAGGCAAAAATACAAAGAGTAAGTTAAATGGAAAGATGGCTGGTAATGTCAACAAAGTGAGATCCTTGATAGTGAGAATTTGAAGAGTTTGCAATTACCGGTCATGGAAGGTTTATGGGTATGACCGAAGGAGATAGAATACAGGAAAGTGTTTCTAGAGGAGTGGTCAAAGAACTAAAGATCAGGTTTCAATTGATCATAAACATGGAGTTGAAATCAGGAAGAATTCTATCCTGTTGAGATTATACTATTCTAGGTAATCCATCAGTCATGCTCTGCAGCAAATATTTGAAATTGTTTCCTAAATTATTTTCTTAGATACACTTTTTTCCCCTCAAGATATATCCTAGAAAACATCCAGTAATTATTTTTTTTAATACATTTTCCCTTTCTTTTTGAGATGCAGTTATAAACCACAGTTATTGCCTCAGGTGTACCCTTTCAACTGTGCCCTAATAACATACCTTGGGATTCCTAATAGTGGTACACGATGCCCCAAACGAACTGGGAAGAGGTTTTGAAGCATAACTGGCAGAGGCCTCATCAATTTAGACTGCTTAGATGCCTCTCTGATGTTGAATGATAGAATCCAGCCCCACCTCCATGCCCCAGTGAAGACTGCCTGACCAGAGCTGATCTACTCTCCAGTGAAATCTAGAGAAACAATTACCTCAGATATCATGCATCAAGTTAAGAAGAGGGGTGGAGAGGCCAAAGCATTGTTTTTCTAAGTCTTTATCAGTCTCAACAGATTTTTAAATTTTTTTCCCTAGACACTATTTTCTAGATTCTGAAGAGACAACATCTTTTGGTTACAGATTCATACCTGTTCTTCCCTAGCTGCACAGGAGACCCAAAAGCCAAAGTTGGTTCTGGCACAGCTCCTGAAAAGGGGTATGTGACTTATGCTTAACAAGAGGTCAGTTTCCTAATCTCAAGGTTGAGGGCAAGTGAAAGTTTCCACAGAAAGCTGCAGCAGGTTAAGGTTGAGTTGACCTGAAGTTATTTGTATGATGACTATGAGCTGAGGGCTCATCTTTGAGCTTTACTGAGACTCTTAAAAGCAGGAAAAGTGAGGAAGAATCTGTCCCCTTTCTTTCCTTCCTGCTTCAGTGTTTCCCTACCCTGACTCAGAAATAAGCTCAGCACAAAATCGTCTCAATTTTTCTTAAACAAGGAAGAAGAAACTTTAAGGTAGAGGGAGTTTCTTAGCTTTGTCTGAATTCACCATAACTTTATCCAGAGCCTGGAACTTTTAACCCCAGCTTGAGGATGCTGGCCGGAGAAGCCAGGCTCTTCCCAAGTCCTTACATTTTTTTTAATTAAAGCTTTCAAGGTTTTATAGACACACAGCAGATTATTTTGGTTCAATACTTACAACTTCTGGATATTCTTCATCCTCTATAGTCCATCTTTCTGGGATTTGCATGAGAGATTTCCTCTCCATGGGTGAGCCATGCTTGATGAGCATCAGCTTTTTCATTGCCTGGCATAATGCAACTCCTCCGAAAAATGTCAGCTTATGCTTAGTTACTATAGAAAGCTTTCTAAGCCAGGTGAGTTTTCCTTGCTCTACAGTGTCAGAATCTCTTCTACTTACCTCCACTGTCTTAGCTCTCTTCGTCCTTGTTGTAATTTATTGTGAAATGTCATTTCTGCCACTGTATCTAAGTGATCATGACAGCAACAGGAGTCTCGGTCTTCCTGACTGCAGTATTTCCTATGCTTAGCGCACTATTCCTAATGCATAGTTCTCACGCTAAAAAATGTTGAATAAATTAATTAAATAGATCAATAAATAACTGATTCTGCTTGTTTATTTTATGACAACTTCTTACACCTGAACTGCTGAATTTGGTGTCTAGCTTTTCCTGCCCAACTTTTACTGAGACTACTCTCATGATTATTGCTGAAGATTTGTACTCCTCACAGGGGCCTTTAGTGAGATGATTCTTTTATATTTTATTGCACTGTGATTCAATCCCTTCATCCTATGTTTCAAACATAAGCTCTAGGAAGATACGTAAGTTTAGCCATAATTTTACTTCATTCTTTAATTCTTGTGACTTTTATTTCTAATTGCCAAATCAAGTTTTCTATAATTTCTATAATTTATAAGTCTAATCATGATATATTTCTAACAGCTGGGAATGTTATTTCAAACTCTAATATTTAGCTACAAATACATATACAAAAAAGTGTCTAATTTTTTTAAACAGTTCAGCCAAAATTTTCATCAGCTTTTTCTCCAACTATGGAAATCTGATCTTCTCTTTGACACCCCCCTCTTCTTTTTGAGACATTTTCTGATCCCCATACCACATTACCACCATGTTCTCCCCCGCTCTGGATCAGTTGCCAAATTTACCAATTATGTCAGTGCTTCAGTGACTGATACTCTTTACTGCACCCTAAGCTCTTTGACGGCATAATTTCTATAATTTATAAGTCTAATCATGATATATTTCTAACAGCTGGGAATGTTATTTCAAACTCTAATATTTAGCTACAAATACATATACAAAAAAGTGTCTAATTTTTTTAAACAGTTCAGCCAAAATTTTCATCATCTTTTTCTCCAACTATGGAAATCTGATCTTCTCTTTGACACCACCCTCTTCTTTTTGAGACATTTTCTGATCCCCATACCACATTACCACCATGTTCTCCCCCGCTCTGGATCAGTTGCCAAATTTACCAATTATGTCAGTGCTTCAGTGACTGATACTCTTTACTGCTCTTTGACGGCAGCAACCACATGGTTTTCATCTCTGTGTCCTATACAATGCTTGACATAATGTCTTGTACATCTTTCATTTATGACAAGATTTTGCTATGTGGCTGACTGTCTTATCTATTATGAGCTTTGATGGTACTCAAAGCATGCAAAAAACTATAAAAATTTTATATATTTAATAGGGAAAATAAAAGGAGTAAGTTTCACCTTAATTTTTTTTTCTAGATTTCAAGATTTGAAATACCATGTCAATTCACCAAAGAAACAATGAACCAGAAGAGAGTACATTATTTCTAAAACAATGCAATGTACTTACAGGCCTGTAATTTCAATACTGAGGTTTCAAATTATCTCTATATAAACTTTTCATATAAAATATATTTCATGTAAAAACTTTAATTCATGTAAAAGCTCATGTCATGTAAAAGTTCTCTTCATGCAAACTAATATATTTTTTAAATGTTTTAGTGTAAAAGTAACTCTTTGTAAAAGGTTGTCAACAAAAACTTATATCATTTTGCTCCCCAAAATTAATGAAGTAGCTAGAACAGCAATAAGAATGATAAGTGAAGCACACAGTTTTGAAACACTGGGAATCAAATCGCAGGATACATCTTTTGAAGAGTGGCCTGGTGGGGAGCAATAAATGATAGATGGTTATTTTGAGTGTAGTGTTTGCCAAGCATCTGGCCATTTAGGACACTTCAGTATCTAATTTACTTTCATTATAGTGAACATATTTTCTTTGGCAATGTTTGAAATTATACATATTCTTTTCTAAATTTGAGGATTTTTTTGAAATAAAAATAATAAATGTATAAATGTGTTATGTTTATTATTTACTTTATTATAAGGGTTAATATATGTTAATAAAATCATAAAACACTTTATTCTTTTTTAACACATAAGAAAAACTCTCACAGAAAGTTATTTTTAATCATTAATTTTTTTTAGCCATTGAAGCCCCCAATCTTATTGCCTTCAGATATTTGTCTCAAAACCAAAAATGCAACAAAAACCTGAAGCTTTTGTAATTGTTGCTTTACTAAACTATATTACCAGTTATAGAACACTAACATTTGAAATGCTTAACAATTCCAGAAACACCATTATCATTGAAAGAAACTCAAAGATGTACTCTTAACTTTCCATACTTTTCTAAAAATGTTTTCAAAAGAATAATTTTCCAAACACAGCTTCCTACATATCACTGTATCAAACACAATACTAAGTGTCCTAACAAATTGGAGAAACAAAAATGTAAGCAGGTTTAGCACGTATGCCATGAAAAACACTGTGGAAATGTTTTATATGACAAAGCATATAGAATATTCCATTGTCTTTCTAATGATCTATGCATTTATCTTAACAAAGAGATCATCATTATAAACATTTTGAAAACTTCTATTAAGACTGTATTCCAAGCTAATGTAACAAGTCCCATAAGAATCTCTCCCAATACTTTTTAAAACAATCTCTTTTGAGATTAATGTCCATATTACTTACCTAGAACAAAATATAATTTAGAGTACATTCTAAGTTATAGAATATAATTTAAAAGCCCCAAGTTGAAAACTGTGAAAGGAATAGCAAAGAGTTTTAAAAATTTTATATTGTTTATTTGTATCCTTATTAGAGAAATCTAATTGGCAGTAAAATGTGTAATAGTCTGAAATAAAGAAATGAAGAAGTAAGGCAAAACCTTAAGATAAAATGCACATCATCAAAATATATTCATGGATGTAAGTCCTGGTTGTAAATGTCCTACTTTGTAAATTTAGTTAAAATAAATTTAGTGATGTGTCTCTCATCTTCAATGTAGTAGCTTCTGCATCTGCTGTTGAATAAATCATTTCTGTATAGTAACAGTTATTCCTTATGAATACATGTATTTGATGCATTAAATATGTATTGAGTGCCCATATATGAACAACTGGATGAGATATATTTCAAATATTTGGACTTATTTTTACTATGTTGTGTAGATTAACAGAATTAACCACAATAGGATATAAATCATCTAAATGTTATAAGGAATAAATACAAAAAAATTTGTGATAATCAGAAGAAAATGTGAATTTTGAAAAGATGTAAAAAATTAGAGGCATATACACAGATGTGGCATTTGAGTTGACCTTTGAATGATGAGTAGTTTGAAAGGAAGCAGCAGAAGAAGAGCACTGGAGCACAAAGAATGACAGGAGTCAAAAGTGAGAGGGTGTTTTGGCCATATAAGATGGTGGGAAATGAAACAATATATTGACTCCTCATTTAAGTAGGTTTTGGGATCATGTTAAAAACTTACACTATAGAATATATTTAATGTGGAGTTCTCAAATTTTTTTTTTTTTTTTTTTTTTTTTGGGGGGGTATGCGGGCCTCCCTCTGTTGTGGCCTCTCCCGTTGCGGAGCACAGGCTCCGGATGCGCAGGCCCAGCGGCCATGGCTCACGGGCCCAGCCGCTCCGCGGCATGTGGGATCCTCCCAGACCGGGGCGCGAACCCAATTCCCCTGCATCGGCAGGCGGACGCGCAACCACTGCGCCACCAGGGAAGCCCCCCCAAATGTTTTTGAGCAAGAAAGATGCTCTTTGAAAAAGAGATGAGCAGATATGCTTTAATTAGGGCTTCAACTAGTAGGAGAAGTTTTTGGTGAAATGTTAGAAGCAGGAAGATCAATCATTGGCTTTATCAGTTTGCTTTATTTGTTAATTTTTAGAGAGCCTAGTCAGGATCTCTTTGAGAAATTGATAGTTCTACTTTAGAAGACAACATGTACACTAGTATACAGTCATACATTTAGATGGAAATAGTTATTTGATATATATATATGTGTATATATTCATGTAATGATTTAGCCAAAGAAAGATAAAATAATTTTGTTTTACTAGTTTTATGAACTCTTCCTTGGGTTGTAGAAGTTGGTCATTCTCAATGACATCTGTTTTAGTTTTCTTTTTTTTTTGTTATCCCTCTATCACTTCTCTGGTGAAATAAAGGTGCAAATAAATCAGGACAAAATTATTTAATATGGCAGCAGCTATATTTCCTCACATTGTTCACAGATGGGATGCAAACAGCAACAGGAAAACTAATCGGTAGTTTGGTGAGAAAGTCATATACATTTTAAAATTCTCTTGTGTTTTCTTAGATTGGCATCAGAACTTCTTTTTGAATGTTTATGGCTTTGAAATAATCTTGATTTTTGAAAACTCAAATTTAATGATGTAATTCATTTTTAGTTCAAAATTAGAAATTTGAATGGATATACTGTACAGTATCAGTGTCTTTAATTTTAAAGGAAACAATATTCCTTGATTTTATTTTGATGGACATTAAATATTGAGATTATTTAACTGTCATCAAACCATTTTACTAATTCCAATTTGGAATAATGGTGATAGCAGTCTTCCTCTTCCTCCTACCTTTCATATGAAAGATCACCTAACTTGGTTGCAGTTCTGTCAACCACCTCAATTTCTTCCTGCATGCTAATTTCCATCTGGAATATTTATTGTTTCAGAAGGATGAGGAAGATCTTAGTAAAGAAAAATATTTGACAAATTGGGACAGTAATAGTGTTACTATAACTTGTGGTTTTCCCTTCACTCTCCTCTTCCTCACTTCTTTTAAGACTTTTCTTGATGACTCTGGCCAGTTGTACATGTCACTCAGTGCTATTCTCTTTCCAGCATTTCTGATACAGTAAATGGGGACAACACCACTCCTCTCTCTTTACTTCCTCAATTACTTCTCTCTTTCACCAACTTACACATGAGCACACACATGCGCACACACACACCACACAGACAACATTGTGGAAGTTAAAAGGGACTTTTTTTAAAAAAAGAATGAGGTTGTGTGGAGTGTCCACAGAACTCTTGTGTATGTCGATTGGAGAGTGGACAGTTCCTTAGCAACAACGGGCATGGCAATGTATATGGATTGAGATGAAACAAGGAGTCATTTCAAGTTCTTTTCTTAAAGTAGGGTACAAATTCGTCAGCTGAGAGTAACGATGGGAGCAGAGATGGTGCAGGATAAAAGAGATGGTAAAATGTGAAATCATTTTCTAGGAAAGCAGAGAGACTGAAAGGAAATGGGAATGCAAATATGATTGTTAGGGAGAATTGAGACCCCACTTGAGGTATAGACCTCAATATATATAATTTAAAGTTGGGTCAGTTAGCATGTTTTAAAACAAGTTTCACTTATCATCTCTATGAGTGCATGCATGTAGCGAGATTAAGATAAAGCTTCTTTACTTTTTATCTAAGAAGTCTTATTACTTCCTCTAGCTTCTTTACACTACATAATAAATTCAGTCAAAAAAGCACAATGGGAGATACATGGTAGAAAGAAAAGGCCTGTAAATATGGCATGATACTTCTTTATATATTTATTTCCGTCCATATCACACTTATTGGCACCAAATGTATTCATTTCCATGTGAAGCAATTAGAAATCAGATTTGGTAGATAATGTAAAATAATAAGGTTGTAACAATAGCAGTGAAACATGTATGTTAAGATCTAACTATTGTGTACTGTATATTATGAATAAATGCCATCATGTATTTCCTGGTATTCATAAGTAAATAAAAATGGTTTGAAGATCTTTACATTTGTCTTCATATTTCATATTTAACACATCATTTCAGGGCAAAGACTGAGGCATGCATAGGTAGTAACTTCCAAAATGAAAAAGTAACGATGCTTCTAATCACTAAGAAAACTTACTCCAATGCTAATATAAATAATATACTATCTAAACTTAAGAATTGAAATGTTGGATCCTGTCCCAAAGTCCTAAAGAAAAGGTAAAAAATATTTAATACTGAACTTACTTGAAACACAAATGTAGTAGTTATCAAATTTCATGAATCTCCTTGTTAAAATACATTTAATCTCTATCTGTTGAACTCCTCTATATGAAATATATAATGGTATAATTTTTGTGTGTGGTTTTCTTTTCGGTTTTCTCTCTCTCTACCACAATCCTCAGTAACATGTCAGAGTGACTGCAATGCTAATGTATTACATTACGAGAAATTATGAGATACATCAAACTTCTTTTGGGGAAATTTTATATAAAATATTATCTACAGTGATGTAATATACATAATTAAGTCTATGTTTTAAACTAAGCAGAATTTATGGAATAATAAAGATTACTTATCTATCCAAGGGAATAATTGTTACATAGTGAGACTCTACCTCAAAGAGATATGTTCCTGGACTTTAAAATGGCCACTGATCCTGTTGTTTAATGCCAGCAAACAATAATGCTGCAAGAAAGGCTGACTGCCCGAAAAGGGTATTTTCAAAGTCATGAACATGTTCTTATCAAGACCATTACAAGAAAAAGAAAGTCGTATTTCAACAAATTGTCTATTTTAAAATTTTAAGTAGCAAGGCCAAAAGCAACTGCCATTCATTTGTGTATAGTCATAAAAAGCATGAGGTCACTTGCCTATTATGAGTTACCATACGCAGAAATAAAAGCAACACATATAGTATCAATTTACATTTTTAATCATCTCTTTAAATAGATAGAAAAGCATTAAATATAAATAGACTTGCACCAGAAGAAAATCCATAGTTGATTGAATATTAAAAAGATTTAGAAGTAGTTATATCTTTATGATTGCCCTCAAATATTAACTTATTTTAGTAACTGAATTACATGAATCACATGCAGTTTGCATGGCAGCCTAGAACTGCTGCCGAGTTTTCTCTCAATCTGGGACACTGAAAAACTAGCAGCTTTGGGTGTCCTTCTCTTTTGGTTTTAGGAAGGGTCAGATGCAACAACTTATCCTTCACCTTAGAAGGGATACCCAACAAGCTTCAGACCACTGGACTCTTAGAAATTTTGGTGTGATGGTAGCCCCTTGAATTATGAGGGGGTTTATTTTCTACCATTTGACACACGAATGTCTTACCAATACATCTAAACTAATTGCTACTTAGTAGTCAACAACCCAATTAGCATAATATAATGGACCACAACAATATCTTGTGAAAAGGAAAGACAACCATGTTTCCTTTTCACTAAATTGTGACAGAGGGCTAGATAGTTGATATATACATGAGATAGGTCAGATAAGTTGTATTATTGATTTGTCAGCTGAAAATAAAGATAAATTGTATTACCGATTTGTCAGCTGAAAAATAAAAAATTTCTTTTACTAAAAGGTATACAAAAAAAAAGAAAAAGAAAAAGAAAAAGGGAAACATGATCAATTGCTGCCTACCATGTACCTAGGGTGTGTTAATTTGTTCAAGCAATAGAACCATTTGTAATGGTGAATGCAGTTTGAATCACCACATGATTAAATTTACCATACTTTTCTGTCATTCTTCAAGATCCACATGTTTTCTGTGCAAGCCAAATTGGCAAGTTGAGTGGAGATGTTGTGGAAATCACCATCCTTGTATCCTTCAAGTCCTTGATGGTGACATTAATTTCTGCAATCCCTCCAGGAATGTGGCATCGATTTTGGTTAATATTTTGGTAGGTAAAGGCAGTTATAGTGTTTTCCACTTGTTCTTTCCTACTAAAAGAGATCTAATTCCATAGGTCAGGGAGCCAAAGTGGGGATTCTGCCAGTTGCTGAGCATTTTTTATTCCATTTATAGATTAAAGAAATGTAGTGGATGTTTTTGGAGAACGACTGGGATCACTCTGAGATGTATCTTATGTAAAACTGCATCAATCACTTGACCTCTTTAAGCCCCTACTCTGACTGGGGAACCATAGTGATGTTTTGAGGCTTCAGGAATTAGTGTTAGTTCAGAGCCAGTGTTCAGTAACTCCCCCCAAATCTGATTATTTCCCTCTAACCAATACACAGTCAGCCTGGTACATGGCTCTAGGTCCTTTTGGGAAAGGCTGAAAGAAAGACTATTAGTATAAATTTTTACCAGTGTAATAGTTACTTTTCTCAAGGAGATCCAGCTTTCCCATATTAAAGGTGGTCTGAGTCTGTAAACTAGCTCAAGTCTGGGGAACTCATTGAGAGGTTGTGACTGGTTCGGTTATTCAAATTAAACTTATGTTCACTAGATCTAGAACTTTGTACAAGTCACGTAAGAATTTAATAGACTGCCTACCTATTAATATTTATATGCTATGGACATTATGATCATCTAGTCATTTCCATAGGTCTCTGTGAGTCAGACTATTCTGACAACTGATTTGTCTCTGCTGTGGGTTATGGAAGATGCGTTCACCTTATCTTTGCTGATGAAATGATGCCACTTGGCCTCTGATAACCTGGGATCTCCTTATCCCCATTGCATTAGGGATCCAGGTTTGACAGTAACAGTTCTCACTCTAATTTCTGATCAACAGAAATAAGCAACCATAGAACACTTCAAGCATTCTAGGATTGCAAATGTATTTCTCAGAGTCATGGTAAAATGTGTGTCCTCTGGAACCTTGCAGATTGAGTGAACAGGACTTGCAAGATAAATTGACTGTAATATTCCAATTTCCTAAGTTTTTGGAGGCCTTCTTGTATAGTATAATAAGGGAGTTCTGGCACTTCAACATCATTTAGTGTAGGCTACCCTTGTGTCCATGTTACTGTAAACCAACTAACAAACATTTTGGAGCTGTTTTTAATCCTTCAAGCCAAAACACTGAATGCAGAATCTCTGACTGACTTACTCCAATTAGGAATTAGGATCACTTTTGAGGCAGAAGTTCTCAAAGACTTTGTATAGGCAATCATTTCTGCAATCTTTATTATTAAGATCATCTCAGGATTTGGACCAGTAGCTTTAAATCTTAGAAGATTTCACAACTACTGTTCTTCTTTCACTTTTAATGATCTCACTGCATCCTCCTAGGTTTCATAAGGAAGTCAGACAAATTCAAATTCAATTAGCAATTAATTGGGAAGCTTGAGTTGGATTTTATCAGCCTTCCAATCAAGGAGAAGAGTTACTTCTCCTCCCCAGGATTCTGGAAATGCTCCAACAATTCAGGACTATTGGTTGAGAGAATGTGCTAGTTAACCACACTGAATAAGAGAAACAACAATTCATATAAAAGAGTACTATTTTCCTAAGCCAATTTGGTTTAAGTATGTAGTTTCTGGAACACAAATTATATGGCTATCTTTTATTTTTAAGCAGGAATTTATGCAAAATTATATTTTTCCAAAAATTATCTTTATCATACTTACGACTACTTCTCAATTTTATTTTGCTGATTTGTCAAGTAAATCTGTTGGAGTGTGTGTGTGTGTGTGTGTGTGTGTGTGTGTGTGCGCGCGTGCTTGTGTGCCAGTGTTAACTCTCTGTACCTGGATAGTTTGACCTTATTTCTATCCTTATTATGTATCTCTCAAGACAATTATCTATCAGGGAGACAATTTCTGATTCATTTCTGAAGCTTTATCTAATAGCAGAGCAATAAATGGTTGAATCAGTACAAAGAAAAGGTGTGAGGTTACAACCATCATTCCTCTTGCTACTTTGTTTCTCTTCACAACTCTATATTATGTTACTCTTGCTGTTCCTTTCTTTCTCTTGGTTAAGTTTACCTAAATGTCTCTTAGATAAACATCATGAGCCATATAAGTTCTTTGTTTCATTGCCTTTAGTGGGCCAACATCTTTGTAATAAAACACAATTTTATTTTACTTTTTATTGAACTATAGTTGACTTACAATACTATATTAGTTTTATGTGAAAATATATTGGTTTTATGTGTATAACATATTGATTCAATATTTTTATAGATTACACACTCTACAAAGTTATTATAATATTTTTGACTATATTCCTTATCTTGTACATTACATCCCTGTGGCTTATTTATTTTATAACTGGTAGTTTGTATGACTTAATCTCTTTCACCTATTTTGCCTCCCCACTGCCTCTACTCTGGCAACCACTAGTTTGTCTTCTGTATCTGTGAGTCTGTTTCTGTTTTGTTCTATTTGTTTTGTTTTTTAGATTCCAAATATAAGTGAAAACACACAGTATCTGTCTTTCTCTGTCTGACTTATTTCACTTAGTATAATTCCCTCCAGGGTCATCCATGTTGTTGCAAATGGCAATATTTCATTTTTTTTTAAATGGCTGAGTAATGTTCCATTGTGTGTATCTGTGCACGTGTGTATATGTACACATACCACATCTGCTTTATTCAATAATTGGTTCCTGCCCTACAGAAAAGGGAAGAACAGATTTAATTCTAAGGGAGAAATCATATGGACATTCATTCTAAAGAAAGAGGTTATATGTAACCTGAAGGATCAAATAAGTTTTTGCAGAAGAGAATTTATGATTACTCTTAGGGGAAGACAAAAATTTATGTAGATGGAAATAGGAATGTGAGGCTTGAAAGACATCTTTGTTAGAGAGAACAACATTAACAATGAGTTAGATGGGGGAAAAATACAAGTTTTCATTTTAAAACTGTATGAAATTAAGTTTTATTTTAGAGAGAGTCTAGTTGAAAATTTAGAAAGTAGAATATATAAAAGAAATAGACAATGAAAAGTATTAAAAGCCAGAATATAAATTTGAGATATTCTGTAATAGCTAGTAGTAATAAAAAATCAAAAGAAATAACCAAAATGCTACCTATATAAAACATGGCCTTTCCAAAAGCCATGTCATTTTAATAAATACTTAAATCAAAAAAAAAAAAACTTATAAAATGAATTAAAAAAAAAAGAAATAGACAATGAAAAGTATTAAAAGCCAGAATATAAATTTGAGATATTCTGTAATAGCTAGTAGTAATAAAAAATCAAAAGAAATAACCAAAATGCTACCTATATAAAACATGGCCTTTCCAAAAGCCATGTCATTTTAATAAATACTTAAATCAAAAAAAAAAAAACTTATAAAATGCAATTAAATAAAACTTTCAAGAAAGAGAAAATATGTGTGCCTCAAAGTAATACCTTAATTAAAAATAAATAAATAAAAGTGTTTCCCAAGAACATATATTTTCTGGTATTCAAATAACAAACTATTAGAGTGGACTCTTATGTTTTCTTGTGAAATTCTATATATCTAAGTAGCAAAATTGTGTCATGGGTTAAATTTGTCATATCAGGCTAGGGAGTAATAACAGGGTCCCTAGATTTTATTAGAAATACTAACTTGCTACTATAGTTGCCTAATGTATCCCAGTCATGGAAATCTTTTGATGAATTTGAAATTAACCCATATCACTAAACAAAATGTCAAAAAAAATCAGTGACTTAAAATAAAATAGAAATAGCTGTTACTTAAGTATAGAGGATCCAAATGTGGTTAATCATAACTTTATGGAAAAAGTAAAATAATTTAAGAACTTGACTGTAAATTGAAATGCAGGAACATGCCTGTATTCAACCTGATGATGGCCAACTGTAGACCCATGCAAAACATGAATATGATTTCACTCTAAACCTCTTGAACCCTCTCCTAAAATGTTATGTTTCTTTAAGATGAGCCTGACAGAATTTGACACTTACACAAAAGCCCTGTATGGTAGGCTTGTGCTAAGCATCACTGTGACATTAAGAGATATTCTGGTTTTGGCAACTGTTTGAGATTTGTGGGTGTCCTTTGACATTTACAAAGATTCTGAGACTATTTCCAAAAAGGGCTGGAGCATTTCACTAGACCTGTAGTTTCTTCAAAAGTCACTCTCAGATTAAAGGGTCTATTGAAACTCTGGATGGAAGTAACATGGTATTGGATGAGAAAAGTATTTATTTTATTTGAAATAAGAAAGGTAAAAGTAAACAGATGGCTATCTACAAAAATCCAAATGAAGGTAAAAAATAAAAAGGCAACATTACTTTAGTTGTTGTGTCTCTGACTGCTAAAGTTCCAAGATGCTCTTGTTTGTCTTAGTAGAATAGCACTCATCACATAGGACAATTTACGTGGCTCTTTGAGTATATTTACACTAATTTGTACATCTTTTCAGGACAGAGTATTTTTTTTTAATTACAACTAGTTTAAATTACTGCAGGAATTTGTCTTGTTTCAAGGGATGTCAAGTTTACCTTAAAAATCTTTGCACCTCCATGTTGGGTGAATCAAATTTAGGAAGCTTATGTGAGTAATGAGATTTGGAAATACAGGTAGAAGTCCTGAGAGGATGTGAAAGTCAGTGAGGGCAGTAGGTTAGACTTTAGACCACACTTTTACTTCCTTTAGCCTTGATTTTTTGATCTGTGATTTTGGTAACTAATAAGTACTGTAGAACATCTGCAAAGAAACAAGTCTTTTTTGTGTCAGAATTTGATAGGGTAAAGGAAGACTGCTTTTAACAGTGCTTAGAATTAGTTTTTTTTTAAATTGAAATATGGTTGACTTACAAAGTTGTGTTAATTTCTGCTATACAGCAAAGTGATTCAGTTTTACATATATATACATTTTAATATTCTTTTCCATTATGATGTTTCACAGGATGTTGAATATTCCCTGTGTTATGCAGTAAGACCTTGTTCTTTATCCATTCTATATATAATAGTTTGCATCTGCTAACCCCAAACTCCCACTCCATCCCTCCCTTACCCCTCTCTCCCTTGGCAAGCACAAGTTTGTTTTCTATGTCTGTGAGTCTGTTTCTGTTTCATAGATAGGTTTATTTGTGTCATATTTTAGATTACACATATAAGTGATATCATATGGTATTTGTCCTCTCAGAACTAGTATTGACAATTAAATACACACACACGTATATATATATATATATAATATATATATACATGTGTATGTATATATGAGCAACATGAAGGATCAATGAAGTTTTTGCAGAAGATTATGTATAAGCTACATATGTGTTATACACATATATACATATGTGTGTATGTGAATGTGAACTGCAATAAAAGCTTAACAGTTATATATTTATAAAGATGCTAATTTGGGAGTCTGTTGCTCTCTTTTTAATATTCACTGCCCTCTTCCTAGTAGATACTGAGGCTATGAATACTTGGTATTTAGCAATGATGCAGAGCCAGATCAGATGTTAGTCCTGGCTCCCTCCATACCAAGGCCCCCTTCAAACAGGTGTTATATAGGACTAGAATTATACCAGGTCCACCTGGTGACAAATTTAATCTATGTCAGGGGTTTCAAAGGTTGGTAATGCATTCTAATAAGTCTCTACTGGGTCAGATCCAGAGAAATCTCCCCAAATATATTATTTGATCAAAGGGAAAAAGACATAGCTCCAGCTTTAAAACTCTATCTCATCCATCATTACTGGCTTGTCACAGAAATGTAATTTTATAGTAAGTGACAAGAAAACAAACATGGAATAAGGGAAAGAAAACAGAGATTCCATTCTTTCATGTTACTTTACAAATGTTAAGTAAATTAAAACAAACAATTGTAAAAACGAACTACAAGAGTAGGGAGAAGTAAGTCTACTCTCTTTCTTCCCAAAAGCTGAAGTCCTACAATTATTGTTTACATTACTAATATATCAAAGCTCATATTTCTCTTGGATTCTTGACTGCCAATAAAACATCATATGTCACTGAGAATTAATGCTAATTGGGGGTGATATCATTCCCAAAGTTATAATGAGTTTAAGATGCCTAATTAGTGAAATGAGAGCTCCAGAAACCTATGACACATCTCTTTTAAGTTAAGTGGTTTATATTACAATATTCTAAACAGTATGAGTCACACAGTTACCCTTTCTGATTAGGAGACCTCATAAATAGTAAATACTAATTATATAAATAGTTGTGAATACAGGACAGGGAGCTGTCACAAACTGTATTTAGCCAGATCTTGAGCTATGGAATTTTCTGAATAAATGCACTGTTTATAGTAAAATTTCTGAGCAAACCCACAGAAACTAAAAGAAAAACTAACACCATGAAAATATTACTTTTACAAACTAGCCCCTACAATATTTATGGGATTAAAAACAATAATTGAAAGAAAATAATCAGGTTTCAAATGTTCAGGGATATGAAGACTACTTTTGGAACAGAATAAGCATTCTATTGCAAATGTTAAAATATTCATTATTTACCTGAAATATATGTTTGATCTTAATGGCTGCCATGATATTCAAATATAAAATACAAATAAAATATTTAATTTCTTAATCACTTGAGAAAACATAGATATCTTATTAGCGATTGGTTTTCAGAATACAAGTATTAAAACCACATGAATTTCCATAAGTTAAAACATATAAGGATTAGGAATGTTGAATGGATCTTGTTATACCCTGGTTTCTTCACAAAGAAATATTTTAATAAATTATTCTAAGAAACATTTTAATATAATTATGTAATTATCAGGTTAGCATAAATACTATGAAAACTAGACCAAAAACAAGATGTGTTTTTGATGTTATGGGAAGTTTACTATAGTAAATTAAAAGGAAAAAGTTTTCTGAAATGTAACATAAGTGCAAATAAGTTTGGGTAGGAAACTGTAAAACATAAAATTTCTCTCAGATAACAGTGGCTTTTCTGTCAGAGTGGCATTTCATGTTAAAAGCTTCATCAGTCAATAAGAAGATAACAGTATGTTCATTTTTGACTTGTCATATACATATAGATTATGTGTATGACAAACACACACACATACACACACACTGCTCCTAGAAAAGAAAATGGTCAAATTCTCCAAGTCTTATAAAGATTTTGAGTGCAGATAGTAAAATAACATTGATTCTTTTGTATTCACTTGCATACCCAGATATTTCTATCAATATTTGTTCCTATGTTACACTACGTGTAGCTGAGTTTCACATTTAAGGTTTCTGGCAGAGCATAGTAAATCTCTGAATATGTCTCGTAGAACTATTTTTCTGAAAGCAATGTGAAAAAAAAATTTGGTGTGCACAATAGACAGGCAAAATCAACAATATTAGTCATGCAGGGGTCAAACAATAACACCCATTGACCAAGATTTCAAGGGAAATTTCCATGATACATGACAAGGGACAGTGAACTGTTTGGAATTAATACGCCAATCAATAAAGACTCGTTTTATCCTAGATACTTAAAAACTCATCTCCTATTGCCATTGAGCTGTCAGAAGCTATTTTAGCCAGAAAAAAATCACAACTGTGAAAATAACACTATTTTGAATAGAGGGCTTTAGTTAGAAACATGGAAGACTGCAACACCACACAGCTTCAGCTGAGAGGCTGCAACACTCTCAAGAAACAGATTAAAGTGTTTATTTCCTTGAAAATATTGCCCCATAAGTGTATATAAGAGACTAAGACTTAATAACAAAGGCAGGACACAGATATCAATGTCATGTGAAAAAGCAAGTGGGACATAAAGAACACTGTAGCCAGAATCATCATTCATTTCTTGTGGAATCAAAATCTATTACATATGCAATACACTTTAGTTGCAAGGATCAAAAAACTGTTCTTATAAGGGACCAGGTAGTGAACATGTTCAGAATTTCAGGACATAAGGGCCATGTCTTACTCAGCTCTGCAGTTGTAGAGAGAAAGCTGTCATAGATAATATGTACATATTGAGTACAGCTGTATTTCAATAAATCTTTATTTATGGACAATAAAATTTGAACTTCATATCATTCTCACGTGTCCCAAGATGACTATTCTCCTTTGATTTATTTTTCAAGCATTTAAAAATATAAAAGTTGTTTTTCCCTCTTGGGCTATAGAGAAATAGGTGGTGGCTAGATGTGGCCAATGGCCATAGTTTGCCCACCCCGGCTTGAGGCTGTATCATCAAGTAGATTAAAGCTCTATGTGCTCTTTGCTACTAACTATGGGTTGTATTATCCACAGAAAACCCTTTGCTATATTTAAAACATCTAATTAAGAGCCATTTTTGATATTTTTATACAGAAATATGTGATTACTTTTGTCAGTTATAGTTCTCAGTTGTGTTAAAAAAATACAGGTGTATTATTCTTACAGTATTATGTCTTTGCAAAGTTTATTCTGTCTACAAATGAATCATATTACAGATACATTCTTAAAATGTTGACTATAAAACACACACACACACACACACACACACACACACACACAACAGATAACTTACAGAATAAGAGATGTAGCATAAGTAGGCTTTTAAGGAGTGATGGAACCAAATCACATTTCAGCAAAAAGAGTTAACTTTAATACCAGCCAATTCTACCAGGATAAATATTAACAGCTAGAAGGATCAAATAACCATAGAAGAACCGACTCTAAAATAGGCGAGTTGTTCAGGTAGTTTTGCATTTATTTGGTTTATCTTAATCTAACATACATTATCTTTCCAATTATTGAATATATCCATATGTACTAAAGAAAATGTATACACATTAATCATAGAAAAATGGAAATCCCTCAAAATTCCAACAGTGATAAATAACCACAATTAATGGCAGGTTTACCTGTTTGTTGCTTGTCTGTCTAGCTATCTAACATTTCTCCAAGTAAACTCATTTCACTGAATTTATAGTTTTGAATTGTTGTCTTTTGGCTTTCAAATATTTAATCATTTGTTCCCATTATTTTTAAAATATTGAACCATGTTTTTCCTGACTACAGAACAGTACCCATTAGATACGTACAGTCTTATATAACTATGACCTTTTCTTTGAACAATAAAGTCACTTCTAATATTTTGTTATTTAAAATAATCCTGCAATACAGTACATGTGCATAAGTCATTTCAACTTGGTTATTTATTTAATATGTGTTAATTGAAGAGGAGCATATTATTGAGAGATTAATAAAACCTTCTAGTTTTTTCATATATATTACAAAATTTCAATCTTAAAATCTTTATATCAAATATGTTTTTGTTAAAATTGGATGGGACAATTGTTCCTTTGCATCCTCGTTGCCAATCTGATAAGGAAAAAAAAATTGTATTTCATTTTTGTATATATTTACCTAATGTCTGAAAAACATACTGAACAAATAATTTTTCCTTTCTCATGAGATCTTTTTCATATATCAAACAACATTATACTTTCTAGAAATTACATATTCATTATAGTTTACAAATTATAGAATATAATACATTTTATTGATTTGGTAAACAACAAATATGTTAATACATTAAGGTTCCTGAAAATTCATATTATTTGACCGATAGTGTCTAGCTCTGGCATTACTATAATATTTGGTTTAGGGATAGTTCAAAATGATTCTGACACTTTATATGAAGGCAACCTATCTCAAAGTTTTAAGAATGAGGCTGATGTAAACATCAAAAAACAAACAGAAACAGCAGTTATAAAGAGAACATCCTTAGTCTAAGGAAACTTCACCAGCCACAAATCATATAAAGAATACATTAAAATTTAACAAGAGCAATACATCAGATGTCTGATTGACATCTGTGTCAAACATCAATTTGTGTGTTCCTTTAACATGCATAATACTAAAGCAGATCAAAAAATGCCATCAAATGACACTAATGCTTTTAAGCTGGTTTTAAAGATGGCTTGAAATCTCATTAGCAGCTACTGACAAGAGGGGCATTGAACCATATTAATTGTAGATGTAACATATGAGACAAAAGGTCAGACATGTAGAGTGAAGTCCACAGTCTGGTTGAGACATGAAACAGTAGCAGGCTGCTAACTTTGGCTTACTCCTTTCCTTCAGAACATGAGTTCTAAGATAAGCAGCATTAAATCCAATATTTGTGTAACCTTATTCTCTGAAATCATTAAATATCTAGAATACTGAACTACATTTACAAAAAAAATGGTGATGGCGGTCGTTGGGGTGACCATGTGTGTATAGAGTATAGATGTGTGTATGTGTGTGTGTGTGTGTGTGTGTGTGTGTGTGTGTGTGTGTGTGGTTACCTCTGTGTGTAAAATCTGGCTTTATGGCTATTATATATTATAAATTTTATCTAGTCTATACAATTAAATTATTTCAGAAACTCTCTGTTTCATACATAAAGCTAAAATGTTAGCTATTTAATGAACCATATGAGAATATGAAATTTCCCGTCTTCTAACTCTGTTTTTCAATTGCCTGTCTGAAAAAAAAGAGGGAAAAAATAAAAGAAGCCAAAAGAAAATGTTAGTGCTTTTGATTCTAATAGTCTTGAGAGTAAGTACTTCTAAATTTAACTGAGCGAGACAATAACAAACAAGTATATGTGAGTGATAGAAAGCATAATTGATTTTAAAATGACAACTGCTTTATGTAAAGTTTGGAAGCTTAGAAATGCAAATACTTCAGTTTAAAACTCCTTAAACACTCTAAATGGAAATCAAAGGAAGCAAGTGAAATATCTCTAAACAGTTAAACACTTTTAAAAGGAAAAGTGAAAATATTTATTTTACTGGGTTATATTTATTTCAATGATTTTTTCCGTTGAGAAAAAACTGATTTTTTTTTACAGATAAAGCTTAAGGAATTGTAAGGTTAAAAGAACACATCACTTGATGTCATTGTTCTTCCAATGACATCCTGTCATGATTTATTTGTGGTCAGTTTATGGGTTCTTAAGAATATTTAGATATTTCTAATTAGTTTTATTTATAAATTTTGTTAGAAAAAAGTCTTATTTTAAAACTTTATTGTATTGCATTCATATCCAAATATTTTAATACAGGCTCAGGATTTTTAATTAGAGTTTGCATTGTTATATATCTGATAAAGCCATATGAGTCTGTACTATAAAGCAGTATAAGTTTGTAATGATATAATACTTGAAGTATAAAGTTAATTTAAAAAGATGTTGAGTCTTCTCCATTAAAACTACAAATATTGCTGAGAAAAATAATTGAAAATCTAAATAAGTAGAGGGGTATACATTATTTAACAAATTGGAGACTCATGTAGTTAAGACATCAATTTTCCCCAAATTGATCTATAGATCACGTTACTGAAAATAAGATTCAGTGCTTTGAAACTATGGTCCATGTATGATCATTTATATCATATTCATTACTAACCGTACCACAATGAAATAGAATAGCTCAACAGAATGGGGGAGTAGGTGGACAAAGATGATTGATATTATATTAATTTTTTCCTTCTTTAAACCCATGCTTTTTAAGTAGACCTTATTTGATTTTAATGCCTGATGTTAAAAACTCTATTTAGTTGACTTGTACCATTGGTTACTCATTGTTGAATGTATATAAAATGTTCTCTATCTAGTCAGCTAGTCCAGAAAACCATTCTTTAGGTTTCCTTGAATCTCATTTTATATATCTATTCTAGCAAGTCTTGATTGAATTTTCCCCTCTTTTTGCTTACCTTGACACATCAGAGAGAATAGGTATCTCTCTCCTGAGTCCAATAGCATTCCGAGTACTCCTGTTAGGGATTTGAGTTCACTGTATAAAATTGTTAGTTAAAGTGTCTGCCTCCTCTATCTTGAAGTAAGAGACCATATTTTATACATATTAAACCCAGTGCCTGGCACAGTGATTAATTATGTATGTTCAATAAATATAGAAAAATATGTATATTCTTAGCAAATTATTTCTTTGTGATTCATAATTTTTTTCTCTACCCTCAAATTGAAATATGTTTATGGAAGTATATTTATTCTCCTCAAATCCCTAGTTATTTCTTGATCCTCTTAATTCTTTTTTTCTTGATTTACTCTACCACTCATATATTTTAATATTTTTAAGTAACTAGAAGTTTTCAGAGGGAATAGCTTTCTGTTGTCTCATATTAGCGAGAAGACTATGAGATTTTCAAGGTTAATATCAGAGAACAACAAATGTGCAGGATATTATTTCAGCTCCCAGCTTTGTATTGTGAATTGTATTCTGAAGTGCTAATAAATAATAAAGCAATTACCTACATCTTAGATTTTGATCTATAAAAAGACCAGTTAATGTTAAGCTATGTGTAAGTTATGAAATATCTTCCACAGCTTAGAAAGGAATCAGAATTGATCAGGGAGATAGAACATTTACATTTTTCCTTGAAACCTATAATATATCTCCATATGCAAAAATGAAGGATTTAACATACACGTAAAGAAAAATCTATAACATCTATAAAAATCTATTTTTACTTACATGTGGAATCTAAAAAATATATAACAAACTAGTGAATAAAACAAAAAAGAAGCAGATTAACAGACACAGAGAACAAACTAGTGTTTACCAGTGGGGAGAGGGAAGGGAGAGGGTCAATTAGGCATAGGGGATTAAGAGGTACACACTAATATGTATAAAATAAGCTACAATTATATACTGTACAAGATGGGGAATATAGTATTTATAGTAAGTATGAAGTACAACCTTTAAAAATTTTGAATAACTATACATATTCCTGTAATTTATATAATATACATCAAGTACACTTCAATAAAAAAGATTAAAAATGAAAATAAAATCTATACAAATCTAGTAAATCTATTAACCTCTGAAATCTGATAAACACAAAAGAAGATATTTGAACACCATAAATGTGATGAAATTGACCCTTTTCAACGAATACAGAGACGTTAGCTAATTATGGTAAAGAAAAAAATGCATTTCAAACCAAAGAAGAGGGTCCTTGACTATTTAGCATTTAATCAAAATGGCTATAGAATAAAGCCAAACCACAAGAAGTAAATAGGTTAAGCAAGGACCCTTAGTCAGATTTTTTTTAAGTCACTGGTTTTTGTTCTCTTCTGGGAATTTGAGTATAGGATTATTTAGGTTTGAGTTATATATATATATAATTTAAGGTCCAATTAAGCAATATATTAAGTGGAAAACATTTCTTTACTCTTGATATTTCAAGAGGAAGAACATAACTTGACGTAGGATCTCTGGCTTTACTCTTACACTTCACTTCTCCCCATCAGAGGTGGAGGGAGTTATCCAGTTGCTGAGTATGAGAAAGTGAATCTCCAATCATCTAGGGCTTTACCCCTTATTCCATTTTCTTTTCCCTTAGAAACTGGCCCTTGAGAAGAGAAGAAATATTTTGCATTGTTCCTCAATGGCATAAATAATATAGGGACAGATTTTGCTTCTGAAAATGGGGAAGGCTGGTTCAATTCAGTGTGGCTACTGGTAGATAAATCTATCATATCTTGGAGTGTTCACTTGGGTCTATTTTCTCACAAATATAAACCACATTCTCCAATATAAGCTTCACAAATAATAAAGATGATATTTTGTTCTTCATTTACCCTACTTGATTGAGTTGGTTCCAAACTTAAGTAGGGAAATGTCCTGCTCTGTTTAATGCCCTCACACCAAATAGTGTTACATGAGGATGGTAGGGTCCCAAGCACATGGAATCATTTTGGAGATGGCAGGATATTCAAATCAATCTTATTATTTTACAAGTGAAGAATCCACTGTTTAAGGAGGTTAATTACTGTATCCTCTTTAAGGGCATGTGGTTAATTTGTGGCAGAATTATAAACTAAACTTTCATTTATTGACCATCAAGGACATATATATTAAGGATCCTTTACAACTTCCTAGAGTTGAAAATCCATGACCTCCAAAGCCAGAAGATCTCAATTCTATATCTAGTTCCTTTTCTTATTACTTATTATGAGATTCAGTTTTCTTTTTTGCAAAACAATGCCCAAGTTCACAAGGTTGTTCTGGAATAAGAAGGCAATTATATGAGAAGAGTACCCTATAAACTATGCTGTTGAGTAAATATCCAGTTCCTACATTATCTCACTATAACTATTTTTCTAATCTGAATCATAATAAGTAAAATATGAACTCTTAATGAATGGATATTTTAAAATATTAGCAGAATTTAGCAATGCTGATTAGGATGATAAAGTATAATCAGACAATTTTAACTACATGAGATTTTAAAATATATTTATTTAAAACATATAAAAGTTAGGATATATTTCTACAGTAATTGAGAAATTATAATTTTCTATACAAGGTGAATCTAAAGGTATTCTAATATACCATGTAGATAAGCTAGGTTAAGGTAAAAAAAAAACAAAGAGACCCCCCCAAAATCTCATTCAAACTGCCATTACCAAATTAATTGCTCTAACTTTTAAATCCATCTTTTCTAGGGACCCTGTTTATCCTTTTCTATCTCTTTTCTTACCTTTACAAACAAGTTTCATACGCATTTACCCAGCAGTACCATCTATTTTTGTTACTGGATGTGACAATCATTTTAGTAATGAACACAAATCATAGAAAATGTGTCTTCTTAAATAGAAATGTCTTAACATTTTTTATCTTACTCTCAGTGAAATAGTTTGAGAAAAGTAGACAGGTTCAAATGAAAAATTGCCGTTTATTCACCCTTCTTTTCAGCTGTCAATCTTACCTGTGTGACGATTGCACTGATGGCGTCTCTGCATACTTGCTAATATCCCTAAATCTAACTCCTATTTAAAACCTCATTCCAAACTAAGGATGTGATATCAAGGAAAGGTCACAGAAGTCCAAGCTGAATACACCTAACTTTAAATAACTCTGTGCTTTCAAAAGAAGCTTCTATTATGGATATTAAAGAAAAAAAAAAAAACTAAAACGTAAATTATTTACCTTAATGGATTATTTTGTAAAGTACCTCTACTAATTTAGATAATTTATTGTAATTTTTAGAGTTGTCTCAGCAGCATTCTTTACTTAATGGCAAATCCCAAAGCAACCCATAATAATTATTTCCAAGTTATTAAAAAATAATAAACAGAATCCAAAACTGGGTCTCGACCAGTGAAACACATTTAAATACAACTTAAATAACTCCCAATAACCCTACTTTTTGTGATCACCCAAATTAACTGAACTTATTTCAAAGGGTGTCAGTCAATTAATTTTTATTAATTCATTTGTTTATTCATTTTCAAAAAAAGTTTATTGAATGTTTACTATGTTAGAACTTGACCTCCCCTTAGAGGGTGTTAGGTGCAGTCTCACGGCTGTCAGCACTATTCTTTTTTTTTTTTTTTTTTTTTTTTGCGGTACGCGGGCTTCTCACTGTTGTGGCCTCTCCCGTTGCGGAGCACGGGCTCCAGACGCACAGGCCCAACGGCCATGGCTCACGGGCCCAGCCGCTCCGCGGCACGTGGGATCCTCCCAGACCGGGGCACGAACCTGTGTCCTCTGCATTGGCAGGCAGACTCCCAACCACCGCGCCACCAGGGAAGCCCTGTCAGCATTATTCTTGAACCATATTCAATGAATCCGGAAATCTTCTATTACAAGTTCATTGACATATCAAAACAGAATACTGGATACACAGAGCTCCTTGAAATCCTAGTATCTGAGTCACTTCCTCCTTTCTACCACTTGTTGTGTAAGATTGTTTCCTCAGTGGCTCTTTGTGTGACCACAGAGGCTCAGAAGTGGCTGCCACATGGAGTCAGTTCAGGCTCCACATGCCGTAGAACTCACCTTGTATTCCCTCTCTTCTTCCTGTGGCCTGAGATGAGATCAGAGAGCAGGCAGAGCCATGAGAAACATAGTCGTGACATCACTGCAAGCAATGTGGACCTTCATTTAAGGGTAATATAAAGTAATGGACAGCTTTATACAGGATTACTAACATGATTTTTACTGACATGTTTTATTTATTTTATTTTTTTAACAACTTTATGGAGTATAATTGCTTTGCAATGTTGTGTTAGTTTCTGCTGTATAAAAAAGTGAATCAGCTATATGCATACATATATCCCCATATGCCCTCCCTCTTGCATCTCCCTCCCACCCTCCCTATCCCAGCCTTCTAGGTTGTCAAAAAGCACAAGCTGTGCTTCCCTGGTGGTGCTGTGGTTGAGAGTCAGCCTGCCGATGCAGGGAACACAGGTTCATGCCCCGGTCTGGGAAGATCCCACTTGCCACTGAGCAACTAGGCCCATAAACCATGGCCGCTGAGCCTGTGCGTCCAGAACCTATGCTCCGCAATGGGAGAGGCCACAACAGTGAGAGTCCCGTGTAACACACACACACACACACACACACACAAAAAGCAAGAGCTGATCTCCCTGTGCGATGCAGCAGCTTCCCACTAGCTATCTATTTTACATTTGGTAGTGTATATATGTCCATGCTACTCTCTCAATTCATCCCATCTTACACTTCCCCATCCACGTGTCCTAAAGTCCATTCTCCTCTACGTCTCCACCTTTATTCATCTCCTACACCTAGGTTCGTCAGAAATATATATATATATATTAGATTCCATATACATGCGTTAGCATATGGTATTTGTTTTTCTCTTTCTGACTTACTTCACTCTGTATGACAGACTCTAGGTCCACCTACCTCAATACAAATAACTCCACTTCATTTCTTTTTATGGCTGAGTAATATTCCACTGTATATATGTTCCACATCTTCTTTAACCATTCATCTGTTGGTGGACGCTTAGATTGCTTCCGTGTCCTGGCTCTTGTAAATAGTGCTGCAATGAACATTTTCGTCATGTCTCTTTTTGAATTATGGTTTTCTCAGTGTATATGTCCTGGTGTGGGATTGCTGGATCACATGGTAGTTCCTTATTTAGTGTTTTAAGAAATCTCCATACTGTTCTGCATAGTGGCTGTATCAATTTACATTCCCAACAAGAGTGCAAGAGGGTTCCTTTTTCTCCACACACTCTCCAGTATTTACTGTTTCTATATTTTTGAGGATGGCCATTCTGACCTGTGTGAGGTGATACCTCATTGTAGTTTTGATTTGTGTTTCTCTAATTATTAGTGATCCTTTCATGTGACTGTTAGCAATCTGTATATCTTCTTTGGAAAAATGTCGATTTAGGTCTTCGGCACATTTTTGGATTGGGTTGTTTTTTTGAGCTGCATGAGTTGCTTGTATATTTTGGACATTAATCCTTTGTCAGTTGTTTCATTTGCAAATATGCTCTTCCATTCTGAGGGTTGTCTTTTCATCCTTTCTATGGTTTCCTTTGCTGCGCAAAAGCAGTTAAGTTTCATTAGGTCCTATTTGTTTATTTTTGTTTTTATTTCCATTTCTCTAGGAGGTGGGTCAAAGATCGTGATGTGATTTATGTCTTAGAATGTGCTGCCTATGTTTTCCTCTAAGAGTTTTACAGTGTCTGACCTTACATTTAGGTCTTTAAACCATATTGAATTTATTTTTGTATACAGTGTTAGGAAGTGTTCTAATTTCATTCTGTTACATGTAGCTGTCCAGTTTTCCGAGCACCACATTTGAAGAGGCTGTCTTTTCTCCACTGTATATTCTTGTTCCTTTGTCAAAGATAAGATAACCATATGTGCATGGGTTTATCTCTGGGCTTTCTATCCTGTTCCATTGATCTATATTTCTATTTTTGTGCCAGCACCATACTGTCTTGATTATTGTAGCTTTGTAGTATAGTCTGAAGTCAGGGAGTCTGATTCCTCCACTCTGTTTTTCTTTCTCAAGATCACATTTGCTATTTGGGGTCTTTTGTGTTTTCATACAAATTGTGAAATTTTTTGTTCTACTTCTGTGAAAAATGCCATTGGTAGTTTGATAGGGATTGCATTGGATCTGTAGATTGCTTTGGGTAGTATAGTCATTGTCAAAATGTTCATTCTTCCAATCTAAGAACATGTTATGTCTCTCCATCTCTTTATATCATCTTTAATTTCTTTCATCAGTGTCTTATAGCTTTCTGTATACAGCCTTTTCTCTCCTTAGGTGGGTTTATTCCTAGGTATTGTATTCTTTGTGGTGCAATGTTAAATGGGAGTGTTTCTTTAATTTCTCTTTCAGATTTTTCACCATTAGTGTATAGGAATGCAAGAGATTTCTGTCCATTAATTTTGTATCCTGCTACATTACCAAATTCATTGATTAGCTCTAGTTGTTTTCTGGTAGCATCTTTAGGATTCTCTATGTATAACATCATGTCATCTGCAAACAGTGACAGTTTTACTTCTTTTCTTATTTGGATTCCTTTGATTTCTTTTTTCTTCTCTGATTGCTGCGGCTAAAACTTGCAAAACTATGTCGAATAATAGTGGTGAGAGTGGGCAACCTTGTCTTGTTCCTGATCTTAGAGGAAATGATTTCTGTTTTCACCATTGAGAACGATGTTGGCTGTGGGTTTGTCATATGTGGCCTTTATTATGTTGAGGTAGGTTCCCTCTATGCCTGCTTTCTGGAGGTTTTTTTAATCATAAATGGCTGTTGAATTTTGTCAAAAACTTTCTCTGCCTCTGTTGAGATGATCATATGGTTTTTCTCCTTCAATTTGTTAATAAGGTGTATCCCATTGATTGATTTGTGTATATTGAAAAATCCTTGCATTCTGGGATAAACCCCACTTGATCATGGTGTATGAGCTATTATTGGGCTGTTGGATTCTGTTAGCTAGTATTTTTTTGAGGATTTTTGCATCTATGTTAATCAATGATATTGAACTGTAGTTTTCTTTCTTAGTGACATCTTTGTCTGCTTTTGCTATCAGAGTGACAGTGGCCTTGTAGAATGAGTTTGGGAGTGTTCCTCACTCTGCTATATTTTGGAAGAGTTTGAGAAGGATAGGTGTTAGCTCTTCTCTAAATGTTTGATAAAATTCACCTGTGAAGCCAGCTGATCCTGGGCTTTGTTTGTTGAAAGAATTTTAATCACAGTTTCAGTTTCAGTGCTTGTGATTGGTCTCTTTATATTTTCTATTTCTTCCTGGTTCAGTCTTGGAAGGTTGTTCTTTTCTAAGAATATGTCCATTTTTCAAGGTTGTCCATTTTATTCACACATAGTTGCTCATAGTAATCTCTCATGATCCTTTTTATTTCTGAAGTGTCAGAAATAATTCTAATGTTTTTCTAATTCTATTTTTTTTTCATTTCTAATTCTATTGATTTGAGTCTTCACCCTTTTCTTCTTGATGACTCTGGCTAATGTTTTATCAATTTTGTTTGTCTTCTCAAAGAACCAGCTTTTAGTTTTATTGATCTTTGCTATTGTTTCCTTCATTATTTTTTCATTTATTTCTAATCTGATCTTTATGATTTCTTTCCTTCTACTAACTTTGTGTTTTTTTTTGTTCTTCTGTCTCTAATTGCTTTAGGTGTATGGTTGGGTTGTTTATTTCAGGTGTTTCTTGTTTCTTGAGGTAGGATTGTTTTTTCTATAAACTTCCCTCTTAGAACTGCTTTTGCTGCATCCCATAGGTTTTGGGTTTTTGTGTATTCATTTTCATTTGTTTCTAGGTATTTTTTTATTTCCTCTGTTAATTTGTGACCCAAGATATGATCTATCTTGGAGAATGTTCCATGAGCACAGGAGAAGAAAGTGTATTCTGTTCTTTGGGGATGGAATGTACTCTAAATACCAATTAAGTCTATCTTGTTTAATGTATCATTTAAAGCTTGTGTTTCCTTATTTATTTTCATTTGTTTCTAGGTATTTTTTTATTTCCTCTGATTTATTCAGTGATCTCTTGTTTATTAAGTAGTGTATTGTTTCCCCTCCATGTGTTTGTATTTTTTACCGATTTTTTCCTGTAATTGATATCTAGTCTCATAGCATTGTGGTCAGAAAAGATAGTTGATAAAATTTCAATTTTCTTAGATTTACTAAGGCTTAATTTGTGACCCAAGATATGATCTATCTTGGAGAATGTTCCATGAGCACAGGAGAAGAAAGTGTATTCTGTTCTTTGGGGATGGAATGTACTCTAAATACCAATTAAGTCTATCTTGTTTAATGTATCATTTAAAGCTTGTGTTTCCTTATTTATTTTCATTTTGGATAATCTGTACATTGGTGAAAGTAGGGTGTTAAAGTCCCCTACTATGATTGTGTTACTGTGGATTTCCCCTTTATGGCTGTTAGCATTTGCCTTATGTATTGAGGTGCTTCTGTGTTGGGTGAAAAGACATTTACAATGGTTATATCTTCTTCTTGGATTGATCCCTTGATTATTACATAGTGTCCTTCCTTGTCTCTTGTAATAGTCTTTATTTTAAAGTCTATTTGTCTGATATGAGAATTGCTACTCCAACTTTCTTTTGATTTCCATTTGCATGGAATATCTTTTTCCATCCCTCACTTTCAATCTTTATTTGTCCCTAGGTATGAAGTGGGTCTCTTGTAGACAGCATATATAAAGGTCTTGTTTTTATATCCATTCAGTCAGTCCATGTCTTTTGGTTGGAGCATTTAATCTATTTACATTTAAGGTAATTATCAATATGTATGTTCCTATTACCATTTTCTTAATTGTTTTGGGTTTGTTATTGTAGGTCTTTTCTTCTCTTGTGTTTCTTGCCTAGAGATGTTCGTGTGGCATTAGTTGCAAAGCTGGTTTGGAGGTGCTGAATTCTCTTAACTTTTGCTTTTCAGTAAAGGTTTAATTTCTCTGTCGAATCTGAATGATATCCTTGCTAGGTAGAGTAGTCTGGGTTTTAGTTTCTTCCCTTTCATCACTTTAAAGATGTCTTGCCACTCCCTTCTGCCTTGCAGAGTTTCTGCTGAAAGTTCAGCTGTTAACCTTTTGGGGTTTCCCTTGTATGTAATTTGTTGTTTTTCCTTTGCTGCTTTTAATAAGTTTTCTTTTTATTTAATTTTTGATAGCTTGATTAATATGTGTCTTGGCATGTTTCTCCTTGGATCTATCCTGTATGGACTCTCTGCACTTCCTGGACTTGATTGACTATTTCTTTTCCCATGTTAGGGAATTTTTCAAATATAATCTCTTCAAATATTTTCTCAGACCTTTTGTTTTTTTCTTCTTTTTCTGGGACCCCTATAATTTGAATGTTGGTGCCTTTAATGCTATCTCAGAGGTCTGTGAGACTGTCCTCATTCTCTGCATTCTTTTTTCTTTATTCTGCTCTGTGGTAGTTATTTCTGCTATTTTATTTTCCCAATCACTTATCTGTTCTTCTGCCTCAGTTATTCTGCTGTTGATTCCTTCTAGAGAATTTTTAATTTCATTTATTGTGTTGTTCATCATTGTTTGTTTGCTCTTTTGTTCTTCTAGGTCCTTGTTATACATTTCTTGTATTTTCTCCATTCTATTTCCACGATTTTGGATCATCTTTACTATCATTACTCTGAATTCTTTTTCAGGTAGACTGCCTATTTCCTCCTCATTTGTTTTGTCTGACCTTATTCCTTAATCTGCTGTGTGTTTCTCTGTCTTCTCATTTTGCTTAAGTTACTGTGTTTGGGGTCTCCTTTTCACAGGCTGCAGTTCATAGTTCCCTTTTTTTTGGTATCTGCCCCCAGTGGGTAAGGTTGGTTCAGTGGCTTGTGTAGACTTCCTGGTGGAGGGGACTGGTGCCAATGTTCTGGTGGGTGGTGCTGTATCTTATCTTTCTGCTGGGCAGGGCTGCGTCCGGTGGTGTATTTTGGGTTGTCTGTGGCCTTATTATGATTTTAGGCAACCTCTCTGCTAATGGGTGGAGTTGTGTTCCTGTCTTGCTAGTTGTTTGGCATAGAGTGTCCAGCAGTGTAGCTTGCTGGTTGTTGAGTGGAGCTGAGTCTTAGCATTGAGATAGAGATCTCTGCTAGAACTTTTGCTGATTGATATTACGTGGGGCTGGGATGTTTCTGGTGGTCCAATGTCCTGAATTCATCTCTCCCATCTCAGAAGCTCAGGCCTGACACCAGGCCAGAGCAGCAAGACCCTGTCAGCCACACGGCTCATAAGAAAAGGAAGAATAAAATAAAGAAAAAAAAATAAGTTAAAAGAATAAATTTAAAAAAAAAAATTTTTTTTAATAATTAAAGAAAGAAGATTGCAACCAATCCAGTTAACAAATGCACCAATGATAACAAACACTAAACACTAAACTAAGATAAATATAAATATCAGAAAAAAATCAGTCACAAACAGCAAAATCCAAGTCTACAGTTGCTGCCAATGTCCACCACTTCAATTTTGGGATCATCCATTGTCTACTGCGGTATTCCACAGATGCAGCGTACATCAAATTGATTGTGTGGATTTAATCCACTACTCCTTAGGCTGCACAGAGAAATTTCTCTTTCTCTTCTTTGTTCACTCACCTCATGGGATTCATCTTTGGTTTTGGCCCCACCTGTTTGTGTATTCACCCTTAGGCATATGTTCCCACCCAGACAGAATGTGGTTAAAGCAGTGGCTGATTAGGAGGCTCTGGCTCATTCCTGCCCAGGGAGGGGTGTGTACAGTAGTTATAATTGGAAAGTGGGGCAAGCCCTCAGCAGCAGAGGACAGCTTGATGTTGCAACAGCCTGAGGCACACCTTGTGTTCTCCTGGGAAATTGTCCCAGTATCACAGGACCCTGGCAGTGCAGGCTGCCAGGCTCCTTGGGGGATGTGGATAGTGACCTGTGCTTGTACACAGGATTCTTGGTGGTTGCAGCAGTAGTTTTAGCATTTCATGCCCGTGTCTGGTTTTCACACTGCCAGCCGCAGCTCACACACTTCTCTGGAGCTCGTTTAAGTGGTGCTATGAATCCCCACTCCTTGCGCACACTGAAACAGTGGTCTCTTGCCTCTTAGGCAGGTCCAGATGTTTTCCCGGACTCCCTCCCGGCTAGCTGTGGCCCACTAGCCCCTTTCAGGCTGTGTTCATGCAGCCAACCTCAGTCCTCTCCCTAGGATCTGACCTCCGAAACCCAAGCCTCAGCTCCCAGTCCCCGCCCATCCCAGTGGGTGAGCAGACAAGCCTCTCAGGCTGGTGAGTGCTGGTCGGCACCAATCCTCTGTGCGGGAATCTCTCCACTTTGCCCTCCGCACCCCTGTTGCTGTGCTCTCCTCTGTGGCTCTGAAGCTTCCCCCCGCCCACCCCCCGTCTCCACCCATGAAGGGGCTTCCTAGTGTGTGGAAAGCTTTCCTCCTTCACAGCTCCCTCCCAGGTGTGCACGTCCTGTCCCTACTCTTTTGTCTCTGTGTTTTCTTTTTTCTTTTGCCCTACCCAGTTACGTGGGGATTTTCTTACCTTTGGGGAAGTCTGAGGTCTTCTGCCAGCCTTCAGTAGGCGTTCTGTAGGAGTTGTTCCACATGTAGATGTATTTCTGATGTATTTGTGGAAAGGAAGGTGATCTCCACTTCTTACTCCACCACCATCTTGAAGGTCCCTGATATGTTTTATGTTACCAATATTTTTAAAATTTAAAAGCATACGAAGTTTTCTACATGTATGATTTTGTATGTCGGTGAGCAGAAACAAAGAGCTATGTGTTGAAAACAAGCAAATTATTTTCCATTTATTTAACTTCAATAGATTGGCATTAAAATATGAATTTTTTGATTTAATACATAAATTAATTTCTGAGGCTACTTTGGAAGCCAGAGACCCCACTTATCTTCTACTACTGATTTGACTTTGGACAATTTGTTTATCCTTTCAAAGCTCCTTTTTTGTTTTTGTTGTTTTTGTTTGTTTGTTTTGTTTTTTTATGAGGGCTTTAACTTCCTGAGATGTTGGGCAGCAAAAGTCATGGTGAGAGGTTTGATGAATGAATGAGTGATGTGAAAAATGGGGAAAGTATGGTTATCAATAATAATAAGAAGAAATGGGCATGAGAGAAATGCCAAAGTAGCTGAACAAGAACTTGGGCTTAATTTACTTCTATGTGTATGTGTCTGGGTTTTAGGAAGAGAGAGACTTAACCATGTTTTAGTGTTGATATGATGGAATTAGTGTCTAGACAACATTTAAAGTCATGAGAGAAAAAGAGGATATTATGTAGAAAAGCCCCTGAATAAAGTTTGGGGAATATCTATCATATTATGATCACATAAAATAAATAATATTCTCCAGAAATAATTAAGTTCTCTCTCCACCTATGATCTCATAGCACTATCATGACATTTACCAAGTTGTATTATATTTTATATTTACATATATATCTCTGAGGTTAAGTTGTTACAGCCTTGAAATTTGGGAATTTTTAATCCTTTTTCCCCTACATCTTAATATCTTTTTCTTACATTGAATATTACAGTGAAAATGCTATGTGAAATGCTGTATGTATAACTCTTATAGTTATTACTATTCAAATCATTAAGTGAGAAAATGCATATAAAGTGCTTAATGATAGATAATATGAAAGAAAACCCTACTTGAAAGAGATTGATTTCATAATTTTAGATTTGACAGGTTTCTCTTAATTTTGTTCTCATGTACCCTTTAAAGTAAATTTTAACATAAAATATTTTAGCTCCTTATTGATACTCTACAGTGGTGACTTTACCAATATGTTCAAACAGCTCTGTGTTCTGAGCCCAATAAAGATCTTAGAATTCCTAGTTCCTGAGTATCAAACTAGAGAAAAGGATTGGAAGAATTATATGGTTTTGTTTTACCTTGTGGTCTCATCTGAGGGTGAAGATTAAGTTTCCCAATGCTGACCAGTTGGGTTTAAAATTTGTATGTGGACACTTAGCTTTAAGCACAATCACTGCTCTTTCAAATAATGTTCTGATAATGACAGTATCAGCAAACAAATGTCAATCTTTCCATTCTTGACCATAGATTATAACACATCATTTTCAAACTTCAAAATTATATCATAAGTAACTAGTTCCTTCTTGGCCCGGTAACCATGAGCACAATTATTTAGCTATTTAGCTCTGAAAGTTCTAAGACATATAAGTTTTCACTTAAATAGAATTGAAAGTAGTCTTCACACAGCAACAAATGAAAATGTTTTCCCATTTAAAAATATCACTTACTCATATGCATACATTTTTGTTTCCTAATATAGAAAATTATTAGCTATCATAATTAAAGCTTTCCCAGTGGCATCTAAGGCAAATTATAAATAAGCCACTTTAAATTTTGCTCACACTTTTCAAATGCTCAAAAAATATTTGTGATCATTACACCAGCGTCAAGAATTCAGTGAGAAAGTGAGTTTTAAGGGTTAAAACTCTTGTAAGACAAAAAATTCTTGTATGACAAAAAGAAAAAAAAATCCTTATAGAGAGTTCTGACTTAATATGAATCTCACTAAAGATTATAAAGAGTTTATTCATATTCAAAAGTGGATCAAATCATATGAATTTCTCTGAACTGACAGGGAGTTAAAAGGAAATGGCTTGTAGGAGAGAACAAGGTACCTGAGACTTCTCATCAGCAGTCTAATCAGGAAGGGGACCAGTGGCTGCTCTAAGCAGCCCACACAATTACTTTTGGAATTTGCTGCCAGTAAAATCTCTTTCCAGTAAAATCTCTTTAGGTGTGGTTGTCACCTAAATAGAGTGTTCAAAGTAGAATGCCAAGTGCAAAACATTCCGTTAAATGTTTTTTCATTTATGCTTTGGTATCACCTGCCCAGTTTGTTTACGTTTTTATACTAATAATCTTATATACACCCTCAGGCAAATGTGCATATATCCCAGAATAGTAATACACAAAATGATACAGTACACATCATTATTACACCACAGCTTAAGTTTATATTTTTAGAGTGTATGAAAGCATGTGAAAAATTCCTCTCCCACAGATGAAATGCTGTTTGATATTCAGTTTTGAAAAGGTTATTAGCTCTAATAAAAAACTTTAAAAATAGGGAAACACATAAAATATTCCGTGTATTTAGTGTTTGGCAGCCACATACTGGAACTGATTCGAGAAATCCCAGGAAAAGAGGAACAATCCTCCCAACATGAAAATGTACTACATGGTTGAGATTGTACTTAATCTGGAAGTCACATCCAAACATGCACCATCACCATAGTTATTGGTGGAATTTCATGTTCATGTTGGGGACAGGACAAGCAAAACTCCTGGTATAATAGAGAAGGACAAATCTGACTCCATAGTGGATCTGTTTATTTTACTTTAACCTTTGTGTTCTATTGCTTTTACTACTAGTTAATCAATAAAGGGATGTTGCCTATAGCTTAGAGAATACACAATGGCTCATCTCCAGGAACCCTGCCTCCCATGCCTGAGTGTTAAGCTAAAATTATTTTAAGCTCAAGGAAACATCCTGACCAGGCCCACCTATGAATGGATGAATGAAAGAAGAAATTAACACATCCCTTCCAGACTCTGGTCAGAAACAGGAAATATTTGAAACAACTTATTGCATTTTTACTTTACATCCTCACCTCCCACTCTTTGTTCTATAAAAGAACCTAACACCCAAACCTGGGCAAGATGGTTCTTTGGAACACTAGTCCACCATCTTCTTGGTCTGCTGGCCTTCTAAATAAAGTCATTATTCCTTGCCCCAACAGCTCATCTCTCAATTTATTGGCTTGTTATGTGTCAAGCAGTACAAGTTTGGACTCAGTAACACTAGTAAAGGTTTGTGAGATTCAAATTTGATTCAGAACCTACCTCTAAACAAAGAGAGAGAAATGATTAGCATATCTTATTATGTCTCTCTTATTTCTTTCCAAACTCCCTCTCAAGAGGTAAGAAACACAGATGAAATAAGCAGATGGCAAAGTGAAAAAAATAAAATTTGTGTATTTTTGACTGAGATTCTTTTATCAATGAACAAATATTTACTGAGCCTCTCTTTGGTTTTAAGGCACTTATCTAGGTACTAGGGATACAAGAAAAAATAAATGACAGAAACAGTTCCTACTATGATGGCTTTTACTATAACACAGATACATAAAAGCTATCCTTGAATTTCAGGGTGCTATAAAGCACTCAGTCTAACTTGGATTTTGTAAGAAAGTGGACATGGAGGGATGGCTGGTAAAACAAAAGAATGACACCAATTTGTCTCTGCAATTTCGCTTGCATCCTTACTCTGAATCTTGTTTATATAATAGTATGATGCTATATGTTCCCTCTTGTCAAATTCTGCCTGTTTCTCTAAAATACCTCTTTTCTCTTTCATAAATTAATCATTATATTAACTAGATGTTTCCCTGATTATTAAATTGTGTATTTTGCTGTAAAGTGTGAAGACACATTTACCACTAATTGACGAGGAGAAGGAATAGTAGAGGCAACATTCACACCTCAGTACCAACCACTCTCTCCCCCAGAAAACCTCATCTATCAGGAATAAAGTCTCCTAAATTAGTGTAAAGACATGTATGTTCCTTTTTTTACATTCCAATTTGTTGTACAAAAAGGGTAAGAGAAAAGCTATCATTATGGAGAAAGATAATACAGTGTCAATAAATATGTAGTAACTGTGTCTTTAAATAACAAACTGGCAAATTAATAGGATCTTTTGTATTCTTCCTAATGCCTTAAGTTGAGTCTATTGAGAGAAACACCCTGATCCAAATCGATCTCAGTCCTTGAAGTGTGTCCACTTGAAATGGAGTGCCCTGAGAATCCATTCACATTGGAAATACTTGCAAAATTCCAGTCCCTCTATTCTCCACAGTTCAAATTAAGATTTTTGTCCTGCTGTTGGTTCCCAAACTGGGGTGTTCAAGGGTGAAATTTGAAACTGGCCCCAGTACATGGAAGGCAAGTAGAGACAGAATAAAGAAGCCAAACACTCCAGATTGACAGGCAGCATGTTTAATAAGTAAAGGAACTTATACACGTGGCTTGTCTTGGGCACCACAAGATGAGTAGGTCTCCACACTGCCCACCAAAATTTTAAAAGTTTATACAGAGGCCTCAGCTAGGTTCTGTCACATATTCAATCCAAATGGTCTCAGCAACACCTTAGCCTCTTAAGGCTCTCTTCCTGGAACTGCCCCCACTGTGGGAATGGTGGGCAGAATGCACATTCCAACGATGGGGGAGGGGGTGAGGAACCTCCATTTACCTGAGTCCAGGTCTTCGGTCAACCCAAGCTCATATCCTCTCGATGACCTCCTCCAACACCTGCCAACCAATACTAAGGTCAAGATCAAAGACCTCAGGGGTAATTTTTGGGCTCCTATGTATCCCTCGAGTCACAGAAAACCCAAAACCTCAGTGCGATTTGCTCTTTCAGATTTTGCTTTCTGCCGTGATCTCTATTCCATGGACTAACTGGTTACCTGCCTTACTCGGTCTCCATTCATGACAACAGCCTCTTTGTGAATCTTGCTCTGCCTCACATCCTTTGCCCATCCTGAAACACACACACACACACACACACACACACACACACACACACACACACATAAATACATATAGATATTTTAGGACATGATAGCTTTAATTATAAACTTTGAGAAGGGCTAGATCTACTCTTCTTTTTTTTTTTTTTGTAGTATGCGGGCCTTCCTCCGTTGTGGCCTCTCCCGTTGCAGAGCACAGGCTCCAGACGCGCAGGCTCAGCGGCCATGGCTCACGGGCCTAGCCGCTCCGCGGCATGTGGGATCCTCCCAGACCGGGGCGCGAACCCGGTTCCCCTGCATCAGCAGGTGGACGCGCAACCACTGCGCCACCAGGGAAGCCCTAGATCTACTCTTCTTAATTTTCTCCCCATTCTACCCTGTACATACTACAGGGGGTTCTTACATAAAATAACCTATTTCTCAGAACCCCATTTCAGCTCATTATATCCCTGCCTTCTTTCCCTGTACTATAAATCTCTATGTAGCTATATACTACATCTATGGAGCCTTTTCTTACTATTTATGCATATTTAATTTTTAATTGTCATTTGCATAATCTTCCTTAACATTATTTACTGAGTGCTTTCTATATACCTGGAATTTCTAAAGACTTTATATTCATCATGTTTTTTCCTCTAGTATATCCCTAACAAATAGGATAGTACCTAACACATATGCCCTATAAATATCTGTGAATATTATGACATTACCCCAATTTACAGGAGTAAAACTGACTTATAGCAACTGAACAACTTGACCAAGGTGCAGAATTCTAGTTCTTAGCTTTCTTTTCAAAACTAGTCTTTACAGCTGCAATTATTACCCTGGCTTTCTTTGTCAACTACCTCTGGGTTGTTCATTTGCTATTTCTTGTGTTAAAGATCCCATCATGACAATAACGTTCCTTCTTCTCATAATTTTGCAATTAAAACTATCAGGAATATAATCACTTAACTTCGCAGAGTTACACTTTGTTCCTTATGAACCAAGCTATTGTTTTAAAAATATTATCTGACATATTTTCCATCTCAATAATTTTAGCTTCATTTTCATCATTAAAACTAAGCTAATTTATCGAACTGTAAACATACATTTTTATTGGAAATTCACTGCATAGAAATTATGTTATTTAAAAAATAAAAGAAAAAAATAAAAAAACAACAGGCTGAGGGTCATTGTCCCAGAGAAGAGAGTATAAAGAGAAGCCACAGAGAACCTTTGGTTTTGAGTTTCAAAAGAAGTTTTTAGAAGATGATTAAGGAATAAAATACAAAAAATGATAAACAGAAGTATAACTTTTAAAATAAATGATTATCAATTACTTTCTTTTATATATTTATTCACTATTTATAACTTTTTATTTATCACTATGTAGAATCCTATTATTTGAGCTCTTCAAGTGTGTGTGTGTGTGTGTGTGTGTGTGTGTGTGTGTGTGTGTATACACATTTCATTCCATTTGCCATTTTCTACAGGCCTTGACAGCAAAATGATTGACTAAAAATTAATTTTAATTGCAAGATAAAGAAAAGTTTACAAATGAATTCCAAAAGGACACTCAATTGTTTATGTATTCATTGTTTTATTTATATAAATTACAATTTCAGATAATACTAATAGCCCAGACATTTCATTTTCATTGTATAAATTCAGTGGTTGTACACATTCCAAGTACACAAAAGGTCCTGAAAAAAAGCTTATCAAAATGCATGTTTCTAAGTCTTATTATACAAATTCAGAGTTAGCATATCTCTAGGGGTCCTAGAAATCTGAATTTTCAAAAAGCACTGGAGATGATTCTGATATATGAAATACAAATATCATATCAGTGAAAGAAGAACCATTAAGAATGGCCTTGGACAAGAAAAAAGAAGGCCAAACTTACAGATCGCACTTTAACTTTACTAGTCATGCAGTCATTAGAAAATTGTTTATTTATTTAATTTTGTTGTATTATCCTTATCTGTAATATGAATAAATTAAATTTGTATTTTCAACAAGGAATACATTCTATGTAAACTTTAAAATTTTAACCTATAACATCTCAATTTTGAATCTATAATATCACATTGTTTATTAAATCCAAAATTAAACATGCAGGCTTTTCCTCTCTAATAATCTTCTTTGTGATCAAGAATGAAAATTCAAATTGTATTTAATTTACAAGCAATAGGTCTCTGGATTTGAACATGAGACTAGGAGGTCTATGCATTCATGGTTTTGTGATTTGAGGATATTCAAAGTAATTTAGAAGAACCTTTTGGTATTGTTAAATAGAAATCTTTATTTCAAACGTTGTAAATCATACAATACAGAAAACAATTTCTGTATAGCCCAAATTCCCCTTAGCAAAGATTCAATTGTATAAACCTCCTCTTTTTTTTTTCCTTTTTTCAAGAGGAATAAAAAACAGAAAAGAAAACAATGTCTAATCTAAAACAAGGAGAAGCCCTTTAGCTTCCTTGATTCATCTTAGGGTAGTGTTCATTCTAGGACAATCTCACACTTACATCTCAGAATGACTCTAAGACAATAAGTACAAAACAATAATAGAGAGACATTTCAAAAGCTTATTTACCAAAGACAGCTTGACTTAGCCACAGTAACTTATGACATAAGGAAAGCATACTGATACTTGTAAAAAATATCCAAGTCATAAAAGCAAAAACAAAGATGGTCATGTCAACATTTAGTTTACTTGAAAAAAAAGTCTGTGAACAGAATTCTGGTAGTATAAGTATTACTAGCAAACTCAAACTTTTATTATGTATTCTACAATATCAAAATATGTTTACAATGTGTCAGTAACAATTAGAGAAGATATCAATCAGTATGAGAGTCTTTATCTCCTTGCAGAGATATCACAACTAATAAATATCAGATTCATCACTGGAATCCAGGGTCCTTTTTTTACTAAACTATGCTCCCAGATTAAATATCTCAGAGTTAAGACGGAATTTATTATCACTCTGTCTAATGTAACCCACCCTTAATCACATCCCCTCCAATCACCTTCATTTCTTTCATGGTACATGTCATCATCTGTTGATTTTCTTTATGTTTCCTTATGTAAAATTGGTACCATGTCCATTCTGTTCTGAACTGTATTATCTTGAAGAATGCTTAGGATGGAGTAGATGCTTCTTAGATTTGCTTAATGATTAAATAACAAAAAAAAAGTCATTTTTTTTTCTTCTTTTACTTTCATTATTTTTTCCTTTATTCCTTTATTTCTTTTCTTCCTTTTATTTTTTTTAAATGAATGACAGCATATTTCTATTCATAACTTAGTTTTGCTTCTGGAAAAAGTCCTGACAAGATATATTTTTGGTGTAGCAGAGGAGATTCTTGGAATATATCTGTTTATAGTTGTCTGGAGCTGTGAAGGGTCAGAGATTTTAGCCTACTTACAAGCTAATAATTTAGCCTGCCACTGTTTTATAGATATTGACCAAAACCACAAGACTCTTGGACTAGAGACAAAGGAATTTATTACTCATGGCACAGCAGGAAGCATGAGTTTCAAGTTCACATCAGTTCCCCTTACTGCCCAAGATCTGTTGTTTAAGCGTAGAAGTCTAAGTGATTCTGTACACACAGTAGTGTGTCACAGCGAGGAAGCTCAAGGTTAGGAAACCCCAAATCTTATAAGGGAGGCTATTGACAAAATTTGCAGACATTACTTTTAGTTTCTTCTTTAGGAAATAAATCTACTCTCCTGCCTGGAGGGACTCATGATCTTTATCATCCAAACTGTTTGTTACACAAACATCCTTGGGAACATAGTCTAGAACACGGTTAACAAAACCATTCAGAAATCCAAGAGATGCAAGAAAAATTATCTCCCCAAAATAGCCTGAATCCGATCAAATATAGCATATTTATGTGTTCTTGACTTTACTTGGGATTCTTTTCCTTTCAATTAGTATGAATTGGTCTGCATGTAAATTATCAAAAAAAAAAGCCCCAGTTTGATAGAGTCTCCTATAATGATGTTAGACAGTAGAAAATGAACAATGTAATCATTTATGTTTCAAAAACACTTCCTTATTGATATTTTTCTAATCTCCATTATGTGATTCTGATATTTTTAGCTCATCAGACTTAGTGTTTAGTCTTTTCAGCAATTTTCCAACATAGATTATGTTACTCTATGTTTTATATTCAAATATTTATGAATAAATAATCTTAGTAATACACACTTCCAAAGTGAATGTTGGTAAAAAGCTTTGTAGATGAAAACTTTTTTTTTTTTTTTTTTTTTTTTTGGTACGCGGGCCTCTGACTGCCGTGGCCTCTCCTGCTGCAGAGCACAGGCTCCGGACGCGCAGGCCCAGCGGCCACGGCTCACGGGCCCAGCCGCCCCACGGCATGCGGGATCCTCCCAGACCGGGGCACAAACCCACGCCCCCTGCACCGGCAGGCGGACTCCCAACCACCGCGCCACCAGGGAAGTCCCTGTAGATGAAAACTTATTGATTGTCACTGTGCCAAATGCTCAAAGTATGCCTTAACCCTGTGGTGATGATCTAGCCAAAGAAATGGAATGAGAAATCAGCTACAAACAAATTTCATTTGATAAGAGTGTGTGAGAATGCAAGTGGAGTTAGAGAATAAACTGACCACCTATAAGTGGAAAGAATTATTTAAAATATTGGCAATATACACTCAAAAGACTCAATAAAAAATTATCAGTATCATATTTCTCATACAAACTAACAATTAGACCACAATTAAGGGTTAGTATTTAAAAGTAAGGAAAGATATACAATTTGTGGTGCAGACATTTATACACATAAATGGCATCAAAGAGCATGGCAGGTACTTTGAAAACATTGTGTCAATGTGTATATGAATACTTCTAAAAAGATTATGAAATTGAAAGAGATGGTGGAGTAAGAGGATATGGAACTCACCTTCTCCAAGAATACATCAAAAATCCATTCACATGTGGAAAAATTCTCAATGAAAACTAACTGGACACTGTCAGAAAGACTCCTGTACAAGTAAGTATGTGAGAAAGATCAACAGAGAATAGAGTAGGAAGGAAGAGAATTGGTCACTTTGGGTTCTGTGACCCTGAGAAGGGACTCAGAGGAAAAAGGAGATCACGGGGGTGAAGATCTCCCCTGGCAAGTGGGTGGTTCATACCACATAATTTTCTCCCCAGCCCTGGGATCTGACAGAGGGAAGACAAACCCCCTTGGCTGGTTGGAGGGCTGGTGGGTCTAACAGGAGGGCCGTGGGAAGCCTGGACTCCACTTATAGGAGTGCACTTGTGCTGGCTTGCTACCAAAGTAGGATGAAGAGAACTGATTGAGTAGTTGCCTGTATCCCATGACCACGCTGATGTGTGGCTTAGCCTAAGCCAAGTGAACACTCCAGCCCTGCTTACTTCACATCACAACTTCACATCGGACAAACAGTGGCCATGACCAGGGAGAGAGCTCAGCCATGGGACTCAGAGGTCACTCAGACCAGGGTGGCAGCTGAGCAGGGTGGGGTTGGACATTGGTGGCCCTTAGTCAGACAGCACATCAGAGACAGTCCCAATCTCTGAGACCAACCACCCAGGTACATGCTGAGAACCCATGCAGATCTTGCCTGCCCTGTGGCATAACTCCACAACAGAGAGGGCTGGCAGTGGCTGGGGGTAGTGATCGACTGTGAGGGACAAAAGAGACACAGACCTGAGGCTGCATCTGAGCAGTGCTGGGGAAGCCATTGTTGGCACTTGCACAGACAGAACATTGGTGACAGCCTGGACCTCTGTTTGTGGCCAATCCACCTCAGTCTGTACCCAGTCACACAGGAGAACACACACAGGCCTCTCTTACTTCAGCACTGCTCCCCTTTGGGTCAAGGATCCCAGAGCTGGGAGAGGGGAGAACACACACTTAAAGGGGACTGACCCAGCTCAGATTCAAACCTCAGGTCTTCTGCTCCAGCAACTTGGGATCAGACTCTGCTCCCAATAAGGCAGTGACAGACACTGAGCAGAGAGGAGGCTGTTCCAAACACCCAGCTCCAGCTCTAGTTCCCCTATCTCAATCCCCACCTCCGACCCAGGTGATAGCTGCCAGCACACTCTAAGGAAAGATGTGACTTGTGTTCATATTAAATCCAGCTCTCCCACCAAAGGCACTGGTCACACACAGGCCATATAGGGACACTCCCACAAAAGGGCACCACTTCAAGTTCACAAGAGGTAAATGTTTCACCTAAACTCATAGAGACAGAGAAAGTTAAGCAAAAGGAGAAGACATAGAACTGGTCTCAGTTGAAAGAACAGGAGAAAAATCCTGAAAAAAATAATAAAACAGAAATAAACAATTTACCATATAAAGAATTAAAAGCAGTAGTATAAAGAATTAAAAGCAGTAGTATTAAGAATGATAACTGAATTGTAGAAAAGGATAGATTAACACAGTGAGAATTTTAACAAGAAACTAGAAAATATAAAAAAGAACCAAGCAGAACTGAAGAATACAATAACTAAAGTGAAAACCACAATACAAGGAATGAATAGCAGACTAAGTAATACAGAAGAACACACACATGATCTGGAAGATAGAATAATGGAAATCACCCAATCAGACCATAAAAAAGGAAAACAAAGAAAAAAATAAAGAGAGAGAGCAGTTTAAAAGATCTCTGAGATAACTTCAAGCATACCAACATTCACACTATAGGTGTCCCAGAAGGAGGCAGAGAGAGAGAGAAGGGTGTAAAAAAATGTATTTGGTAAAATTATGGCAGAAAACTTCCCAAACCTGAAGAAGGAAACAGATATCCAGGTACAGAAAGCACAGATAATCCAAACAAGATGAACACAAAAAGACCCACACCAAGACGTATCATTAAAATGTCAAAAGTTAAAGATAAAAAGAGAATTCTAAAGGCTGCAAGAGAAAAGCAAAGAGTCATATACAAGGGGGGTCCCCATAAGTCTATCAGCTGATTTTTCTGCAGAAATTTTTCAGGCCAGAAGGGAGTGGCATGAGATATTCAAAATGCTGAAAGGGAAAAACCTGCAAGCTAGGATACCCTACTCAACAAGATTATCATTTGGAATTGAAGGAGAGATAAAGACCTTTTCTGAGAAACAAAACTAAAAGAATTCATTGATACTAAACCTACCCTAAAAGAAATGTTAAACGAGTCTTCTCTAAGTGGAAAAGAAAAGGGTATGACGAGAAGCAAGAATACTGTAGGTCTTTTAGAATGTGTTTGAACTTAAATGACTATTAGGTTAAAACAAGTAGATGTGGGCTTCCCTGGTGGTGCAGTGGTTGAAGAGTGACCCCCACTTGCCACAACTAGAGAAAGCCCTTACACAGAAATACAGACCCAACACAGCAAAAATAAATAAATAAACTCCTACCCCCAACATCTTCTTAAACAAACAAACAAACAAACAAAAAAACAAGTTGATGTAATAGTAGGTTAAACATATATGAACCCCAAGGTAACCAAAAATCAAAAACTTACAATAGATACACAAATACTAAAAAAAAAAAAAAAAAAGAACACAAGCATACTGATGAAGAAAATCATCAAACCACTAGGGAAGAAACAAAAAGAAGAATAAATGAACAGAGAAGAACTACAAAAACATATGGAAAACAAGTAATAAACTGTCAATAAGTGCATGTCTATCAATAATCAATTAAAATGTCAATGGACTAAATGCTTCAATCAAAAGACATAGAGTGGCTGATTGGATTTAATAAAAACAAGATTTATCTATACATTGCTTACAAGAGACCCATTTCAGAGCTGAAGACACACACAGACTAAAAATTGGGGATGGAAAAATATATTTCACATAAATGGAAGTGACAAAAAAGTGGGGGTAGCAATACACATATCAGACAAAATAAACTTTAAAACAAACTCTATAGCAAAAGACAAAGAAGGACATTATATAATGATAAAAGGATCAATACAAGAAAAGGAGTCACTTTTAACATATAGGCACCCAATACAGGAGCACCTAAATATACAAAGCAAGTATTGGAAAACTGGACAGCTATATGTAAAATAATGAGGTTAGAACATTTCTTCAAACCATAAGAATAAACTCAAAATGAATTAAAGGTCTAAATGTAAGACCTGAAACTATAAAATTCCTGGAAGAAAACATAGGGAGAACACTTTCACAAAAAACTGAGCAATATATTTTTTTTATCCAACTCCTAAAGCAAAATAAATAAAAGCAAAAATAAACAAATGGGACCTAATTATACTTAAAAGCTCTTGCACAGCAAAGGAAACCATCCACAAAATGAAAAGACAACTTGCTGAATGGTAGAAAATATTTGCTAATGATATGACCCATAAGGGGTCTTATCACATATATATATATATATATATATACACACACATACATATAAATATATGTCAATTTTTCTCTTAATATGAGTGCCTGTTTGACTTTACCTGTAAGTTTTGTTAAATAAAGTTTGCACGTTGCATTCAAAAAAAGAAGCTATATATAGACAACTCAGACAACTCAATATAAAAACAAAACAAAACAAAACAAAAACATTAACAACCTGATTAAAAAATAGGCAGAAGACCTGAAGGATATTTCCAAAGAAGACGTACAACTGACTAACTGGCACATGAAAAGATATTCGACTCTGCTAATTATTAGAGAAATGCAAATCAAAATCACAATGAGATATCACCTCACACTTGTTAGAATGGCTATCATCAAAAAGACAATAAATGTTGTAAAGGATATTGAGAAAAGGGAACCCTTGTACACTGTTGGTGGGAATATAAATTGGTATAGCCACTGTGGAAAACAGTATGTAGGTCCCTAAAAATACTAAAAGTAGAACTACCATATTATTCAGCAATTCCAGTGCTGTGTATATTGCTGAAGAAAATAAAACACAAATTCAGAAAGATACATGCACCCCAATGTTCATAACAGCATCATTTACAATAGCTAAGATATGGAAGCAACCCAAATGTTCATCAACAGATGAATTAAGAGAGATGTGGGGTGTGTGTGTGTGTGTGTATATAATACATATATATATATAATGGAATATTACTCAGCCATAAAAAAGAATGAAATTCTGCCTTTTGCAACAACATGGATGGACCTAGAGATTAATATGCTTAGTGAAATAAGTCAGAAAGAGAAAGACAAATATTATATGTTATCACTTATATGTGTTATCTAAAAAATATGAAACAAATGAATGCACATAAAAAGCAGAAAAAGACTCAACAGATATAGAAAGCAAATAAGCAGATACCAGTAGAGAGAAGGAAGGGGAGAGGGGCAGGATAGAGGCGTTGGATTCGGGGATATAAACTACTATTTGTAAAATAGATAAACAACAAGGAAATTTGGACAGCTCTGGGAAATGTAAACATAATTCCTTAAAACTTTAAGTGGAGTATAACCTATAAAAATATTGAATCACTATGCTATAAACCTGAAGCTAATATAATATTGTAAATCAACTATATTTCAATACAAAAAGAAAGATTATGGCTTCCTTACATTGGAGAATCCATTTAATAAAGAGAGGAAGTAGTCTAATTGACTTAGTGAGAATATGAACATATGATCATTAATGAATTAAACAAAATGTTTTAAAAATAAGCAACAATAGGCACTTCTAACATAAGTGAAATTAAAATAAGGAATAAATCTAAAGAGTGTTTACCTAGGCCTACCTGAAACCCTTATAATCAAATTAAACTAGCACAGCAAGCAGTGGAAGAAGCAGAGGGTCTTAATATATTTAAGATCTCAATTAGTCACAATATTAAGAAGGAAATGTTTATTTAAAAAGGAGGAAATATGTTAATAAATGGAAGTGATTCTATTTTATATATTAATAAGAAAAAAGCAAAAGAACACAATTCCTGGTTAGACCAGTAGTTGTAAATGATAGCAAGAGATGAAAAGGATATGGTAATAATTGGCAGAAAGAATATGCACATATTTTACAGCTAGAAAATTAAGGTAGACATGTTTTTATATAGTCATAGCACCCTCTAATTCTCCTTTTATAAGTTATATAACATGTATATAATAATTGGTTAATTACCAATGTGCCTTTTGTTCAGAAAGTTTCAGTACCTTGAATGGACACAACTTCAGAGTACAAGCAAGAATCAGTTACAGCAGTGACATGAGCTTTTTTCCTGGTTGTTGTTTTGTCTTGTTTTCCCTTGGTCAATGACATGAATGCAGTTATAGGCTAGTAAAAAGAATTGTTGTTCACTGTGAAAATATAGCAATTGCTACAACTGACCATTGTGAATAACTGACTCCTTTTCAAGGATAAATTTATATTAAGACATTTCAATTGTCAAATAAATGACTGTGGCTATGTTTTCAGAATGTGAAACTTATGAAAATAGTCATTGTTTCTCCCATTCACATCACAGTAAAGGGTGAATATAAGCCTAGAACCTCAATAGAGGCCAGAAACATGGAAGTTTTTTCCTAAACTGTAAAATATAATGTTAGTCTAGGTAATATCTAACTTGCATTCCAAGTAAGGGATAATGTGCTATCCCGGGTAAGATCCTGGAACAAAGACATTAAGGAAAAAAACTAAGGTATAAAAAGAGTGTGGACTTTAATTTTAAGCTATTATATTGGTTCATTTATTGTAACAAATTTGTCATATTAAGATGTTAATAGTGGGGGAAACTGGGTTTGAGGTATATGAGAGCTCCTTGCTGTATCTTTGCAATTTTTCTGTAAATTTAACTCTTCCAGAGTTTTTTATTTAAAATTATCTCACATAATACTTAAAATGCTTTTAATCAAGGCAATGAACATATCCATTACCCCCCAAATTTTCATTGTGTCCTTTTTTTATTCCCTTAAGCCCCCTCTCCATTTTCAGACAATTGTAACATGCTTTCTGCTAATGTGGAACACTTTGAATTTTCTAGAGTTTTATATAAACAAAATACTTCAGACGTCCTCTTTTTCGTTTTCTTTCATCCAGCATAATTAATTTGGGCTTCTTTCATTCAGTGTAATTATTTTCAGATCCAGTCATTTAGTTACATGTTTCAATAGTTCAATTCATTCCTTAGTGCTTCTGGGTAATACTATTTATATGAAATTACCACAACTTTTCTCTTCATGTATCTATTAACAGATCTTTGAAGTTTTGGGCTATTATATATAAAACTGCTAGAAACGTCACCTTACATGCTTTTATGTGCATTTAAAATTTTATTTCCCGTTGGTAAATACTTCAAACTAACATGACTACATTATGTGGTGGTTGCAATTTTACATTTTTTAAGAAAGTGCCAAGCAAAAACTTTGTAGTGATATTTTGCATTCCAATTAATAGTGTATGAGATTCCCAATCACTCTGCAACCTCTTCAGCACTTAGATTTGTTAACCTCCCCAGAACTTAGATTTGTCAGTCTTTTTTTCTTTTAGCAATCTAATAGATGTGCAACGCTATCTCATTATTGTTTTAATTTGTATTTTGCAAATGACTAATGATGTTGCACATCTTATGTGTTATTTGCCTTCCATCTATCCTTTTGAGCCAAGGGTCTGTTTAAATATTTTGTCTCTTTTTTAATTGGGTTGTTTTCTTATTATACAGTTTTGAATGTTTTTACAATCTTGAAGTATAAATCCTTTATCACATGTGCCTCTGCCTAATTAGTAAGTAGAAGTCTTTTGGTGGCTATTCCCAGAAGACAAATATCTGAATTTGTGGCCTAAGAGGAGGTCTATTTACTTACTTGTGCACTCATTTCTTTGTCACAATTCCTTGCAAATTCTTTACCTCCTGGCCATTTATCAGCTATAGCCCATGAATCAATGTACATTTTTACTTTGGACCATGTTTCTTGCAAAGCATAACTCAAAATTTCATCCAGTAGGAGGATTTTCTATCTCTATCATTCTTCAGGGATACTCCTTCTGGCTTGCACCAGAATACTGTGCAGAACCCTCTGAAAATTAGATTCAGTATTATTAATCCAGAGACAATGTACTACTGAGAATATAACAAAAGACAAGTGGTATGTTTTAGATGCATAGTGGCATTACAACAGAAATAGACATACAGGGAGTGTAAAACAGCTGCTTGTGTAAATTGTTTGTGCTTTTAAGGATTTCCTGGCTAATACAAGATACGTCACTATCACTGAATAATGGAATGTAGTTGGATTTTCCCAATTTTAGAAATAGAAGGTCAAAGGTCATTAGCAATCCAAGAGGTGTTTTTCTAAAGGTAAATATTTATTTTGTAAAGAAGGCAGGGATTGTTGTAAACCTCCAATTATAATCCTTTTATGTCAGCTTACCACTATTCCACATGTTTTAGACATGACTCTTTTTTTCTTGATTTTTTATAAATTTATTTTATTTATTTATTTATTTTGGGCTGCATTTGGTTCTCATTGCTGTGTGAGGGCCCTCTCCAGGTGCAGCTAGTTGGGGCTACTCCTCGCCGTGGTGCACAGCCTTCTCATTGTGGTGGCTTCTCCTGTTGCAGAGCACAGGCTCTAGAGCACAGGCTCAGTAGCTGTGGCACATAGTCTTAGTTGCTCCATGGCATGTGGGATCCTCCTGGACCAGGGTTAGAAACCTGGTCCCCTGCATCGGCAGGTGGATTCCTAACAACTGCATCACAAAGGAAACCCCTAGACATGACTCTTAGGCTGGCGAAATATTTAAGTCTGTGTACTAAACTGTGACATAAAACACAGCTGACCTAGCTCTGCTACTTAGGTCTTCTTCACTGAATTGTAAAGTTCAATAAGGCTAAAATGAAAATCACCACTCCTGCATCTTTCAAGACTTTGATAATACAACAGTTGTCTATAATTCTTCTGAGGTTGCTTTTGACCTACATTTGGCAGAAAGAGAACATTTTAAAGGCTCCCCGCTTGCTTTCTTTCATATTAGCCCTAATTCCTTCTATAAGTAATAGACAGCAATGCAGAGATTGTGGCAGTTGCTGAGCATAGCTAGTCAAACAATATACACAGAAACTGCAGAAATAAGTACATTATGGATACCCTATTGTATCTTAACCTTGAGTAGAACTTATGTCACAAGTCCATTTATCATCTGCTGCCCATCAAACACTGCTCTTTCTGGTGAACTGTAGTGGCATTCAAGATCCATGGGAAGTAGTTTACAAAAATCCTCATAAGGTCTGGCTATTTACTTTTCTCTGTATACAGAGAAAAGAAGAGAAAAGTTTCTTCCTTGGGAAAACTAGTAGATGATTCACAGAATGTCCTTATGATCAATTTAGATGTCTTCCTCAAGGTTATTTGTCCTCCCATTTATTGAAAGGACTGTGAGTCTACGATCTGATGTCTGGAAGTTGGCAAAGGACTGTGACTCTAATAATGTTAATCGTAAATTCAGTTTGCTAGACCTAGAATTATTAAATTTATGCAAATCAAGCTAGACTTTTGTATATTATGCAAATATTTTATTCTTTGTATTCCATAAATATTTTTACCTCTAAAGGAGACATTAAAAATCAAACCATTTTGCCACTCGTCACAGAAAATCAACCATTCTTCATTAGAGAATATTGATTACAGTCATCTTTCCCTTTACCATTAATTCACAAATGAAAATTCATGGTGAGAGTATCTGATTGAGGGAGCCATCCCTCTAGCTGTAAGGAGGGTAGAAAGGTAATGTTTTAATAAGAGTAGAGCATATCAATTAAGAACTGGTATTGAAATCCTTTACCATTCATAAGCTCTGTGAGTTGAGGGAGTTAGTTACTTACTGTACCTCAGTTTCTTCATCCACAAACCAGGAATAATAGCAACTACCTAAAAGGGTCACAGGCAAGATTCAATTATTTAATTAATGTAAAATTATCTAACAGATGTCCAGAATATTAGGCTCAGTTAGTATTAGCTACTTTTCAACATTATCATTCATTTACTATTTTTATCATTACTGTCCTCATTATTTGTCATGTTCAACTTATTCAAGGATCACAAGCTCTGCCTTCTACCAATATTCATAAGGTCAGAAGGTCCCTAAATTTAGAAGTGCAATTGAAGCATCTGGAGTCAAAAAGAATAACAGTACTACATAAACTAAGCACCCGACTCACAATCTGTCAATCAAAGCTTTCTACTAATTCATTTTCTCCTACCTATCTGAAACATTTTACCCATTTTCAGTGTTATAATTTACAGCCATCTAAGTTAAGATTTTTGTATCAGGAGCTGTTGACCATCCTTTGGCACTCACTGTGCCAATATAATTAAAAGTTTTGGACACTGTCATTATATCATGTAAAACAAACATCATTAATTATTTTGCTTTATAATACCATCCTTGATTCCATCTGGGGAGTATTATTACCCACATTAGAGTAGTGGTTTGTAAATGTAGTGTGAACAAAATCACTGAGGCAGACATTGATTGAGTTAGCTACATCACAGCTTGTAGAATTATGAGTTTGCAGCTTAGGAATAGATAAGAAAATAATGGGGGGAAATGGATTGCAGCAAAACTAAGGAAATAGCATCTTTTATAAATTAGTCTGCTAATAGTATGCAAAGTATTTGTATAACAGTGTTTCAAAGTAGACATGATTTAGGAGGAGCAAGCTGATGAGAGACTGGACAGTTATTTTTGGCAGAAAAACATGAAAAATAGCATTAATTTCACAAAGAAAAATAATCAGAAGCACTTTGTGACTGGTTGCATTTAGTAGAAGTGCAGCTTGATTAGGATTGGTCCAAGTTATCATTGACAAAATGGTTAAATAATAATAAAAATATCAACTTTGGATTGCACATGATGGGTTCATTGTAGGAGTCACTGAGTTTGAGTTAGCATCGGTATATTCAAATGCTGCTATTAAACCTAGGAATGCAGTTTTGGAAGTTGTCAAAGATGTGAGGATAAGGAAACACGATAAACATTTACAAGTCATCAAAATTGAAATGATTTTTAAAGTCGTGAAAGCAGGTAAAACTATTAAGACTGGATGCAAATAAAAAGAGACATAAAGATATTTTAGTAAAATGTCCTTAGAGACACCCTCATTTGGATGTGAGAGTGGTCAAAGAAGAAAATATGAGATTTCGCGAAGTGATAAGAAAATGACAACAGGGTATAATACAGGCTGAGACAGAAGACAGTATCAAGCACTAGTATTGTGGAAACAAACAAAAAAGGAAAATGTCTATCCTCAGGGAAAACTGTTATGAGATGTGGAAAGTCAGTATTTTGAAGCTGAGTGTAAATTTTTCTAAAGCTAATGTCCATGTGATTAATAATTTATTAAAAAATTGAGGTGAGAAAGCAGTTATGGAGCTATAACAACTACACTTTACACAGAATAAAACTTATATAAGAACAAAATAAAGAAATAAAGCAAGAAAATGTGTGCTTTCAAATACCTTTAACATATAAATAAAAATAGTTACCAAATACAAAAGAAAAATATTATTTTCCCAGAGACCCCTGGTCAAATTTCCCAGTTAGAATCCTGACATCCTTTAACATTCACCATTTAATTAGTATTATTTTTCCTTCTTTCTTGATAATGAAAGATGAAAGTCCAAGCATCCAACTATCAACTCTAGTTTTCAAATAAATCCCACTAATAAAAATTCCTGTACCAAAAATGTAATTTTCTCATCATTATAATACTGAAAATTATAATGCTTAACAATTTCTTCCATTAAATCTCCTTTGTAATTTAAAGTTGCTATTAGAGAACAGAAGACTTTCTCAACAAATCTCTTATATGAAACAATCGATATGATTGGAAGTTATCAGTCAATACATTTTAATTGAAAAAGGTCATAAGCAGAGTAAACACATCTTACCACTTTGAAATAGGTTCTCTATTGAGTGACAAATTATTTGGATTTACCCTCTAAAAGTTCAGATTTCCAGTTTTGTTTGAACACAGGGGAAAAAAAGAAGAATTTTCTTTACAAGCATGAAACTGAAATAATCAGAGGGAATCAGAGGGCTAAACCAAAATTAATATGTACATATAGTGTGCACATCATTTTTTACATAGAAATATAAGGTTAGTTTCTGCTAATATTGGTTGGTGTCCCAAAATGTCTACTCTATGGCTCTTTTGAAATAATAAAAAATTAGTGCTTGCCTAGAGAGTACAACTTGTGACTATTGGCCACAACTCATTGTTAATATACTTCAATAACCAGAAAAAAATATTTTAAAAATATTTTGGGTGTTATATGAAATCACAGATAAATAGGCAAATAAATAAGCACATTTTACTATTATGAATGAATATAGCATTTGAAGCTATATATAGCCTCCAAGTCAGAAACTTCCTTAATGATCCAACCAAGATCTTCCTATAGAGACACCATTCTCAGTAGAGAATTAAAGAGTGTATTATATTAAGACAAACGGATTTGGATTTGAATACACTGAACTTCCCCAAGAATATTGGTTGGCTAATCTTCAACATGATGATTATGGTAAAAACAAAAATCAGTTTTATGTTTACCTGTTACATTGGTGTGGAGACCTACGATTATATTAATTATATTTGAACTTTAAAGGTATCATTTATTGATTATCAGAACAAAGCCACAAAGGCATTGAGAAAAAAATGAGATTGATTTTTTTTGAAATTATTAAAAACTAACTAGTTCAAATGACTTTCACCAAAAAAATCATCACAGATAATAACATTATTCATCTTTTATTCTAAATTACATACACGGCATGTAGTCAATACTTGAATGTATTAACATAGCAAGTAACTTTCTTTGTAATTAACTCTATGTGTTTTTTTTTTTAAACATTAATAACATTGTGCCCTCCCTTCTACTTCTCCCTTCCATTCTTTAGCAGCAGATAAAGTGTCTGGCTGTCTCTGTAATATGAATGGTTGAACATTTCTTGTAAAGAATGGAATAAAGTATGCTGTAGGAATTGCATAAAAAATCATCAGTGAATGGAAAAAAGTCTCTGGGACCTTGGATGTCAGTTCCAGGAGAGACAAATTTATAAGTGTAACAATCTGTCTTTTATAACTGACATCTAAGGTCCCAGAGGCCTTTTCCCTATCACTAAGGATTTTTCATGCATTTCCTACAATATGAAAAAACTATGAGTGTAACATTTAGACATTTTTCCTGCACATGAAAGGAACTTTGTCAGTTCTGTTGTAGATCCATACCCCAAATCAATTTTAATATTAAAGTTTCATCTTCAATAGAAATGAGACTTCTATACTACTGTAATAAAGAAATGCTAAGATTAAGCTTGCTCAGCAATTGAATATTTCACCAGGAACCAATAATAAAGCAGTCATCTGTCCTTGTAGTGTAACAGGCACCATGTGAGGTATGTTCTTTTGGGGACTCAAAAAGGTCTAGTTGTCGCTCACAGAACTGCAGCAGATACACAAATGACTTGCATTAGTGGCCTGAAAGGCTAAGTGAGCTCTTCAAACTGACATTTGCCAGGGAGTGTCTTAATGGCAAAATGGTGGGCATTAAGAAAAATATTAACTGTGGCTCAAGGAGGCTAAACTATTGGACAATGCAATGCTAGAGGAATTATCCTAAGAATGTTGGAAATCATGTAAACATATTGATCAATCAATGGGGCCACGTAGACAAAAAAGCTGATTCCACCTACAGGATAAAAATTTCTTTTCAAAGATTCATTTCTGCTTATAACCAAAATGGCACTACTTTGTCAGAGTCAAGCAAGGGAATATAACAATATGGATTCTACTGATCCATGAGCATGGAAAAGTCACTTCACTTAAGCGTACTTTTGTTTCTCTAAGCAATGATTTGTAGTTTTCAGTGTATAGGTCTTGTACATATTTAATTATATTTATTGGCAAAATATTACATATTTTGGGTGCAATCATGTATAGTACTTTACATTTTAATTACATATTTTATTGCTATTAAATAGGAGTAATATATTAATAGTGGTGTTGGTTACACATTTATACATACTTTTCACAACTCATTGAGCTACTATACATTTTTAAAGGCTGAATTTTATGGTATGTAAATTATGTCAATAAAGTCAACTCAAGAAGAGATCTGGCAGTGTCCTTACTGTACAGGATTTTTGTGGATAGATAAATGAGATAATTCCTGTAATATACTTATCACAGTCCTAACAAAAACTATGCACTTGACAAAAATTAGCTATCATTATTATTTTTAAATTCTGTATTGATATATATTTTCTATACTATAGATTAAATGTTCATTGCAACACATATATTTCAGAGTTCATGTAGAATATTATCTACATACCTAAACATGATATATTACTGGAGAGTTTTAAATACTTTAATTTTCTTGGCAAAAGATCCTTATAAAGTCAGAAAATGTTATTGGTTTCAATCCTCTGATCTGAGTCCTTTGAAGTTATTCTTGGTTGCATGCTTTTAATATTCCTGCTTATACCTCTGTCTTGCTTACCCAGAATTCCACTGTTTCACTTCCAACTTCATAAGGGTTATGCTCAGAAAACTTTCATGTGTGTGCTTTACTCACATTTTTCCTCAAAGTTATTTGCTGACACAAAGCACCTCTTTGTCTTAATCTTAGAAAAGGGTGACTGTGTCTTATTGGACACAGTTTTCTGTGTTCTTGTGCTTCACTGTATATTATTACATCTACTATCTTTCGTCTTTCCACCCACAGTATTCTTGGCAGTAGAAATAGAAATCACTCTGGGGTAGACTTATCTATATTCAGTATTAAGTGTACTAATAAAATAAGAGTAATAGTAATAATGATACATATAGATGTATATATACACATATATATAATGTACCACATGACAGGGAGTTGTCATGTATCTATATGTATATGTATCTGTATCTATCTATATAATTTAATCCACAAGACAAGTAGGGATTGAGTGCCAATTATACTTCTATTTACAGCTAAATTTGTAGAACAGAGTAATTAAATGGTTTCCCTAACATCTGATTGTGTTTAAGCAACCTCAAACTGAGGTAGCCTGAATTTTGTAACCAGAATCTCAAACATTATATTCTCCTACCATTCAAAATTCTCTCTTTTGATAAGATGAATAATATTAAATTAGTTACAATGAATTATGGGGCTTAAATGATCCATGGTTAAGTCAATTTATTTTATATCCTGGAGCAAAAACACAATGACAGGCATGGATCTCATATTTTTAACATTTAAGTTCAAGGTGATGATATTCATATTCAAACTTATGTACTGTAGCTTCACATTTCACCTTTAAAATGTTAGTTCTCAAAAAAAAAAAAGTTAGCTCTCCTTGGACAATTAACTTGGATTTCAAATAAGATTTCATGGCATTATATTTTCATAGAACAGGATATGTCCCTGTCTTTTAATTAACTTGTATCTTAAACATATGTGTTAGCTGTAGGTTTTTAGATGCCTTGGAGAAGTTTTTGGCTACATAAATTTTGAAGGTGTTTCTGAATGAGTTGTCTAAATGTAATTAATGAAAAAAATAATGACATTATTTTGCCTGTATTATTCCTGGTTCTTCAAATAATAGCTCTTGATATTGCATTTAAGTAGTCTTGAAATTAGTCATAGAATATCAATCCATCTAAACATCATATATATAAACGTATATGTAAACCTTATATTCATATACAATATGAACCTTAACATGTAAGACTGAAGCATGACTATGCAGAAAAGGCACAGAGATCACAATCACTCAGATTAATCTTCATTCTGAATGAATACTTTGGTGTGATCCAAGTAAATTCCTCTTAAGAAGTTCATGTGTGATTTCTAATTATGGTGATGAAATGTAGTCCAGTTTGTTTCAATATATTATATTTAAATGGTTTAGGACTTCCCTGGTGGTTCAGTGGGTAAGACTCTGCACTTCTAATGCAGGGGGTCCGAGTTCGATCCCCGGTCAGGGAACTAGATCCTGCATGCATGCCGCAACAAACAAGCACACATGCTGCAAATAAGACCCGGCGCAGCCAAAAAAATAAATAATAAATAAAATATATTTTTGTAAATGTTTAAAAAGATACAGGTATCTTTCCCATTTCTACAAGGTATTTGATTATTGGTGTATTTGTGCTCAGTTTTATCACCTTCTTTATTCACAAAATGAGTTTTCATACAGGTTTAAAAAGGATCTGTCCCCATCATCACATCCTAGGATATGCAATGTGTCTTTTATAGTTTCATGATGATCTGATTCAGGTATTTCTGGAAATGAGGTCACTGAAAACAGCTTCCAGCAAATAGTGTGGTATAATAAACACCTATTTTACATTCTTTAGTCATTTTAATTTGATTGCTGAGGACTACTAAAACCTGGCAAAGAAAGAAATTTTGTTTTTGCTCAATATTTTTAAAAATTCAGTGACCCTTGTGACCTAGTGCATAATAGAAATTATATGTAATGCTTGGAGTAAGTTTACAAAGACTGAGTAAAATTGAGATAGATGGATTCTATTATTTGGAATTCTAGCATTCTTGGGATATTTAAACACACTTAAAAGGGGTGATGATGATGATGATGATAATCCACTAAAAGTATAACTAAAAAGTTAAGACTCAAGAAAGTCAGACCATAAGTAGATCTGAAAATGCCACTATCAGAAATCAAAATCAGAAAATATTACTTTGTTAAATAGTTTCCAAATAATGAAACAGGACATAGGAAAATGTGAAATAGTTACCTTTTAAATATCTATGCAATAATGCATGAGGGGTAGATATTCGACCATTGTGCTGCCTCTTGAATTATTGGCACCTTTGTTCAGATACTTCATTATTTGTAAAGTGAAGGAAGCCCTTGATGTCTTAGCAGCTATTTTGAGATTTCTCCTCAAAACCCCTTTCTTCAGTCTCAGTTCAAATGTTGGAAACCAGCCAGTCTTAGCCTTTAATTGTGACCTTAATTGGGTTTTTGGTGCCCTAATTATAAATGAGGTAATTGTAGTAATTATAGATGAATTAGAGTAACAATAATTATAAATAAAGTCAATCTAAAGTACTTACAAAATAGCTGTTTAATGTGACAACACCACCTCAAACACTGTGATGTATTCTACGCTGTATCTCTCATTAAAACTGGGTTAGAATTTCAAGAAATTGAAAGTATATAATTATATACATATATTTGTTTGTAATGAGTTTAATTCTTAGCCTGTCCCCAAAGCTTAAAAAAAAAGTAATATAATGTTTAAATAACGAAGCCAATGTCACACAGCTAAAATAATAAATGGCAGTGTTGGAATTTGAGCACGGATAGATTCAATTCCAAAACCCACAATCTATTCAAAATGCCATTCCATCATTTCTATAGGTGAACTGCTAAACAGATAAATGAATGCCTACTCTTATTAGCTTGAATTTCTAGATACTAAAAAAAATATTAACATTGCTTATTTAAAATGATAAAATAAATCATAGTTTATTACACCTTTAAATAATTATTTCTAGTATTTGAATCCCGTCTTTTTTAAGGGACGTTTCACTTATTTTCTACTTTGTAACCACCAAACGTCTGTTGCACAGTTTTTTTTTTTAATTTTTCCTGGTAATCGCCTTTTAGTAATTATATATCCTTCTCTAATGAAGCAGAATACAATTAGCTCACATTATAATTTTAACCACATCTATGTGTGCTTTTTAAACATAACCACATAACTGACACATAGCCCATTCATTTGTTACAATTGTCTTTACTAGAACTTTGACAGAAATAATGATTAAGTTAACTAACATATATCGTAGGTCATCACTGAGACTAAATTCATTTTGTTTTTGTCTTGACAGGAATGTTTGGGAAACAGTTGTCAAACTCTCAGATAGCTATCAAATCCTGTCCCAGCTACCTGCAGCCATGTGATATTGAGCTACAATTTGCTTCTTCTGAAAAATGAAGAAATAAAATCTATTGATTATATTTGTCGAGTTAAAATTATATAACTACCTGACTCTGCCAGGCACATAGCTGAAATGGATGGTAATAAATTGTTGCTATAATTATGAAAAGACCCTAATGTCTTGATGATGATGCAACCTAATGATTATTTATAGCCATGAAACCCACTACCCGTCAAGTTCAACTAGATATTTCTCTGTATGCTGCCAAAGTTAACAATACTGCTGATTAAATTGAGCTTCAGGGAAACTGCTTCTTTCAAACCTGTTTCCAGCTCTTATCCTGAATAAAATAGTACTTCATTTAAAATAATAAAATATACTAACAAGAAAATATGTTTGTGGTTTCCTATTAGAATAACTAATGACATTATGACTGAAGATACCAAAAAGAGCTGAAAATGCCAGAGATTTATTTCAGCTTCTTATCTCAAAGTTTTAAAGGTACATCTTAAACTTTTAATTTTCTGTTGACATATTTTCATACTCACTGATAGTTTCCTCAGTTTTGTCCAGGGTACAGATGAGCACCTCAAAGGCATTCTTTATTTCTCTTACTGTTTTCTTGATTTCTGTCATTTTTAAGTTATTTTTCTTAATTTCCATCTCCACGTTGAAATTATCTAATCATGCATTTTGTCTATTTTTCTTCCATTAGAAAATCTAAGATATTAATCACATTTATTCCACATTTCTCCTCTGATCTTTCTGACATCTGTGTTATATCTGATTCTGCTTCTTAGGGTTTGTTTATCTTTTCAAACTGTGTTTTTCCTTGTCTTTCTGTGCACCTTATAATTTTTGGCTGAAAGGTAAAAATGTTTTTAGGACATATAACAAGGGTTGGTTGGCTTTTTGTTTATTTAAATGCTTGTCTGGTTATAGCATGGACTCAATAACACTAATTAACTGAACTGAGATTTGTTAAGCTGAAATTTAAGCTCAGTTTTACAGTTTAACATGTAGGTCAACTTTTATAAATGTCCTACGTGTACTTGAAAATGTATGCTCCAGTGGACACATGTCCAGAGATCAAGTTTTTTTAATGAAACTCCTTAAACAGTTATATGTGCCATATATTTTTTGTCATTGTTCTGAGCATTTATCGAAACCTTATGGAGATATTTTAAAACCTCTCATTATGTTGGTATATTTATCAATTTCTCATATCAAAGAGCTATAAAATTTTCTTTATATCTTCAAAACTGTTATTCTTGCATATACACTTAGAACTGTTATATCTTTCCTGAATGTTAAGGAGTTTGTCATATTATTCAGGTATATCCTTTAATCTCAAAATATTTCTCCCTTAAAATATACCTGTCTGAAATTGTACAATTATGTCATTTTATTTGCTTGTATTTACAGAATAATTTAAATTCATATTTTATAATTTCAAACTAAATCAGTCTTTTAAATTTAGGTATGTGCTTTGGAAGCAGAATATAACTATATTATAAAAAGAAGCATTTTACAATTGGAAAATTTTATATTAGAGTTACTCTTAAATAAGCAAGGTTTCTATAGTAGCTCAGACTAACTTCAGAGTGCAAATCAGTTTCGGAACTTATTTGTAAGGGAGTAAAGAATTCAACTGTCACCTCCTTATTTATACTCTATTTTAAAAAAAACCTGATCATCTGGTGAAAACACTTGAAAATATGAGTGTTTTCTACTTATAAAGGCTTTAATTGCTGAGGGTAATGACTCTGAAAAGAGATTATATGTTTATTGCCTGGGATATTTCTTGCAAAGCAGAATTTTTCATCACAGCAGTATAAATCCTGAGGGACTGTGTTAATGGATCATGTTGCCACCAATAAACACCTTGTTGAATTGGTACTTATTTCAGGGAAAAAAGGAAGTCACTCTTTTAGAGACTGGGTCTTCTAAATGTACTGTGAAATGAAGGGCATGTAAGCTTAAGAGTAATTATTCCCATTATGCATACTTTTATGACTCAAGATATTGAGATAACAAGGAAAAAAAATGTAAAATAGGCATGTGCAGAAAGCTCAGCAAAGATGAGGTTCTCAATGAGTATAATAGATCAAGAAATGAGAATAGATTACACATTTATAAAATTTTAAGAATTATTTTATAGTATATAATACAGAAATATTTTATTAACTGATAATCAAGTGATGAAGTTGCTTCTTATAGCAGATTAGGTATCATTGGTGAGTGGGGCTCATTTCTCTTTTACATCTAGTATGTAGGTTATATTATTCAGAATACATCAAGAAAATCAGAATTTTAATATTAAGAATATATCTCTACTACCTAAGGGTAAAAATAACAAGTTATCAAAGTTACACTAAAGTCTCACAGAAACCACTTTCTGGATCATTTGATCATCTTCCATTATGTCATATCTCAAGCACTCTTTAATTAAAAAAAGATAAACATTGCCACCATGTTCTGTTAAATGGAATGTTTTAGAGCATATAGAAGTTAAGGATTTTCTTGCTTTTCAATTATACACTTTTGTATAGACTGTAAATTGAAAGCTGGGTAGGGCAGATTTTTCAATATAAAATTATTTAATATTGAAGAGAAGTGATAGAAATTGTTCAGTTTATTTGAACAAAGTTCATTGACAACCTAAGTATTTCAAAATTATCAATCAACTTAAAAGATAACATACATTTGAGAATTTAGAAAAGAAAATCAATCACTGTTTACCTAAGAGACTGAAAAGCCAAAATTTATTTTTTTTAATTCAGGATAGCTCTTGTGCTAGTTTTCTGTGCAGCAAGTTGCCAGAAACTTAGTGGCTTAAAACACCTATTTATTATCTAGCAGTTTCCATGGGTTAGGAGTCCAAGCACAGCTTAACTGAGCATTCTGCTCAGGAACTCACAAAGATGCAAAATAGTATCAGCTTCTTTCTCATGTGGAGGATGGGCTCTGGAAGAATTTTCTTCCAAGCTCATTCTCATGGTTAGCAGAATTTATTTCCTTATGGTTATGGAACTGGGGCCCTGGTTTTTCACTGGTTGTGGCTGTTGGCCATCCTCATGTCCAAGAAACTGCCTGCACTTTTCAGACAGGAGGTCTTTTCAATTGGCATTTTCATATCTCTGTTTAGTTCTCTGAGGCCAGGAGGAGAATAGCTCTAAGGCAATCTGTCAAGATGAAATTTTATATGTGTATTGTAAGCTAGTCATGGGAGTGACATCCCATTACCTTTGTTATACTCTGCTGGTTAGAAACAAGTCAAAATTTCCATCCACACTCAAGGGGATGGGACTATACAAGGATTTGACTCATTGGGGGTTACCCTAAGGTGAATCTACCCAGAGCTCAGTTTGACTCTTATAATCTTTGTATTTAAATGTTTGTAATGCTAAATTTTGTTAGAGATCATAGGACAATTAGCAGCCTTTACTTAACATGACTCTTCCAAGGTCCTTTGAGTAAGTTACTAGTAAGCACTGTGAACCTCCGAACCATATAGGGTAAAAGAAATGCTTAGAATAGTGATTGACACATGTTAAATATGTAATAAGAGTAATTTATCAATATTATCATCATTTGTTTTAATATCGGTACATACGTTGTATTTTGAAAGATAAGTATGATAAATTACACTGGAGTTTTGATGAGCGTTGGAATAGACCCACAGTTACAGGACAAATAATGGTGGGATTGGGGTGACAGAAAAATTGGCAACAAAAGACAGGAAAAAGTCTGAACTTCCTACTGGACTGGAAACATTGTGAGTACAGGAGAACATACCACACATGCCTGATAGTCTATGGAGGTTCAAACAGGGCTTAATGAACACAGACTTGAAAGGTAGAAAATATTTAGTCAGAATTGATGTCCCAGGCAGTTGTAATCGCTCCTATTTAAAATCTGTCTTCCGACATTATTCCTGTCAAAGAGGAGTGAAAATAAAAGAAAATACCAAAAGTAAACAATACAAACCATCAAATTTGAAACCTTACTTAATTTCTGGCAGTTCTTGCCATTTTTCAGAGGTTTTCTCCCAGTCAGTTCTCAGCATGGAAGAAATGTGTCATATATTGTGAGTTCCTGCACTACTGAGTTTCATTTATGACTATAGTTATTTATCAATTTATTAAATATCACTGGGGTAATAAGACTGTATGTGATGTAAAGAAAGATCCCTAACTTAGATTTTCTTGGGGAAATGGGGACAGTTGCAGATCACTAGGTTGCAAATGAGCTTAGTCTTAAAAAATGAATTGGAGAAACATAAGTAAAAATGTTGAAGAAAGCACCCGAGAAAAAAGCATTAGAACGTGCAAAGCCATGGAGACATAGAAATAAATAATTTTTAAAAAGAGAATTTTAGTGGCGTTATATGTCTAGAAATAGGGTGAGCTTTTTATAATATGGCAGGAGTATGAGGCTAGAGAGAGAATCCCAGGCCAAAATATTGATGGCTTTAAGGAGTTGAATGTTTGTAAACATAGAAGTAGCAAACTCAGTTCTATATTTTACAAACATCTTAGGATGGGGTGCAATGACAGGGGTTCATATAGGAAGATGGCACATCAATATAGGTAAAAAATTGAATTAAAGGAGGTAACCATCAATATGAGAAGGAGGGAGCTGATTCAGAAGATATTTGAGAGATGATTTTAACAGATATTTGTGGCTAATTTATGTCTGGCAAAGGAAAAAAATTTGTCTCAAAATATACAGCCTTATAAGATGTCCTTGGCCACATGTGGCTTTTTACATATTAATGTACATTAGTTAATATTAAGTCAATTGAAAAAATTCAGTTCCTCTGTAGCACTAGCCACATTTCAAGTGTTCAATAGTCATATTTGGCCAGTGGCTACCATACTGGAAAGCATAGCTATTAGACAACACTGTCATAGAATAAACCCCAGATACTTAATATGGGCTACCTGTGTGTTTGTTAGAAGAAGCATACGAAAAAACAATAAATATGGGAAATAACATAATGAGATGAATTACTATAGATATGTTTTGTTTGAGTTATATGTGGATATACGAGTTTTCTATCACTCTTCTTCTTTTATCAATAATACTTCAAGAACATTCTTGTTCATATATCTTTCCATTTAGATGCAAAACTATAGGCTAAATTCCTAAGTGAACATTTGTTACTACAAGAATATGTAGGGGCTTCCCTGGTGGTGCAGTGGTTGAGAATCTGCCTGCTAATGCAGGGGACACGGGTTCAAGCCCTGGTCTGTGAGGATTCCACGTGCCACAGAGCAGCTGGGCCCATGAGCCACAACTACTGAGCCTGCGTGTTTGGAGCCTGTGCTCTGCAACAAGAGAGGCCTCGATAGTGAGAGGCCCGCACACCGCGATGAAGAGTGGCCCCCGCTTGCCACAACTAGAGATAGCCCTCGCACAGAAACGAAGACCCAACACAGCAAAAATAAATAAATTAATTAATAAACTCCTACCCCCATCATCTTCTTACAAAAAATAAAATATGTACATTTATAATTAAAAATAGTTGCCAAATTATCCTCCAATTTATATTATCTAGTGGTACGATAAATCTTATTTCCTACAAACCAATATAAGCTATGTAATACAAAAAAATTGTATTTTTCTGCAAAGTATAAAATGTCATCTTATTTTTTAACTAACATTTTTCTAGTTATGAGTGAGTCTAAACAACTTTTCATATTTTTAATCCATTTATGTATTTTTTCAGGACATGTTTTCAAATTTTAAGCTTCTTTTTCTTGTATTTTTCTTATTGATTTGTAAGATATTTTTATATTTTAGAATAGAATATTAGTCATGAGTTTGTCTTGTGAGATAAAAATTATTTTTCCTACTTATTTATTCCTTCAAGAACTTTGTCTACAGTCACATTACTTCCACTTTTAAATGTTGTTAAATTTATCAATACTTCTTTTACAATTTCTGGAATATGATTTTTGTTGACCTACAAAATCACTCACTTCCCTTTTGGTATTTTTATAGTTTTTATGTTAAAATGTTTGACCCATAAGGAATTTACTTTAAGTAATAACAATATATTTTTTTAATTTAGCTATATAAATATATGGAAAATAGGGGGAGAATTAAGGTGCTTCCTCAGTTTTATTGGATTTTTTTAATTGTTGATTTAAGCAACAAAAAAAACCCAGTTTTTATATGTTTATATGCAAAGGAAAACAATAGAAATCTTATATCTGTAAGTGAAACAATTCCCAATGAATGTAGGGAAAAAATAATACCACTTTTCTCAAAATGATACTGATTGAAATATATGCCCCAAATATTACAATAAGTCAAAAACAATTAATGGAAGTTCAATTTTAAAAGAAAAATAATTCATATAATATGGTAATTAAACTTGAAATAAATTAATCTAAAAGAATTAACTGATACAAATGTTCATAATCAGATTACTTTGACTGAAAGTTAATCATAAAGAAATTGGGAGATAAAGTTGGGTCTCAGCTATTGGAGAAATAGCTTGCATAATAGAATTAAGACAAACAATAATATATTAGAAAATTGCTAATTTAAGCTTGCTTATATAATCTGTTCCCTAAGAGTAAGTATCAATTAATAACCAATAAGGAGACAGAAACTGCACCATAATTTGCAAATTGAATATAAAGAATTATTTACTTGTAAAATGTTGTTATCTACAAAAAGAAAACCCAGTAAAGTAAAAAAGAACTCTAAGGAATACAGGAATAGCCTATATATGGAGTAGCTACTGTTTCTAGGGCTAAGGATCAAAAAAATTGCATTGCAGACCTCATTTGAGAGGGTGTGACTACAGTCACTGTAAAGTACAGAAATTCAGGACAGAGATGTAAGAGTTAGTCAAAAGGAAGCAATTGCTGAAGTGCTATGGAAACTCACTAGAGACTATGTAACACAGGATCTCAGACTCTTGTTGGTGGACATGACATAGGAGGGAAAAGCAAAACATACCAGGACCAGGAAGAGTAGTTCCTACTTATGCTTTGTCCTCCAGTTCTGTCTACTGACAACGTATAACATCAAATTGTTTGCAGGTGTTGGGCTGAACCCTACAGGCCTACAAGCCATGTACTTGCTCAGCTTCAAGACCAAAGAGCCCAGAACCAGCAGCAGAGACATCAATGGTTTAATGGATGGGGGAGCTTATACATCTGAAGCAAGGTCCTGGAGCGACAACACCCCACCATGTGCAGCGGATGGTGGGCAGGACATAGCAGTCCTCACTTCCAGGGAAGGGAAGATTGCCAGTAATAGGGGGAATTGATGTAAGGTTGGCTCATTTGTTACCAGGGAAACTAGTAAAGGGGCATGCCTCTCACCTTTGATAAGAACAATCACTAGCTGGGGCCTGGAACAAGTATGTAGGAAGGTCAGTCAGGGAGTAGGGTGTAGGTGAAGCAGGAACTGGTAGAGCAGGGAATGTAGAGAGAGCAAGAGAACAGCCACCTTGAGTGGCCTGACCATACACAAGGTACAACCTCATTATCAAATAACAGGTCAAAGAAAGGTGGATGTGGAGCTCAGAGATAATAACTTGATAACTGGTGTAGTACACACCTTTTGCTATTTAGCTTCTTTATATACCCTTATATTCATATTTGAATGTCAACACAATAAAACCACACTTGTTTCCACTGAGCAAAATATATCATTAGTCATCATTTGTACAAGTGGAGTTCTCATGCTTTCCCCAAAATGAGGAGACTGAATAGTCTCTTACTTAAAGACTAATTTTAAAGTTAATCTCCAACTGTATGTATGTAAAATAATAAAGGAAGGAGATAAATGAATAACATAATTAATATATACAAAATATATTTACATACATACACAAGGGAATTATGCAAAGTTATTATTTTTTTCTGTAATTGGACATAAACTCATCGTTGATATCATAACTGTCTTCTTTTACTGTTTTTTCATCTTGAGTGGGGTGGTAATGCTGCAATCGTCCACTTTCAGGTAATACCAGCATATCTTGCAGATCCATTCGTAAACCAGGCTTAAGTGTTTTATTTCCAGTCAGCTGGTAAAATGGAACTCCCATGAGTCCATAGGTGTGGATTAATGGAAAGGAAGAAATGCAGATGGAATCAGTGTCAAAAGAGACTGAGACATTTGCTTATACAATTTACTTGTATATTCTTGCCTTGCTCCAACCCTTTTTTTTTTAATATATTGTCTCTACTTGATGATAGATTACTACGGCACATGTCCAACTTTATCAATAGATGGATCAGACATGGGAAACTCAGGCTGCATGTTCACCTGATGTCACCTTCTGTTTGTTCTCTTCCAAAGCCTAATAGTAAGCCAGAAGTTGTTTTTCAGAATACGGCAATTTGCTTTCAGTAAAGGACATAGATTGCCTCCAGAATCCTAAAGGCTATCCTTATGATTCTTCCATTGGTGCTTACCAGGATGCTCTGTATAGCATTTCTGTTTGGCACAGATACTTTGAGTATCAGTGGGTCTACCGAATCATTAGGCCTATGTGGAAGAGTATCTGGCACTATAGCCTGGATTTACTGCAAAACCATTTCTTGCTTTAGCTCTCACTCAAAATAGTTAGGCTTAACATGTGATTTAGTAAACATGTTGAAGAACCACACAGAAATGTGATGTAGGTTGCCTCCACAGTCTTAAAACCCATACCAAACATTGATCCTGTATACATTCTTTGTGGCTGTGCATAGTAAAGTAACTCATCTTTTACCTCTAAGGGAAATCCTGAGATGTTTCAGACCACTGAACTCACAGAAACTTCAATGAAATGACATGCTTGTAAATTTGTGTGCAGTTTATCTCTCAGATTCTTAGTAGCATGTGTCTTACTAAGATATATCACAGTAATTACTCATCAATCTAGTCAACCTAACATCATCAATGTAGAGGATCAGCGTGGTATTTTGTTGAAAGTCAAGGTGATCAAGTTCTCTGCAGACTAAATTATATATAGAACAAGAAAGTTGATATGGCCCTATGGCAAGGCTGTGAAGGTTTACAGTCATCCTTGCCAGGTCAAAGCAACCAATTGCTGGTGGTCCTTACAATATAGACAAAATAAAGCATTATCCATGTCAATGGGAGTACACAAAGTATTCAATAATGTATTGACTTATTCCAGTAATCATATTGACAGTATGATTGGGACAGCAGTTACAATGGGATCACCACCTGATTCAGTTTATGATGGTCTATAGTGAATCTCCAAGATCTATTCCCCTTTTGCATGGGCCAAACAGGCAAGTTAAATGGATATGTATTATTTATCACCCCCTTGTAACTTTAAAATACTTGATAGTGGCACTAATTTCTGCAATTCTTCCAAAGTTGTGGTGTTGCTTCTGGTTTACCTCCTTTCCAGTTTTTCATGGGCCATAGTGATGTCTTGGATCCCCATAAATTATTGTCAATTCAGAGCCAATGTCAATTGTTAATTCAGAGCCAATTCCCATAAATTCTGAGCATTTACTTGTTCTAGTATACAGGCATTCTATAAATGTCTTCCAGCTCCTTTGAAAAAGTCTTGAAAGATTATTTTAGGATATACTTGCTGCAACCATGCAGGGTTCTATTCCAAGAGGGACCAGTCTCCTTTATAATCAAGGTGCTCTGTGACTGTGACCTGGCTTCAGTCTAGAAACTGGGTGCAAGGCCATGATTTTTCATCCATGATTTTTCATTGCAGTGACTCATCAGATTTTTGAACACCAGATCTAGAAGGCTTTACCTGCCCCCGTTATATAAGTCATACAATATTCTAGTATGCTGTCCATCTACTTGCTTTTTTGGGAGGTGATGATTCAATAGGTATATCGAGAGCCCTATGGGCCAAAGCTTTCATCAGTTACCAGTGTGTCCTTGCTGTTCTTCACAATAAATTGTTGGAAGATATTCTCCATTAATATTTTCATGTTTCTATATGACCCTTCTTTCTAAGTGAGGAGCGTGTTTGAATAGTGAAGACCGTAGAAGCTAGAGATAATGTATCACTATGAAGAGGCTTTGAGAATTCTCTCCCTGGAGATATTTCCTTACATTCATGTTGATATCTGACAATTTATGGATCAAGAAGCAATAAGGGATGATTTCTTGGGGTCTTCAGAAGAATCAGTATGTTTTCAAGCAAAGGAAGGCTAATTTCTTCAGGCAAAGATGGTCAGTCTAACTAAGAGGAACAGAGACGCTTAGAGTTAGAAAAAGGTTCAAACAGTTAGTTTCTTCTAAGTCCAACCTGTTCATAGGATTAAGCTCCTATTTAACAAAACAAGAAATGAGCTGAGAGCACTCAATTATAACTGCCACAGAATAGGGCTAATTTTTTTTTTAGGGCTAATTTTTTAAAAACAGAGTAATTGCAAACAGTTACCACAGATGTAAAGGTTAAATAAGAATGCCAGGAAAACAAGTTGATTATTTGGCTCAGAAATAACCAATATTTCACTCTACCCCTATTGCTCATGAAAGGCAATTTATCAATACATTCTCTGTCCTTGAAACCCTATTGAAATACACATATAACCTTTTTCAACAAAACACTATAGGTACAAATGTAATTTCACGCCTAAAATAAAAATTGTATTGTGAGATAACTTAATATAATAAAATATGTTTTAATATATGTTGACATTTGTTTACATTTAATAGAAGCATTCATTAAATTACTACCCATAATAAGGTGTGAAGACTAATGGTATACTTAACACTATTTACCTTTTGTAGAAACTGAAGAACACAAGAAATTAAGTCACTGACCCAAAACCACTGAATGATTTAAGAATTAAATTCTCATCTGTTGACTCATTGTTGACCAACATATATTAATTTTTTATTACAATAGCTAAAAAATTTCATGAATTAATTTCATTTTTCTTATGCAGGGCAATGGATACTAATGATCATATTACTGTGTTATATATTATATGATGGTGATTTCTGTCTTAAAGTTCATAGGAAAAAAGATATATTCTAGCGTGGGAGCAATAGGGAGGGAGATATACGTTTTGTAGATAACTAGGCTTACCAAAGTTAGGAAAAAATGAGATAAATAATGAATAATTTTCTCTTAAGCCAATTGAAAATAAGAGGTAAAATATTTTCAATTCATCCCTTAGTCCATCTGCCATTTTCACACTTTATTGCATCAACAGTTCCAGTCTTTCTCAGTCATTTTTTACTTACAAAAATTATCCATATTCTTCTATATTAACCTAAGAACCCCTGGCATATTTACTGCTTCAGTGCTTATTTACTACGATAAAAATTTCCAGCAAATATTGTCTGAATACTGGTCTTCTGCCATCCCATTCATGTGTGACACCCATTTGTTATCCTGCTAGCTACTGGCCCATTCCCTGCTGTGAGTACTCAAAGACCTATCAACCTTGAGGTTATGATGCAAGGTAACCTAGTTGTTTTATATCCATCCATGTTCCTTTTGTCTCTGTCACTCCTTAAGGATTTTGCCAGCATCAGAGCATGAGTTAAAATGTGATCAAAATCAATATTATTTGTGACCAGTATGCTATTTTTTACTATACTGTTGATGGACTACTTCTAAACCAATATGACTAGTAGTCACAGTCATGACAATAATTTGTGAAGAGAGAAAAAAAAAAGGAAATGTTTGGTTTTATTACCCTTAGAGCATCTTTTACTCTTTGCTGTTAGCTGTGCTCACATGCTCATCCCAGTAGGTATTTCCCTGAGAGCTACATGCAGATAAATGAGGGGAAACTGTAGCCCCTGGTGGGGATTGTGAACCACCTGTACAAATACAGTTGTCTTTCTATCTACCTCCTGGGATTCAGGGTAGGGGAAACATGAGCCAGAGTACATAAAGGTTTTTCATTTCAAGCTTTTAGTTATGATCTGGCAACCAATAACTTTTTTAATCCAAATTGAGTGAAAATATAATTTTCCACATTGACCTGACATTAGAAGGCCAATTTTCCAATTTCAGTTAACCTTAAATATAAGAAAACAATTATAATGATAATAATAATAACAATAATAGTATTAATTGCAAACAAGAATTAATCCAGCTCTATGCCAAGTGTTTTCCATGAATTATTTCACTGATGCTCATTACCTACTGTTATTTATCAAGAAACTGAGAATTAGATGTATTGAATAATTTGTTCAAAATGATCATTTATCAGTAAAAAATATTGTCATTGGCTAAATCCTTTAACAGTTCCACAAGCAGAAAGGGTTCTGCTATTTTCTGAAGACAGGGAAGACGAAGCTTGGGAAGAGTAGGTGTAATCTGTAAATGTAATTAGTAATTAGGTTATTTTACACATGAGAAAAATAGACATCAAGAAGTTAAGGAGCCTAACTATGTATCAAGCTCACCAAAGTGAGTCATCACATAAATAGAAGCCTAATAGACCTTGAATCCTGTCTTTAGAGCAGAAACTAATCAGACTAGTTTCTCAGACTTCCTAAATTGGGTTAAGCATTTATATATAAGGACAAAAATCAAAAGGAAAAAACTGTTCTCCTCCATCACTATACTTATATACTATATCTTTTATGTATGGGTATATTAGTGAACTTGAACTGATACAAATCTCCTAGGGTGTGGATCATGACTGTCTCAGAACCTATTAGTAAACAGTCCTATGTATTTCAGTCACTGCTTTAATAATAATAATAGCTATGTATCACACATTCTACTAAGGGTTTTACATATATTTATATATATTTTCATATTCAGTTCTCAGAACAACCAGTTTTCTTATCATTATTTGGAAATAAGGAAATTTATGTTCCATGAAGTTAAATAACTTGTCCAAGATCTTGCAGCTGGTATGTACCAACCCAGGATTTGAATGGAATTATTTATCTGAAAGTCTTTCATTTTAATAACCACTATATAACATTTCATCTTTAAGTGCTTTGAAGCGAATCACTGTTATTCTGACAAACATATATTTCTGTCAAAACTGTGTATCGGGGCTTCCCTTGTGATGCAGTGGTTGAGAGTCTGCCTGCCGATGCAGGGGACACGGGTTCGTGCCCCGGTCCGGGAAGATCACGCATGCCGCGGAGCGGCTGGGCCCATGAGCCATGGACGCTGAGCCTACGCGTCCGGAACCTGTGCTCCGCAATGGGAGAGGCCACAACAGTGAGAGGCCCGCGTACCACAGAAAAAACAAAACAAAACTGTGTATCAATATCATATTCTCTACATACAAATAGACACGTGCATAAATAAAATTGGTAACATATATTACAGTAGAAATTTAGTTCCTTTTAAAAGCAGGAGTTATATGATAGTCCATGAAATTCCTAGATTACCATGGACTTTCAATAAGTATTACATTATAACAATAGATCATTTAACAATAAAACGTTTAGCATCACGCAGTTAAAAACCAAAATGGTAGAATTCACTTTAATGTTGCTATATGCTAACAGATTCTCTCTTTCATTTGGTTTTGATCCACACATGTTGTTGCTGTTCAAACAGAAGGACAGATGTTACAAGATAATTCACCTTTATAGGTAGATTTAATTTACACTATGCTGGAGTGAAAACATTTGACAGAGCTCTTTAATTTTTTGAGAATATAGGGATATATTTATCAGAAAATAATTCTATCTTAAATGACAGGTCTTTGCATAGACTAATCTAGAATACCTGCAGGGGGTGAGGGTAGGAGTGGGGGTGATCTGACCTGTTTTAAAATATTATAATGTTGTGTGATGCAATTAAATAAAACAGACTTCAATGTGAGGTTCTCCAGTCAGTTAAGGCAGAGTTTATACTTGAGGTATAAAAACACCTGGTCTCTGTGTCAAGAGAAAGAGCTCTACATTGCTTTGAAGCACCCCTGGCAGTTGATAATGGAGAGCTGTTGGCAATGATTATGGAGGCAGATGCTTACCTGTACTCCTAGAGTGTACAATCTTGGCTTGATGACAAGGTGAGGAGAAGGAGAAGCTGTCACAGAATGGGGGCAACTGGCAGCTGAAACCCTAGCGGGTAAGGGTAAACTGGTCACCCAGGGCTGCTTGCTTGACTGTAGCAGCTCTCATCAATCATGCCAACATATGCAGCTGCCTGAAAATAAACAGGCTTCTCAGATGGGAGACAAAATGAGGCAAATTAAAAGACCAATAATTTAAACAAATCCGTTTCCAGTTTCACAGCAAAGATGGATGGAGAAATTGTGCTGACAGACCCAGCTTTCTGATGAATTGATAAAAGTCAGTGATACATACTAATGCCATCAGTTTAAACATGCCAATTTTGAAACAAGATCTCTGTATCAATTCTTTTAAAAAGTCACTTTTTAAAATATATAGGCATGGCATATTTTTTAAAAAATCTATCAATTATTATCTTCTGCAAGGTTTTTCTAAATTTTTTACCTAAATAAACATTGTAATTCTAGGTACCCTACTGAGGCATATGTCTTCTTGTTCTGTCCAAAGCCCCCACTGAAACCAATGTAAATTTGGCTGTAACAATGACTGTATAATTATCCTCATAGTGTAAGACAATACTTTTTAAATTTTCATTTCGTTTTCCTTTTTCCTATTAGTTTTTTTATTAGCTAACTTTGAGAACATTTATGAAAATATTGCTTCCATCTATTACTTCATCATCACAACCTCTCATTTATTTTTTGACTGTGTTTAGGTTAACATTAGCCTATTTTGAATCTTTCCTATATATGTATATATACTATTTTTGTTCTGAATATTCTATTCTAACTCCTCATAGTTCTGCAGCAACCTCCTATTTCACATCAAGAAAACAAATTACTTGCAATCCTTTCTTTTTTGGATTAAAACAGACTTCTCCTGGGATCTCTTGACTAATAACCACAGACTCCCTAAGGTTAAATGATGATGAACTCTACCATTAGTGACTTAGTCGTTTTTACTCCCTGTTATCACATCTCTTCTTGAGTCTATCCGGTATCCTTCATTTAATTTAGATTAATCTAAAAGGACCAAAGAGATCATGTCTTTCTCACTGATGTGCTTGGTATTTATATGCTTCTGATTGCTACTCAGTGCCCTACAGAGAGCACTGAGGGGTCTGACGAGACAATATCAGAAGGTGGTGATTTTCTTTTTCAAGTCTGACAGTGATACAGAAATTAGAGAAAGACAAAACTAGCCCGAGGTCAGTGTAATTCTCTCGACTCTCAGGCTCATCTCCTTACACAGGTGGCATTACAGCTGCTGTTATGTCTGCAGGGTAATCACAGTCGCTGGCAGCCCCTTCCACAGCTGGCAGCTGAATGCAGGGACATGACAATCAGGTTTGACATCGCTAAATGGGAAGCATCTACTTTGCCTTCCAAATGTCTGCTTTTCTTTAACCCACACTACAAGATGGGTTGTTTTTGTTTTTGCTGTTGTTATTGTTGTCGTTTTAATCATGGCTGAGAGTTCAAATTTCTCCTCAGCTAGTAAATTGCTTAATGATCTGTCATCTCATTTCATTGTCTCCACCTCATAGACAAATAGACATCTTTCAGAAATGAATTAGCTCAAGATTTTTAATAATTTTGAAGCTAACATTTCTTTTTAACCTTTCTCCAGAATTTGTCATAGCTTGGGGATAATAATATACCCCAAAGAAAAAGAAGTTGGATTTTAGCACAGTGGCATTTCAAAGTAGCAATTACTGTAAGAAACTATGGAAAACATGGCATTTTGGGGAAGGAAAAGAAGAGATGAATTCAGTAATAAAGACAATGACAATGACATTTTGCAACATCCACAGGTAATACACACACATCTGGGTACTCTAATTTTATTTATTGTCTTGGACATCTTCCTAGTACATATATATATATCTATATATCGTAGATTCTTTATTGCTTACATTGGATTTCTTCTCTGTCAGATGGTTCCTGTAATCATTTTAGAATACCTGGGACTAATTGTCATAAGCACTTTGACAGCCATGAGTTTCTTCAGCCCTCTGATTCAGTACTAGTGGTAACTTAGGTTCCACAAATTTGTCTTCTATCAAAATTTTCCTTTGACTTCAAAGAATATCCATGGTCCACGTACACTCTAAGCTTCATTAACTCTGAAGGCCGTGTCATATGCTTATAACAAAAGTGAGATTATGCACATAAATTTGCCCAGGCACAGGTTAACATAGTCATTAAGAGCTTCCTTGCACATAGCCTCATATCATAAGGCACTTCAATGTAAGCATTTTTGCCACATTTTGTGTGATATATAATAAGAACATCATGAATTGGCTCTAAGCTAAAGTGCATGAAATTCCAGTATAATTAATTAGTGTTGTTATAGAAACACCTTTGATAGTATCACTTGACACCCAAAGGATGCAGTGGCTTGGGGTAAAACATCTAACAAATAATTTTGTCAATTTAATTCTCAACCACTCTCTATTGTTTTTCCCTTTTTATTTTAATCATTTTCCCCCTTTGCTTGGATATCTCCCTTTTTGCAGAAATTGACTAGTCAAACCTCAACACAGCAGCAGGTCTTAATATCAGTTTGCTTGTATGAATATTGAGAAGCTAGCACTAGTTTTTTGTCATAAAACACAAACAGTATTTATTTTAATTAAAATTAACTTTTTTTAAATTTAGCATGATTGCATATAGCATGGAAACAGCGTGTCACGTTTGATTACCAGTAATCATTGCCCTGCCTCCACAGTGCACCATTAGGAGAAAAATAGTATTTTTTAATAACAAAATCTATGGGACTAGCTATACTTGTTGTCATATTTGTAAAAAAATATCTGAATTGGAAAGAAACTTTTAGGCTATTTAGTACAGCCCTTCTAACTTATAGGTTGAGAGACAAGAAGAAAGAAATATCCAGAGGTCTCATGAGTAGTTAACCACTGAACTTGCATGTGAACCAAGGTCTCTGTGTTCCCTAATCAATATATTTTACACCAAATTACAAACTCCCTTCTGTTACACAGTACTAACACACACAGCACCATTTTTAAAGATATAAAATAAATTTAAGGAAAGCTGTATGGCAAGGCTAGCTTAAGTGTGTGATAGTCTGGCTTGCCTGGTGGTAAAAAAGCTATGCTAGTGAATTGATGTAAAATATATCTGTCTATGTACTAAGGCATAATCAATTTCAAGTGAAATTGAGTATGAGACAGAAAAGAAAGTCTGAACAGGCAGGAACACTTCAGCACTGGAAGAGTATGATTATGCATGAAAGGTAGAAGTCTTGCCATATCTGGAGCATCATGGAACTCCAGAGAAAGGTCACAAGTGGATGTTGGCAAAGCTCCAAGTCTAGGAATCTGGGAAGATGCAACACACTGTGATTCAGCCAACAGTCAGTATCAAGGAGCTGACATAACAACAGAATCCTTGGGAAGTGGGAGAGGGAAGGATTGAGAGCTTGAGATTACCAGGTGCCAACTAGTATATATAGGATGGATAAACAACAAGGTCCTACTCTATCACACAGGGAACTACATTCAATATCCTGTGATAAACCATAATGGAAAACAATATGAAAAAGAATATATATATGTATAACTGAATCACTTTGTTGTATATCAGAAATTAACACAACATTGTAAATCAACTGTACTTCAATAAAAACAAAAATTAAAAAGAACAGCAGCAAAACAATAAAATCCTTGGAATTGGGATTTAGAGAGGCAAACAGCATAAGAAAAGCCCTAACCAGTGTCCTTTCAATATCAGGACCTGGTAACATGTCAGAGCTCTATACAGGGTTGACAGAATCTGCTACATAATTTGGGGGCCCCAATGCAAAACTGTTCAATAGTTACTAGGAATTTCAAGATGGTAACAGCAGAGCTTTAAACCAAATGCAGGGTCCTTCTAAATATACGGAGTTGGGAAGCTGAAATACGCATTTCATAAAATTCCTTGTAGCTAGAATTCTGCGTGTAATTTTGGCTTTGCCAATTAGATGTATTCATAATTCATCAAAAAAACAGAAATAAGGCCAAGTCTTTTGGCTATGGCTACTAGTAAGCTATTTGACCTGAGTTCTTTAAATCAAAGCTATGGGTTCCACTCTCCAGCTTCCTTGATATTGAGAGGCAAGTGTTATAGTGGTGAAGCTTTCACTTCAATTGTAATCCAAGAGGTTGCTTCAGAGTATTTGCTTCCCCAGCAGATTATTGTTGAGTTGTATTAGGAGTTACTCAATGAGTTTCAGACTAGAATCTTCTGCCTCAACCATCCTAAAAATTTTGTGAGCCCTAGATCTCTTCCTGTTGAAAATACCTATGATGGTTTCTGTTTTCCATTGAACCCTGTCTAATTCAATGGAATTTAGTTGACTCTAAACTTGGGAGTAAAAATTCCCCAGCAATAATTTTGTAGCAGAGATTCTGATAAGCTTTTGTAATGTATAAGTGACATGATGTCAATTTACATCCTTGGAAATATACTCTATGGCCAATTAAACGTGGACAGGAGAATTTTAAAAAGAAGTATATCATATATAGACATTGCTATATATATAATAGACAACTAATAAGGACCTACTGTATAGCACAGGGAACTCTACTCAATACTCTGCAATGGACTATATGGGAAAATAATCTAAAATAAGAGTGGATATATGTATATGTATAACAGATTCACTTTGCTGTACACCTGAAACTAACACAACATTGTAAATCAACTATACCCCAATAAGAGTTTTTTTTAAAAGAAATATAATGTAATACAGAAAAAAGAAGTACATCTAGCATACTAAGAATATCGTTTCCTAGGGCTGCTGTAATGAACTACCACAAACTTGGGAGCTTAAAACAACAGACATGTTTTCTCTCACAGTTCTGGAGGGCAGAAGACTGAAATCAAGGTGTCAATAGGGTTGGTTTCTCCCAGAGTTTCTGAGGTTCCATACCTCTCTTGTGTGAGTGGCTGCTGGCAATCTCTGGCCTTTCTTGATTTGTAGATGTATCACTCCAATCTCTTCCTTCATTTTCACATGAACTTCTCCTCTGTGTGTCTGTGTCTTCTCCTTTTCTGTCTCTTATAAGCACACATACATAAGACATTAATTATAAGACTCTGCAAAGAGTCTAATAGCAAATTGGTTACATTTTAAGTTTCCATTATCTTTTGAAGGGATATCATTCAACTCCACTACAGTAAGGAAGTAATGAAATTAAGCTTATTGATGAGATTAAATTTTGTTTTTTGTTGTTTACTTTGTAATATAAATAATGTAAAGTTAATACATCAAAATTGATTAATGGTACCTTGTCAGTTAATGGTATCTTTAAAAGAAACACTTAAGCAGAATGGATTTAGAAGAGGATGAGTCCAGGCTTTAAAAGGATGTATTCTTGAAATTAAAAAAAAAAAAACAAAAAGCCCCCAAAAAACCACACAATATGTATTTAAGTTTAAAAAATGGTAAAGTTATCAAGGTTTTCAAGTTCATGGTGGAAAACTGGCAATCTTTTCATTGTTTATCTTCAGATATCAGAATTGCAAAAGGGGCCAAAAACTTATGGGAAATGCTCAAGAGTTTATTAATTTTGAACAAGAATTAGAGGTGGTAACAACTTTCTATACACACACACACACACACACACACTTCTCTATGACACGTTTATACACATTGATAGGAAGACAATATTTTACTTCAAAAGCACTTACTGATTTTCAATTTCTTGCTTTATTCTAAATGTGAAAATATCATTTTTATAAACATGTTAAATTACAGGAAAACGTATCAGTGATTTCAAGTCACAGCAAAAAAAAATATTTAGATAATGCAAAATAAGTGGGGTTTTGTTTCAAACACTTGAAAATAACTATAACATCTCTTCTTTGAGTTAGTATCTGCTCAATAGTACTATTAGTAGTAGTACTGGTTACTACTTATGTAAAGTCCTAAACTAAATATTTAAATGAAATCCATATATTGATTCAATATATATAATACCTACACATGACATAGTGAAACAAATAAATGAATGCTGAGTAAACATTCATGATATTGACATTCAAGAATTTAGAGAAGACCATTCAATTTTCAAATGTTTCAATTCTCTGACATCTAACCTTTAATTGTAACAAAATGCTATTATGGATTACTACAATATAAATAACCCATTTAGAATCTCAAATTCTGTCCATCTAATTTAAATAATCTAACATAATAAGCAATTAGTGTCAACATATATTGGGAAAAGAGGAGGGCAATCAATTCATTGATCAGTATTATTGCAAATTATATTAAAGAGTATAGAGAAATATTTGCATCACACATGATTAACTTAATCATTTAACTCCTTCATACTAAAGTAAGAATATAAAAATAAACTTTCTTTGTACTTTAGGTAAAAATTATTTGAATTCCTGAATTTGAACCAAAGGGGAAATACATCTGCTAGGCTTTTGCAGAAATTTAGTTTAGTTTTTTTTTTTTTTTTAAGCTGGATTTCATTTCAAAAATTCAAAAGTTAAAGACTTTATAATAATAAACTTAGGATCTACCTGGGAGTGTCAATTGTTCAACACTGTAAGATAATTAAATAATTTTCTTAAGATTTAACTATTTAAGATTTAGGCTACAAAGTCCACAAATTTTATGTTGATTTCACTTCTAAAAAGAAATATTTGGCTGTATGAATGAGTATGTTATCTCCATTTTTATTTAATGATAAATTATTTTATTCCTGTTTTTACTTCAATATGTTTTTGTGTGTAATATTTTATTTTTACTGCATTCTTATGAAACAAATAGAGACTAAACTCTCCATCATTAGTCAAAACCTTAGTGAATTTAATCTGATTTTCAGTTGTGTTGAAAAAAGAAAGTATGTGAATGACGGGAAGACGCTAGAGATCATGGTGAGAGAATGTGTATTAAATCTTACCTCTTAGTAGCCCTAACAGCTAGAGAAAACCAGATAATCTTGCCATGCCTCCTTTTTCTTATTTGACAAAGCAAAATTATAATTAATATCTTCAATAAAAAGACTATTACTTTAAACTAAATTGAAGTGATTCATAAATTAATGTTTTTAAAGCATAAAAATATCCACCCAATTGCTTTTGATTATATTTATTACCCTGTTAATATTGACAAACACTGCTTCCAGTACTAAATAAGCAGTAAGTATAATGTATTTACCAAACCAAATATGGAAAAATAATCTAAACTAGAGGCAACAAAGAAGAGAGAAGTGAAGTTTATAAAGACAGAGATAGGGCCTTACCTGAAATGTACTTAGCGATCCCCTTCACAAGCTTTCACTCAATTGTAGCTTCGTCTGCTGGCTCTAAGTTGTCAACCAGTCCCAAAGTATCCTTGAAGAACCTGATGTGTATGCTTCTTGAAGCTTATTAACTGACATTTATTGCCAATCTAGCTGTCTCCTCTCCTTGACTATGTTGAGAGTAGAAATTTAATGGTTATCTATCCATCTATCCATCCATCTTTCATTCTTTCTCTCCTTCTCTCCCTTTCTCCCATCCTTCCTATATTTCTACCTGGGTATACTTGGTAACTAATATAATGCTTAGCTCTGGGACAGTGGTTCTAAAACTTTGATATTTATTGGAACCATCTGGAGGTGATTTTAATAAGCACAGAATGCTGGTCCCAACCAGCATTCAGTAGGACTAGAGTTGCACATCTGTGGGTTATCATTTCTAATAAGTTTACAGGTGATGCCTATGTTACCTTTATGGGGACCACCATTGAGAACAATGCTCTAGCTTATAGAAAGTGGCCAAACAATGTTTACTGAATAAAAAATTAGACTCTTATACTAGTGTGCTCCACACTGCAATTTCTTCCATTGATGATGGAGGCTTTTGTCAATTTGATAGTCAACTCTACTAATTGCTCTTAATGATTTTTGTGAGAAGGCATTGAATTAAATACATCTGTCATTTATGTGGACTTCACAGCACCTAGTAAGACAATATCAGACCTAAATTAGATTAAAATATTTATGTTACAAGACCAAGGGCACATTATAAAAATTATCATCAAAAGTCTATGAGTTTCTTTAAAAATAGTCACAGAAGATAATAAATTTAAACATATAATTTCCACATTCTTGCTTTCATCAATGTGTTTCTAAATTGTTTCCCTATGAAACTTGAATAAAAGGCTAGTAATACCTGTTGTAAGTTTGTTGATTCTTGTTTACTAAGCAAAGCTCTTGATCTTTGCCTTTTGAACAGCTCATTCAGTAATCAGAGAGAAAATGTGAGTTTTATTAGAGCAGGGCTAATATATTCATTGCTAATAAAGCCAAGAAAATAAACCACATTTCAAATTGTTCATTGAGGAGCCAATTGCTAAATATTCATTTCCATGATTTTGAAAATCCATATATTTACATATGAATAGTAACACTGGCCATCGATAATTATGCATAATCTGACCCAGTAATTGAAGTCATAGTATTCAACAAGCATAGACTATCATGTGAGATCCCAAATTCAAATTCCCACCTGAATTTCATAACAATTATTAGTTCATTCTAAGGAATAGAGAAAACTAAACACATTTTGGAATTTCTAAAGTATTTTTCATGAAAAATGAAAATAAGCTCATCTTTTTCCCTCTGATTTTATTTTATATTTTTCTGTAAACTCTATTTTACATTCTAAATAAAATCTCTATTGATTTTTACTTACTCTTTGAGAATAGCTTACTTTCTCATTAAGAGCTGATTTATTATTTAAGACTTGGTTCTCAAATTGTACTGCATAAGATTCACCTGTAGAACTTGTTATAACAGTATTAGGCCCCAATAACAGACTTTAATTCACTAGCTCTGGGGTGGGGCCAGAAAATTCACACTTCTAACCAGTTCCCAGATGATATTGATGATGATGGTAGAGGAACTCTGAGAAACATTCACTGTTTATGTATAAGTGAGGGCACTTTGCTTCTTATTTTTCATTTTTGTACAAATCTTTGTACAAATTTTGTTACTTTAAAAACAACTCCCATTTACCATTGCAACAAAAAGAATAAAATACCTAGGAATAAACCTACCTAAGGAGAAAAAAGACCTATATGAAGAAAATTATAAGACACTGGTGAAAGAAATTAAAGATGATACAAATAGATGGAGAGATATACCATGTTCCAGGATTGGAAGAATCAACATTGTGAAAATGATTATACTACACGAAGCAATCTACAGATTCAATGCAATCCCTATCAAACTACCACTGGCATTTTTCACAGAACTACAACAAAAAAATTCACAGTGTGTATGGAAAAACAAAAGACCCCAAAGAGCAAAAGCAATCTAGAGAAAGAAAAACGGAGCTGGAGGAATCAGGCTCCATGCCTTCAGACTATACTACAAAGCTACAGTAATCAAGACAGTATGGTACTGGCACAAAAACAGAAATATAGATCAATGGAACGTCAAACTCTTAGAGGAAAACATAGGCAGAACACTCTATGACATAAATCACAGCAAGATCCTTTTTGACCCACCTCCTAGAGAAATGGAAATAAAAACAAAAATAAACAAATGGGACCTAATGAAACTTAACAGCTTTTGCACAGCAAAGGAAATGATAAGCAAGACAAAAAGACAACCCTCAGAATGGGAGAAAATATTTGCCAATGAAGCAACTGACAAAGGATTAATCTCCAAAATTTACAAGTAGCTCATGCAGCTCAGTATCCAAAAAAATAAATAAATAAACAACTCAATCTGAAAATGGGCAGAAGACCTAAATAGACAGTTCTCCAAAGAAGATATACAGATTGCCAATAAACACATGAAAGAATGCTTAACTTCATTAATCATTAGAGAAATGCAAATCAAAACTACAATGCGATATCATCTCACAACTGTCAGAATGGCCATCATCAAAAAATCTACAAACAACAAATGCTGGAGAGGGTGTGGAGAAAAGGGAACCCTCTTGCACTGTTGATGGGGTTGTAAATTGATACAGCCACTATGGAGAACACTATGGAAGTTCCTTAAAAAACTAAAAATAGAACTACCATATGACCCAGTATATACAATGGAATATTACTCGGCCATAAAAAGAAACGAAACTGAGTTATGTGTAGTGAGGTGGATGGACCTAGAGTCTGTCATACAGAATGAAGTAAGTCAGAAAGAGAAAAACAAATATTGTATGCTAACACATATATATGGAATCTAAAAAAAAAAAAAAAGGTCATGAAGAACCTAGGGGCAAGGTGGGAATAAAAATGCAGACCTACTAGAGAATGGACTTGAGAACACAGGGAGGGGGAAGGGTAAGGTAGGACAAAGTGAGAGAGTGGTAGTGTATAGATGGGCATATATACACTACCAAATATAAAATAGATACCTAGTGAGAAGCAGTCACATAGCACAGGGAGATCAGATCGGTGCTTTGTGACCATCTAGAAGGGAGGGAGGGAGATGCAAGAGGGAAGAGATATGTGGATATATGTATATGTATAACTGATTCACTTTGTTATAAAGCAGAAACTATCATACCATTGTAAAGCAATTATACTCCAATAAAAATGTTAAAAAGTAAGTAAATAAATAAATAAAAACAACAAAACAGAGAATAAAATATAACTTGTTCTTTTCTGTTATTTGTAAGTTCATAATTGATGCCAAACCACAATTTTTATTTGAAATTACAATTGTGAGTTTCAATTCATTATTCATGATTCTGTAACTATTAATCCCTAATGAAGAAGAAATTCTACATCTATAAAAATGACATAATATTCTAACAATGGTATTAATAAATGCAAATACTGTTATATAAACATAGGTTACTTTTAAGAGATTTGCCTGAATGGATCAATCTCCCTTTTATAACAAACTAAATTATATTTTTAATTCATCCAATGCCAGGTTGGCCATAAAAAGGAAAACAAACTTTAAAAGAACACTTTTGTAAAATACATAATTTAAAATTACATGGAACATTTTTGTGACAAGTCTGTTATTGTTCAATTCCATTTAAGTTCAAAGAGATGGGGGAGATGAAAAGAGCTAGTATTTGGAACTTACAAGGAGTTGCTCCATCAAACATGCTAGTAGGAAGTCTATTCTTGGATAGAACACTATTTCAGAGCATAGTAAATGTCAATGGCCATGCCACTATCTTCATAGAGTTCCATCAGAAGGTATAGATTATGATATTCCACACACAGAAATATTTCAAATACAGACTAGAAAGTTGTAATCTTAGGGGTAGCTGAAGCAAAGGTATTTGATTGAAACCTTAACAAATATGCTAGAATGATTCAGGAAATCAGTCCTAGAGATATGGAGAGGCAAATAATCTATAAAAGAAAATAGTTACACATAGATGTTTTTTAGTACTGGGAAACAAATAAGGAATTGATGTTAGAATAAAAGAAACATTTCTTTAGTAAAAATGGTCTGGAAATAAAAGTTTTGTAGTAGGAAATATACCTATTAGTGAATCCATTTTTTCCCTTTAAGTCAGTATTGTCCTTAGAAATTGAGCCTGCATTAGATCTTTAAGGTAAAAGCTAAATGAATCCAAGAACATGGGCACTTCAGTGTCTGAAAACCAACTGGAACCCATATAGCTGTATTTTAATGTTTTTAAATTATTTACTGTTTCACTGCTAGGAAATTTCTAGAACCAATTTTTCAAGCCAAGGAGCTTAAGATTGAGAAGATTTTTCTTAGCAATACAGGAAAACTGTGAAAATTACTGTGAAATAAAACATTTGTGCTATTTTAGGGAAATTATCAGTGACTTTTCCAGTTTCTGAAGAGAGGAACAAAAAGATAAAATTAAAAGAAAAAATAGTTTAGATCACCGTATGGAAATATTAGTAACCTACTATTAATAGTGTCTGGTTTTGAGATACCATTTGAGGATGAAAGTATAGTTTCCATTTTATCATAGGACTACCATTAGGAGAATAATATCAAAATGTGAGTGAAGTATTTTTCTATTTAAACAATGACTGCTCAATAGTACAGATATAAAAGTTTTAAACACCTATATCATAAGATAATGCTGACTATTAATAAATATATATATTATGTTAATTATAGTAAACTGGAAAACTCTCTAAATCAGGAGTTAGAAAATCTGATGTATTTTCCTAGCTTTTTACTAACTCACTACTCAAACCAAGTTAAAATCACTTAATATTTCTGAATCTGTTTCCTCATCTTTAAATTATACACTGATATATTCAAGACCATTTGAGCTCCTTAACTCCATGGGTTCTTTCTGAGTATATTAGTTACTTATAAATAATCCATCAATTAATGTAGATAATATTTTCTATAAAGTAAAACACAGTTGGAAATTCAGAGTTAAAACCTAACATGAATAACAGCAGAAGAGAAGTAGAGGAATTTCAGCTTAATTTCTGATCTGCTGAATGATCAATAATCTGAAGCTCTGAGAGGCCAGCTACTGAGAGACAGCATGAGAGCATGACAGAGTCTGCATGAGTCCAAATAAAAAGGAGTTTAAAGAGAATGGGAGTTAGTAGCTGAGTGGGTAAACAGAGGTAGTGACTAGCAGAGGAGAGATTTTAAAAGAAAGGCAAAAACAGATCAATGGAAAGTTAGCTTAACAGTCAGGGACCAACTATAGGAAAGAGATTCTGAGGGAGTTCAAAGACATTCTGTAGTTGATGTCCTTGACATTTACAAGATCCTGTAAATGAGGCAGCTTACTGAAAAGAAGTTACTGAGAAACTGACAAGTCAGAATCAAAAACAAAGAGGTGGGAAAAGCTCTCAAAAGAACCATTCCTGTAGAAAAAGAGCATGTAAAATGTGTTCCTTTTATTTTCTCTAATAAAAGACAAAAGGAAAAAATAATAAGATTATGGCCATTCTGGAGAGCAACATTGAAGATGAAACCATTTTCAATATCAGTAACTCGAGAAGAAACTGTTGGGAAAAAAGGAAGAGTGTTTGTAGCATCTGGAAGTGGATCACTTTTTGTGACCAGCCTGTGAGTAGCTCCTCCACATGTTAAACCTTTCAAGAGTGGTTCCCTTCCTGGAGAACATATCACTAATTAGTCTAAGAGCAATGATTTCATTCTTCAGAGCAACTTGTCCTCATGGATTAGACTTCTTGGTGTGTAATCATGTGCTCTGATGATAGATGGAATGTCTCTTAAAGTCCCATGCTTTAGAGGGGTTTATATTTTTGGGAGAGATTTACATACCTCATGTTAGGTATTTTATAGAAGAAGGAGTTATTAGGAGTGATGAAACTGTGGTTTGGGGATATATAGTAAGAGGAAAGTAACTCCTCTAAACTTTGGACACCCATGATCTTGATGAGGAAAGTGTTGCTACAGATGAGAAAGTGACAATTGTGAGCTCACCACCTGCTCCCCTATTTTTCCTATTTTGATAATTCCAATTTACTCTTCAAGTGTTAACTTATATTTTACCTCTCCCTGGGAGGTTCCCCTTCTCACTGCCTCCCCCAGAGATATTCACGTAATTTAGGTGTCCTTTTTTGTTTACTCTTGGCAACATGGTGCCTACATTGAATGTGTCCCAAGCATCTGGTTTAGAGCTTGAAACAAAGTAGGTAATAAATTACTATGTGTTAAATTAATAAAATAAAATTTCACTGAAAGTCTATTGAATTCAAACATAATTTAATTATGCCAAACTCTCACAGAAAGCATATGTGTAAATAAAACTTAAATCCATCAATTTTGCCCAGTAGTTTAAAGATAGTTTGCAATTTTTTCATTTATAATATATGAAGGGGCAGGAAGTACTGGCCTAAGGTTCCTAAACATGATCTAATGATATGAAATCACAGGTATATTGCTTTTCTTAAGCTAATTTAATTCTTTTTAAAATTTGTGATAAACAGTTATATTCTCTTCAAAAACAGATATAATTATTCTAGACAACAAAGTAAATAAGATGGGATAACAAATTGACTACTCTTGGTATCTACTCCCATATCAGAGAAGAAAAGGACAATTAGAATAAAAACATTTGGGTATAACTAAGACCTAAGTGAGGGAATCTGATAACTGGGATTTCAAATACATTGATTCATTGCACCTGGTAGTGATGAAAACATGAGCTGGGTTGGAAGAAACCTCTCCACGGTATATCAAAAGTTGTAAAAACATAATGCTTCAAATACAACCACTTAAATAGCTGTTCTTAAATAATAAAAGTATTTAAAGTAATATTAAAAAATATATGTCAAAGGAAGTTCCACAATGAAAATTGACTATAAACCTGACAAAGGCAGTCAGAAACATTCTACAAGAACTGTTGCAGTTAATAGATCTCTGATTTTTTTTACATGATTCAGAAATACAGTTAAAGCAGAATTTCTTAGGCTTCTAAAATAATTTTGCTTTGTCATTTTGCTGTCATTTTAGGTCAAACAACTTTATTGTCTGAAGGTTTTCTTGTCAAAAGTGAGTATACTCATGAGGTTAAGTAAATAGACCACAGACAATGAAGATTGATTCATGAAACTGTAGAATCTTGGATCTTCACATAATCTTAGTGATCATTGAGTTTAGACACATCATTTAAAGGTAAAGATGCTAGAGACTAGATAAGGTGTGAAGCTTTGCTCATGACAGATATTATGATATTGAATTGGTGGCAAAATTGAAATCAGAACTTGGTTCTCCTAACTTCCATGACAGTGCTTCTTCTGCCTATTACTTTCAAACAAAACACTGTAGACAAAAATATTTTTAAATTAGCAAATAAAAAATAAAATGTAAGAGATTATCATGAAAACAAAATCCCAAATAGTTATATAACGTATTTGAAATAAAGTTTAAAAATGCTCTCTCAAAAATAAAAGGCATCATATACAATAAAATAACATATAAAATAGTTTTGAAGGTATATAGTTTAAATATATTCTAAACTATCAAATGGTTCAATCAATAACCTAGAAAAATGGACATTTCCAAAGTACTTTAATTCCACCAAAGGTCAAAAAAGCTGTAAATAAGAAATTACCAAGTTAAAAATACAGTCAACAAATAGGAAAAAAATCATCTTAGAGCATCACAAGTAATTCATCAAATGGGGAATAACTCAAAAAGCATTAAATGAGGGAGGAAAACCTAAAATCATCATCATCATTATCATACAATCACAATCACAATATACTCCATCTTCCACTGCTGGGAAGATGGAGTATAATTTTCACTATTCCTCCTGCTAAGTACAACTAAAAACAATAGGGATTATAATAAAACAAAATAAAAATACTCCTCAGAGCAGAAAAAAATAAGGCAGACCATCAAGGGAACTCAGGACCTGAGGAGCTACATGATCATGTGGCAGATTTCTTTTTGCCTTATATATACACAACTAGAAGCTGAGGAAGCTAGCAATCTAGAAATGCCAATGAGCACAGACAGTAGAAAGCCAACAAAGGTGTGCTCTCTCTAGGTAAAAAACAAGAAAAGGGGCAGCCTAACAAGGCGGAAACCATGTAGACAACAACCAATCTAATCTGCCTCAATGAAACAGAAAAAACTATCCCCACATGCATCACACTAGCAAAGGCTGAGGGCAGAACCCAGATTTCCACCCTAGGAGGCTGGAGCAAGTCATACCAATACCCTTGCATGGATGGTGTGAGAAAAGCCAAGTAGGTTGTTAGCAATTTCATCCCTGACAGCTCATAACGAGCTTGCCAACAGCAGTATCAGTGGAGACCATGGTGGTGGCATGGACTTCCAGCCCTCTCTTCAGCACTGATCAGAACTCCCTCTCCCCATTTCAGATGTCAACAGAGACTGAGTAGGAAACCGAGACTTCTACATTCACCTGACAGTAATGAGGTGATATCCCTCTTTATCCTGCCAGAGCGTTGTCAAAGAAAGAAAGCTAAAATAGAAGATTTAAATAAGATCCAGAGTCTCAGATAAAATTACAAAATGGCCAAGATTCACTTGAAAAATCTCTTGTCGTACCAAAAACCAGGAAAATCTCAATTTGAATGAGAAAATCAATCAACGGATGGCAACATCAAGATGACACTGGTGTTAAATCTAATTTAAAACGTCAATCCAATTTAAAATTAGATTTTTAATAACCATGATAAAAATACTTCAATTAGCAATTACAAATACAATGGAAACAAATGAAAAAATAGAAAGCCTCTGCAATAGTCTCATCAAAGACATAGAAAATATAAAGTAGAAGAACCAAATGGAAACTTCAAAACTCAAAAATACAACAACAACAACAAAAACTCAGTGGACAGGTTCAACACCAGAATGGAGGAGACAGAGGACAGAAACAGAGGAATGTGAGTGGAAGACAATAATAGATAATATCCAGTCTGAACAAGAGCAAGTAAATACACTTAAATAATAAAAAGAAAAAAATGAGCAAAGTCTTAGAGACCTGTGGAAATGCAACAAAATGTCTAACATTTATGTCTTCAAGGTCCAAGAAGGAGAGGAGAAAACGTGCAGGGCTGAAAAAGCACCCAAAATAATAGCTGAAAACATCTCAAATGTGGCATGATATGCAAACCTACAGGTCTAACAAGCTAAATGGTCCTTAAACTGGGTAAACCCAAAGAAATCCATGCTAATAGGTATTATAATTAAACTTCTGAAAACTAAAGACAAAGTAAAAAAATTCTGGAAAGCACCCAGTAAAAAATATCATCTTATAGAAGAAAAACCATTAGAAACATGGTATCATTCATAAGAAAAAATGGAGGTCAGAAAGAAGTGGTAAAAGAATTTTCAAGTGCTAGAAGAAAAAAACTGTCAACCCACAATTCTCTATCCAGTGCAAATATCCTTCAGAATGCTTCAGGAACATACCTTTTAGAGCAGTGGTCCCCAACTTTTTGAAACCAGGGACCGGTTTCATGGAATAGAATTTTTGTGGGGGGTGGAATGGTTCAGGCGGTAATGCCAACATGGTTCAGGAGGTAATTCGAGCAATGGGGACAAATGAGGAGTGGCAGATGAAGCTTGCTCACTTGTCTGGCCACTCACTTCCTGCTATTTGGCCCTGTTTTAGAGCACACGTTAAAATCACTAGAGAGAAAAAAAATATATATATATTTACCTGGTTTACTTATAAGGTTAATTTTCCTGTATTAAACATACTCTTGTGTCACCTGACCTAGGCAACAGACAGAAGAAGGTGAAGCTCCGGGTGGATGGGCACCTCACCCTGGTCTCACCTAGGAGGCAGGTGTGCTTTGTGCACGGTGATGACTTCCAGGATGCCAGGCAGGTCTTCACGCCAGCCATTTCTCTACAAGATGGAGCACGAGAAGCCTGAGCTCATCCCCTACTTTTACAATATCTGGGGCCACTCAGAGACAGAAGAGCTGATGAAGAGTTGTCTTTCAGTGCTAGAACACCTATGAGGTGGTGAACTCCCAGCAGCTCTGAGCCCCAGGCTGGCCCCCTTCCCACCTTGGACCTGCATGTCTGAATCCATTCCAATTTCCCACCACCACCCCCACCCCACCTCAGGAGGACTCTGAACCTTGGGCCTTCTCAGGTCTTGAGCCATCCTGCCCACTGCACAGCCCTGCTGCCCTGGGCATAGCTACAAACCTCAACCACCAAACACTCGGGACTCATATCGCAGGTCCTGCTTGGACGAGCTTCTGGCCGCAGGACTGAGCCCCAGTAGAAGGAAGGAGGAGAGTAGCCCTTCCATCTGTCCCTGGGCTCCTAGGCTTAAACAGGAGTTAGGGACAATGTGGAGCGGTCCTGCATGGGCCTTAGTGTGTCACTGGCCAACCCACATACCCACTGGCTGTGGGCAAGCACCTTGGAACTCAGGGAAGGGGGTGAGGGTCCATGTAGCAGCCTCAGTGCCTCTGGGCATTCCTGGTCACCAGCTGGGAGGGACCTCCATGTCCTTTCCTCCATGTCCCAGGCCTCCTGTTAGTCCCTCTGCCTCACCAGCTCCCTCCACCACCCCAAATCTGCATTTCACAGACAACCTTACCCCACACACCCCACCCTGCCTAGGTAGCCACTTAGCTGCTGGAAAAGCAGAAGCAGCAGGTGGGATGCCCCAGCTCAGCTCCCTAAATCCACAATCGGGATAAAAGTTAAGTCACAGAGGGTTTATTTAACTAATCTGTGATCCTCATTGGACCTTAAAGTTTATATTTGGTGTGTGTATGTGTTGTGTATGATTTTGTGTACACTCTGTATCAAAACCTTGCAAAGTGCTTGCCACACTCTTTAGGAGCTCAGTGAATATTAGTTGAATAGGAACTTATTTAAGATATGTATTTATCTCAGCTGAACCTATTCCACATTTAAACCTTAGGTATAAACCACAGGTGACTTCAATGCCATTGAGACTTGCACTGTTGAAGTCTCTGTCATCTTACAGAACTGCTCAAGTGGGTCAATTGTTTCAAAGAATACTGCAAAATGTTTGTACCTGGTACTTTGTATCCTGGGAGTGGCTGCTTTTTATATGCTTAATACTAGTTTCAAAATTATCTATCTTAATTAATCCATTGGTAGCTAAACTGAGTAATGACTCTGACAGGCATTCTGCTAGGAGCTAGAGTTACAGTGGGAATTATAAAGTCACAACGCGGATTAAAACAACTGGCACTATCCCTCCCTTCATGGAGATGACCTTCCAATCGGGACAGCATGAATCAGAGAGTTTTACAAATAATAAAATATGGGTGTTCCCAGGCTTCTGTCCTTGCATAATTGTACCCAATGCACTACCTCTTCTAGTATTATTCCTTAGAGTAGAAATAATATTTGAATTTGATTTTCATTGTATAGAATCTAGGGTGACTTGCATCTCTTGTGCTCACTATCATCCATCCTGCCTTACTGTATAACTAGCACTTGCTGTATTGTATCTTTGAAATCTCACAGATTCACTCTGACATGTACAGAAGACTTAGCAAAGGATATCTCCATCATCTCTAAACTATTTTTTCAGGACAGCAATATTTATGTATATTATAAATGCTGAAAATCATAGTGTAAGCTTTCGTCCTGAAATAATTATCAGTATCTGGTGAACCCTGACTCTTACTCTAATATACCCTGATTAAAGGAGAAAATCTCTTCAAATCTATTCATATATATATATGATATATATATGTATACTTATATATATATCTTTAATGATTATGTAAATTTTGACCATACCTCAAACTTTAAAATATCAATCTTTTTGCCTGACCTCAGGCAGCTTATCTGTAGCATATTAGGAAGGTAATTATACATCTTTTGAATTTCTCCAATTCTATTTTGCCTTTTTTGTCACATTCAGTGTGTTGAAACATCATGTTTGTATAAGGAGGGACTCAGAATTAGATTAACCTAGATTCAGACTCAGGCCACGTGATTTATTAATTTGCAGAAATTACTTGAAAAAGCTTGCTTCCCTTCTCTAATCCTCATTTTCCTCATCTATAAAGTGAAAGTACTGGTAGTCTTAATTCATCTAACCTAAAACACTGTGTATTGTACGTGATGCTTTCCTCACCACTGAGAAAGAGTAAATGCTACTAATTAATGGTGATGAGTCATCAGTAATAAAATACACTCTAATTTCAGAAATGTGCTTCTTAAAAAATTACAAAATAAGACATTTCACATGTTTATTAAATAATATAGTATAATATACATAAAATATATAGCATGGTTCTTTAGATCTTTGAATGTTAGTTTCTTCTCTGATTCACCTTCAGTCAGGCTCTTATTATAGTGGTTTTGATGATCAGATTAAATGTGGTGAATAAACATAATAAGATCCTACAAATCCATTGCCAATTCTCTTACTTACTGTTGCATTATATGATCAGAATCTATGAATATTTACTCAAGCACTACAGTTAATTTGCCTTTGAGTTTAGAGAAGTAACTTAATTTTTTGACTCAATTTATTAATTAGCAAAATGGAAATACAAGCTTACAAACATATTATTAATTTTTAAATATACAGTTGATCCTAAAATAATTTTCAAATATGATATGTTAAGTAGTAGTGGAAAGAATGCCCAAAGCAAATGAAATCTATGTAGCACTGTTAATTCAAAAAACATTTCTGCCTGTATGAGTGCCACTGAATGAGGAATCCTCTCAGGAAAAATACAAAAACAAAGCTTGAAATATCCTCTCATCCTTTATACGTAAAATCTCCAGAGCAGTGGTTTGGGCAGATGGGAAATTTTTACTCCCTGTGCTGTGTCTGTTCAGTTGATAAAAAAGAAGACTTTGATCTCAGAGACTGTCAATCCAGCTCTTTTTATGAAAAATTTGCTTAAACAGTAAAAGTAGCAAAGCAGTTATTAAAATTCCACTCAAGTTGGCTATGCTCCCAGTTCCGAAAACCCAAAACATAATGCTCACTGATTATTCAGATTATGTTTAAGGCTTTGTGTGTGTGTGTGTGTTTTAAAAAAAATACACTACTATAAATAACCAATGTAGTTGAGAAAATTACAAATCTTCCCTTTCAAATTCTAATCATATTAGGTGAGTTAAAGTAAGATCCAGCAAAAATCCTTTCAGTGATATTCCTATTGATACAAGCTCTAAGTACTAAATTCTGAGCTGCATCCAGCCACTAGAGTTTTATGGATAACTATAAAATATTAAACTTGAGCTTAAATCCACTTCCCGTCAATCATCTGAAAAGCACACTGATCTGTAAAATTCGTATATATATATGTATATTTTAAGTTTGATATATTAATCTATTCACTAAGGCTGTCTTTTCTCACTGCTAGTTTCCTTCAGACATATTTTGCTTTATTTAAAGAGATGCCTGCTGAGATTTTCAAACAAATTAGCAATATACAATAGAATAAAACCTCCACCTAAGACATCTGTTTATTTGACAATCTTGTTAGATATAACTGTGTAGTAGATATATTAAATTTTATCCTTCTGTTTTTTGCTATTTAGAGAAGATGGGAAATATAAAACTATGTTTCTTAGTGTCTATTGGAGCTAAGGTTCTGGAAATGAATGAATAAATTCACTTTACTTACAGGAGACAGAGGTATAGCAGGGGCACCCCTTGCTGCTGTTTTATCAAGTAACAAAGCCAGAAGTGAGTGTTCAGGGCATCCAGACTCAGCATTGCAGCCTCTGAGGACATCTGGAGGCAGAGCTGTTGTACTCAACACGGCAACAGAAGGAGCATCCTCACCTGTGAAGTGCACCTTGGTGATTCTGACTTCCTCTGTCTAAACTTCTAGTACTTTTAAGTCTCCTGTATTGAATTCCTTTCATGGGAAATACCTAAAGTGGTTTCTATTTCTTCTATGAAATCCTGACTGCAAACTTGTTAATGAGAGTACATTTAATTTCACAGCATTTTTCTAATGTATGCAGACATAAAGGAAAAATTAAAGATGCTGATGTATATATTTGAATCAAGGATAAAAATCTAAGGAATCAGTTGTATGTTTCAGAGGAATTAAGACTACTATGTAACTCTGAAAACTTTAGTTATGGTTAAATAATGTAGCATAGTTCTTGACCCCAAACTGAACATGTCATTTCAGAGGGAAAGAGGTTATACTATCAAGTCATTTCCATTAGATTTGCAAAAAATCTGAGATCCAAAGAGTGGTGTGATTGTCTCAATATTATACAGTTAGTGTCGCAGGCATGAGTGAAAAATACCTCCCAACTTTTCTTAAGACTCACCCGGACCCTATAAAGATGCCCAATTTTGAGAGTTTCAGATCACTTCAGTTTAAAAAAAAAAAGAAGGAATAGGCAAAGAGCATGGAGATATTTATTAATTTAGTTAACATCTGAAAATGTATTCATTAAGTTTCTTCTAGGTGAAAGGCATTTTGATAGGTGCTTTTTTACAAAATAAGAAAAACTGAAAGCAAATGAGTTATATAAGTAATTTTAAAACTTTTTCAAAAGAGTAGTAGTTCAAACCCAAAGAGGACGGGAAAAAAAATGAAAAGAAATGGAAATAATCATGGAAATTTGAAACAAGGAAAATAGACTATAAACAAAATCATTAATTGATTATTTACAAATTAAAAGATAGACAGCTGAAAATAATTATCAGAAGAAAAAGATGTAAAAATTGAAATACATAAAAAAACAATAAATAGCTACAGAAAACAGAGATTTAAAAGCATAAAAGGCTGTGTTGAAAAAATACCAACAATGCTTACTTTGCACAATATACAGGACCATAAATATGACTGCAAGCTCAAACCATGCAAAGTAATTTTAGTAATCAGTGGGGAAATTTACAATCATCCTATGACCTTTCAAAGTATTGTTAAAACATTTAAAACTCCCATATGGTCAATTATAAATTGTATAGAAAAATGTAAAACTAGAAAATTTAATATATTTTAGTGCACTATAATTTCAAATATTGTAAACATTGAGAAAATTTGTTTAGGAAAAGTTATGAAAAGTATTCTGATTATTGCTTATCTTCTAATTCTCATTGTACAAACTGATATAGGGGAACATTTTTTTCTATACTTTAGCAAATTGTCATGCTCATTTATAAATTTGGATCAGCTTCCAACATTTTACCCTTTGCATTTTTGATATTGTGAACCATCTCCGAGAGTTTCTTTAAGTATGAATTTTCTATGGTGACTCTTCTAAGACATTTTTGTCCCTGTAGCCATAATAATTTTTCCAATATGTCAAGAAATTTAACCTTCATTAGGTCCCTGTGTCTGCATATCTAGTTTCTGGAATGGTGACAGTGTCAATGTTCCCAAGGTCAGAGATTTCTATTATAGCAACTCCATTTGGATTGAATTCAAATTTCACTTTTCACATTACCATTTTCCATGTTTTTGCTGCACTTCTATCTTTTTTGGCCAACTCCCTCTTTTGATTATCTGTTTTGTGAAATGTCATTTGGGTTTATTCCTGGGAACCAAGGAGACAACATAACTACCTCCTTTACTGTCTGTTTGAGAAATCAATGAATGTACAGTCACCAATCACTGACAGACTTGGACAGAAGTGATGATTGTTCACTAATCATGATAGACATCTGTTATTTATGTAATGATATGTAAATTGAAGAGCTAGCAGCAAAGTTCATTCTTTATGTGACTACTCAAAGTTAATAAACCATAGTAACTGAAATTTGAACCATGTGATTGGGAGACTAGTGTTATATCACTAAGCCTTGGTAAGTAAAATTTGTGCATACCAGAAGCATGCAAAATGAGGATCTCCTGTATGTATTAGTCGACTTGAATATGACTGAAAAAATATAAATCGTTAAAAGTGGCACAAGAAATAATAAAAAAAAATTGTCTAAACAAATAGGTATTAAAAGAGTAAAACCGTATGGACCCAGAGGCTTCTACAGTTGCATAAGATACCTGCTTTCATGTGGTAGCCAAAACTACAATGAAACAGAAACCATAGTTTTCTGTGGAGCTAGCAAAGAACATTGGATCCAAGAAGGTCTTGATGAACTGAATTACAAAAAAGAAGAAAAGCAAGCAACACATAGGTGAGAAGAGACTGACAGTGCTCTCCTACACTGCCAGTGCACCTGGTCTGGGTGTGAGCTGGCTTTGGATATACTGAGAGACATTCCAGGTTATAAGAGACAAAGTGTTTATTTATTTATTTATTTATTTATTTATTTATTTATTTATTTATTTTGCAGAAGTTGAGAAGCTAATTCTCAAATTGTATAGAATTAAAAAGAACTACAATAGCCAAAACAACTTTGAAAAAGAAGCAAAATAGTGGAGGACTTATATTACCAGATTTCAAGACTTATTATAAAGCTACAGTTATCAAAACAGTGGGTTTTTGGTAAACATAGACATGTACTTTAACAGTGAACCAAATAAGTCTAAAAGTATACCCACAATTATACGGTCAGTTAATTTTCAACAGTGTTGCCAAGGCAATTCAATAATGAAAGAATAAACTTAAAACACATTGTCCTGGAAATATTGAATAGCCATAAGCTAAGTAGTGAACATTACCTTTTCCTTATACCAAATTCAAAATTAAATTGAAATAAATGATAGAAATAAATACTAGAAGTAAAATGCTAAAATTTCTGTAAGTTAAACAGGAGAATATCATAATGATCTTGGGTCTGGAAAAGATTTCTTAATTATTACTCAAAAACAAGATAAGAAAAATTAATAAATTTGACTTCATAAAAATGTAACTTTGTCCTCAAAATACACTAAGATAATGAAAAGTGAAATAATGAATTATATTAAATGACAGACAGTCAAAACAATATTCTCAGAACATATATCCAACAAAGTCTTGTAATTAGCATGCACAGAAAACTTTCACCCAATTATAAGAAGACAAACAGACCAATTTTTTTTAAATGAGCAATATTTTAAAAAGCTGTAGATTCAGATGGACACTTTGGTAAAGAAGATGCTTGGATTTAAAAAAAAAAGTACAAGATGTTAATTAACATTGTCAGACATTAAGGAAATTGAAATTAAATCTATAATGCAATCTGACTACCCACACAAACACACAACGAAGAGATAAAATTTAAAAGATTGACCAACCGTAACATGTTAGGGGAAGGATTTGGAGCATCCAGAGTTCACATACACTGCTTATAAGATTGTAATAGGTAAAACCATTTAGAAAAAACAGTTTGAAAGATTCTTAAAAATTTAAGCATGTATCTAACATACAACTGAGCTGTTTTATGTCAAAGTAATTACTGGAGAAAAATAAAAACATTTGTACACATGCAAACTTATTTGAATTAATAAAAACTGGAAATAACTCAAATGACCACCAATAGTTGAATAGGTAAAAAAATGGGGAGGTTCATACAATTGAATAGTGCTAACAATGAAAGGAATAAAGTACAGATGCATGCAACAATATGTGTGCATTTCAAAAGAATTATGCCGAGTAAAAGTAGTCAGGAAGACATGAGTTCATACTGTGGATTCCACTTAAAAATATTCTAGAAAATGCAAATTAATCAACTATGACAGAAAGCAGATGGATGCCTAGAAATGGGGGAATTAATAGAAAATAATTAATTACTGTGACACACAAGGAAGCTTTGGGGTTTATAGATAAGCTCATTCAGTTGTATACTTTTAATATATGCAGTTTGTTGTCATATGTCAACAATACTTAAACCAAGGGTATGCATCACTTACATCCATTAACCTATAAACTGCTTAATAAATGAAGAACTGTAAACTGCCTTCACTGATCAAGCTCGCTTTAACTGTTTTTACAAAAATTACATGTCCTCCATGCTTCATGCAGCTTATACAATAAGATGTTTGCCTGAGTTGTTTTTCAGGACCTTGGGTCCAGTTCAATTTCAATCCAGTTAAGACTGGTTGGGACCACCCACCCTCCAACTGGGCACACACGAGTGTCTGATCTGTGACCTTTCAATGTCAGAGGGCCAAAACTCTCCCCTCAGAACATGCTAATGCCACCAATTTCTGACCATGCCACACGAAGAAGCCTGTAGCTTAATTGCACTTCCATAGAAAGATAATTATCTCACCTTTTTCTTGTCTCTAATTACCTTTCCCCATGCTCCCCATACCTCAGCTTTATCCCACAAATACCCCGAGCCCCTTCACATTCAGGGACGTGGATTTGAGATTTGTTCTCTCTTCCCCTCACTTGGCTGCCTTGAGAATAAACCCTTTCTCTGCTGCAAATCTCACCCCCCAGCATTTGGCTTCCTGTGTGTTGGGCAAACAAACCTGGTTTGGTAATATACATCCCCAATATATCTGTTTAAAATATAGACTTGAGTTTGTAAAAGAAGAAGCAGAATGAGTCCTGTAGCAGTGTGCTATCCATAAAAATAAAAATCAATTTCAAAACAATAATCCATAATCTACAATAATATAAGAAAGACTGATACACAACAGATTAAAATGATTGCAATGATTGCTAATATGAAGGAGAATGATGTAAAAAGTTTAGATTAGTAAGTATACGTCAATAAGTATACATAAGTTCATGTATAAAAGAAGTTATTTTACAGACCAGGACAACAATTTTGACAATGAAAATATTTTCCTCAACTCAAGGTCCAAAATTAAAACAACAACAAGGGCACTTATCATAAGTAAATTTTCCTAAATCTAAAAATTTCTATTCTCCTCAAATGTTAAAGGAAGTAGTTATGGTGATGAGCTTTGAAGTTTATTCAAATTTTGTTCAACAAATTCTTATTAAATGCCTTTTCTATAATGGACACCATGCTGGGCGCAATGGTGCATGAAATCACTGTGTTTCTTGCTCATAGTGAGGTTTTATTTGAGGGCAAAAAAGTGGATAGTAAATGCATTCTTTCCTGTTTCAGGACCTTTCCCACTCCTGCTCTTCTTTCTGCTTGGAGTTGCATTTCTTTTGCTTTTTGCATAGATCTGACAACAGCAATCTTTATGGTTATCATTTAAGTATTACCTGCTCAAAGAAAATGATCCTGATGACCCAGTCTAAGGAACATACGCTACACTTCCCCTTCTCCTTCCTCTTGTCTCTAGCACTGCCCCTCATTTACTTCCTTACCTGTCTGTCTTCTTTACTTGTTTTCAAATTCCACAAGAGAATTTCATATTTGCTAATATACAATAGCCAGTGCCTTAGAAACTGGCACACAGCAGGCACACAATACATTTTTAACATAAATGCATGAAGTATATCTAAACACATAAAATTAATTAGGTATTGATAAACTAATCATAAAGGGGAAAACAATAAATTGTGGTTCTCGCCAATGTTAGAGAAAATAGTCAAGTGGTCAAAGGAGGTATTTGGGGAGGCACACATTCATTTTCAAAACAGGATAATCCCTGACCAAAATGTACATTTTTCTGAGTTCAAGATTATCTTGAGGATAAAAGAAAAAAAAAATCCTGTAAAAGGTTAAAAAACACAGCATTGAGAAATTCCAATGAGTGCCATCAGACATGCAAGACTTTTTTTCTCAGATTATATAATAGACCAAAGTGCACTTCTGATTGTAACTTTTAGATTGCTAGAATTTAAAAGTATGACCAGGGGGCTTCCCTGGTGGCGCAATGGTTGGGAGTCCGCCTGCCGATGCAGGGGACAGGGGTTCATGGACCAGGGGGCTTCCCTGGTGGCGCAATGGTTGGGAGTCCGCCTGCCGATGCAGGGGACACGGGTTCATGCCCCGGTCTGGGAGGATCCCACATGCCGCGGAGCGGCTCGGCCCGTATGCCATGGCCGCTGAGCCTGCGCGTCTGGAGCCTGTGCTCCGCAAGGGGAGAGGCCACAGCAGTGAGAGGCCCGCGTACCGCAAAAAAAAAAAAAAAAAAGAAAAAAAGAAGTATGACCATATGCCAGTTACTTCTCAAATTAAATAGCATTAGGTTAGAGATATTTATGATTAATATCTGAAACATTAATCTGTAGACTCAACAAAGCAATGCCTCTGTGGACACATTTCCATCAGTGTCTCTAAATGCCTGTTTTTAGTTCCTGCACAAATAAAACAGCAAAAGAATTCTAATTTTTATATACAGTGACTGTGATCACTAAGGTGGTGAATTTTATTTTAATGTATTTTTGTTGTACTATAGCAATGACATCTATAAATGTGGCAGTCATTTCTTTTTCGAAAAGAGCATAACGAATTCTTCAGTAAACTTAATGTTAGAGAAATCTATTATACTCATTTTACATGCAGCTTATTAAATATACATAAACATGCTTCCATGTACACATACTAAAAACAACATATCTATTTGTAAAATAGAAATAGTAACGAACCTAAAAACTGAAAGCCTGTGTATACACACAGGCTCATCACCGCATTCACACTTATATCCAATCTATATAAATTGGTATTGGTCAGCAGAAAATTCTCTTTCTTTGGAAAATAAATAAGAATGAAGATTCAAAACCGGTGGAAAAATAAATGATTTTAAAAACTAAAAATCAAACAGTGAAAAATACATTTGCTGCACATGGTTCATTTGCTTTTCTCCTTAAGGCAACCAAACCAACCCTAAACATTATCAGATAAATATAATTTACAATTTCAATTCAGTACATATGTGGCAGTACTGTCATGAGTCATAATTATCATGTAAATGTATTCCAACATATAGAATGTTTAAAGTTCATTAAGAACAATTAATAAAAGATAAGCCTCTAACCCAACTAGTCTTAAATTGGCTTTACTTCAAGAGGGTAAGTCATATAATCATGAAAAGTTTGGAAGAATAAAATATATAGGTACATATTTTTCATAAAGAGGCTTTTTAAATTATTCATTTGACAGCAAAATCTTAGTGTTTCAAATGGCTTAAAGGCATGCACATTTATTTATCCTGTGTAGCTGGATATATTTTAATTGAGACATATGGGAAGTTTCTGATTGAGCACTTAATAGTCCTAACAGCTTGCTATTCTACAGAAATTCAATTACAGTAAATATAGCAGTGTTACTAGCCTAGCACTGGTACTACCTAAATGGCTGGCACAGAGATACTATATTTTACAAAATGAATACTTAGTGATTTTTACTTTATAAAGATGAAAAGATGTATCTCAACAGTGGAAATTTGCATTATAATAAATGTTGCCTTTAGAGTTGGGTGAGTTGGAGTAGAAACTAGATAGTTTTATACTTATTTCTGTGTAAGCACATGGTTCAGATGGCTTTTAAAGTAAAATGTTACCTACGTTTTGTCTTATTTCCAAAATGTACTTTGAAAGATTTGGCCTAATAAAAAGGACTGAGAGCAAAAATATCCAGATTCAAGCATTCAGGACAACAAACTATTTATTTTATATTTAAAGAACTCTGGCTATAAGTAAGCAGAAATCACTGGCTTGGTATGCATCAAATAAAAATTTTAATTTGCTTTATGTAAGGAATTTATGTGGCAAATAAAATAGCCCTTGGTGGGGAATTATAATTAGGTGGAGGCCCCAGAATAAAAAATAAGATGGTTGCCAAGAACTAAGGTATAAATATAACAGCTTGGAATATATATGCACATATCTCATCTATTTCCCTAGGTTGTGATTTCCTTGAATACAGGAACTGTGCTTTATTTATGTTTATGACCCCAGCATTTTATGTTTTTTTTTGTATCCAGGCATTAAGAGGCATTGAAAACTTGTTTGCCTTAAATGATCTATGCAATTTGGGTACAGTGATTTTGAATGTAATAAGCTGTCCATCTAGTATTAAATATTTAGTATCTATATAAGAACCTGGAGTATTAGGCTAGTGATATTAATGAACATTTGTTGAACATCCATCACATATTGCTGATGCATTACTGATTCATTCATGTAACAAACATTCATTGGGTAGGCATTGATCTAGGTACTGGGGAAGTAGAAATTTACAAAACCATGTATAAAACTATCATAGGGCTTATGTTTTAGTGAAACAAACAGACAATAAATTATATATCAGTGGTAATCAGTGCTGTGATGATCAGTAAAGTGAGATCAATGATAAATGATAGATTGGGGACACTTGTTTAAGAAAAATTGTTACAGAAGTCCTCTCTGATGAAGTGACATTGGAGCAGAGGCCTGAATGAAGTGAGGAAGCAAGCAACCTACATGGATATTTTGTTCAAAATCATTCCAGATAGAGATAACATTAAATACAAGCACTCTTGAGTGAGAATGAGTTCAGCATGTTTTGAGGAAAATCAAGAAGACAAGCTGGATGGTGCCAAGTGAACAATGGGAAGAAATTTTGGAAAAGAGGTCAGAGAGTTGGGGTGGCCACATTAATCTATAGTAAAAATATAGCTTTGGTCTAATTTTAGCACCAGTATTGTATTTTCCTCTGAAATTGAACTTATCATGGAGTCAAATAAAAGCTTGAATTCTTGAGTCAAAATAGTCTGTCTTCTCTACTACTTCAGAACATCACAGGCATTGGAGTACTAAAAAAGAGATGACAGCCTTTATAATGTTAATTTTGTAAGACAGACAAAATTTTTGTACAAGATGCTACTGAAAAACACAATAGTTATACTTGACCCAGCTTGAGAAAGAAAGATATTCATGTAAAAGAAAAATAATTAAAAAGCAAAGCTTGTAATGATAAAATGTAACCATATAAAGCAAAAGACACCAAGATAAATGGACAAGTGAGGAAAAAGGAAAATGCTTAAACATATTACTAAATCAAAAACAATATGCAAATTTTAGTGAGAAAATAGACACCAATGCTACAATATATATTTATTTGTTTCATAAAAGTTTTAGAGGACAGGAAAGATCTCTTCTTTCATGGAAATTGCAGTCTAGTGTGGGAGACACAATTTAAAAAATGGTAAACATGTTGACTTTAGATCAGCCAGGAATAAGCTTTTAATATGTTGAGCCATACTTTTTGATCAACTTGTTGCAGTGGTTTAGTTACTTTAATTTAGTCAGAACACAATATAGTGTGATAGGAAAAATCAAAGGGAAACCATCAAAAAAAAAAGCAGAGTATAAAAAGAAGGATCAGACCTAAGACTAAACAAATGTTACTTTAATAAATGTAAATAAATTTATCTATTTCCAGGAAAAAAAATATCCATTTTGGAGTATACATTCTCAAAGGTGACATAATAAAATAATTAAATTAAAACATAGGCAAAGACAGCAAAATGCAAACAAAATGAGAGCATGGGCCACGATACTAATATTAGAAGGAAGAAAGATAAAATTAACTAAATTTATGAAATAAGAAAAGTGTATTATGTAGAAATATAGAGATAAACACTAAGGAGAAACAATTTATAAGAATTGAAATTCATTCTATCTGGGGAGTGTGAATTAGCCAAGAGTTTTGTATTTTTCATTGTAAAATCTTATATACTATTTGATACTTTTAACAAAGTTCAGGTATTTGTTAAAAAAATAAAATTGAACTGTTTGTATATTTTGGATATTAACCCCAAAACAACCCAATAAAAAAATGAGCGACCTAAATAGACATTTTTCCAAAGAAAACATACAGATGGTCAACAGACACACAAAAAAGATGTTCAACATCCCTAATGACTAGACAAATGCAAATCAAAACAACAATGAGGTATCACCTCACTCCTGTCAGAATGGCGATCACCAGAAAGTCCATAAATAAATGCTGGAGAAGGAACTCTTACACACTGTTGGTGGAAATGTAAACCCCAATGTACATAGTAGCACTATTTACAATAGCCAAGACATAGAAACAACCCAAGTGTCCATCAACAGAAGATCGGTTTAAGAAGATGTGACATATACAGAGAAATAAATTAGGCATGTGGGATTAACAGATACAAAATACTATACATAAGATAGATAAGCAACAAGGATTTACTCTATATCAGAGGGATTTTTATTCAATATCTTACAATAGGCTTTAATGGAATATAATCAGCAAAAAAATAAAACCAAAAATGTATCATTATGCTGTACACCTGAAACTAACACAATATGGTAAATCAACTGTATTTCAATGAAAATATAGAAATAAATTTAAAATAAATTAAAAAGCAAAGTTGAAAAAATGTTTCATTTCAAAAACTCTCACTAAGCACCATCAATATACCATGACAAAAGCATGGAAAATATTTAAACAAATTTAAGAAAATACTTTATTCATATATAAAGGTTTTTGTACAATAAAAGTTTGGGACTTCTTATAGTCTCTTATCACAATGAAATAAAATAGGAATGATTTTTTTAAACATCTTTATTGGAGTATAATTTCTTTACAATGGTGTGTTAGTTTCTGCTGTATAGCAAAGTGAATCAGCAATACATGTACATATATCACCATATCTCCTCCCTCTTGCAACTCCCTCCCACCTTCCTTTTCCCACCACTGTAGTTGGTCACAAAACATCGAGCTGATCTCCCTGTGAAATACAGCTTCTTCCCACTAGCTACCTGTTTTACATTTGGTAGTGTATATATGTCCATGCCACTCTCTCACTTTGTCCCAGCTTACCCTTTGCCATACCCATGTCCTCATGTCCATTCTCTATGTCTGATCTTTATTCCTGTCCTGCCCCTAGGTTATTCAGAACCTTTTTTTTTTTTTTTTAGGTTCCATATATATGTGTTAGCATATGGTATATGTTTTTCTCTTTCTGACTTACTTCACTCTGTATGACAGTCTCTATGTCCATCCGCCTCACTACAAATAACTCAATTTCCTTTCTTTTTATGATTGAGTAATATTCCACTGTATATATGTACCTCATCTTCTTTATCCATTCATCTGTTGATGGACACTTAGGTTGCTTCCATGTCCTGGCTATTGTAAATAAAGCTGCAAGGAAGATTTTGGTACATGACACTCTTTGAATTATGGTTTTCTGAGGGTATATGCCCAGTAGTAGGATTGGTGGTCGTATGGTAGCTCTATTTTTAGATTTATAAGAAAACTCCATACTGCTCTCCATAGTGGTTGTATCAATTTACATTCCCACCAACAGTGCAAGAGGGTTACCTTTTCTCCACACCCTCACCAGCATTTATTGTTTGTAGATTATTGATGATAGCCATTCTGACTGGTGTGAAGTGATACCTCATTGTAGTTTTTATTTGCATTTCTCTAATGATTAGAGATGTTGAAAATCCTTTCATGTGTTTGTTAGAAATCTGTATATCTTCTTTGGAGAAATGTCGATTTAGGTCTTCTGCCCTTTTTTGGATTGCTTTCTTTGTTTTTTTCGATATTGAGCTGCATGAGCTGCTTTTATATACTGGAGATTAATTCTTTGTCAGTTACTTTGCTGGCAAATATTTTTCCCCACTCTGAGGGTTGTCTTTTCATCTTGTTTATGGTTTCCTTTGCTGTGCAAAAGCTGTTAAGTTTCATTAGGTCCCATTTGTTTTTGTTTTTATTTCCATTTCTCTGAGGTAGATCAAAAGGATCTTGCTATGATTTATGTCATAAAGTGTTCTGCCCATGTTTTCCTCTAAGAGTTTTATAGTGTCCGGCCTTATATTTAGGTCTTTAATCCATTTTGAGTTTATTTTTGTGTATGGTCTTAGGAAGGGTTCTAATTTCATTCTTTTACATGTAGCTGTCCAGAGTTCCCAGCACCACTTATTGAAGAGTCTGTCTTTTCTCCATTGTATATTCTTGCCTGCTTTATCAAAGATCAGATGACCATATGTGCATGGGTTTATCTCTGGGCATTCAATCCTGTTCCATTGATCTATATTTCTGTTTTTGTGGCAGTTTCATAATGCCTTGATTACTGTAGCTTTGTAATATAGTCTGAAGGCAGGGAGCCTGATTCCTCCAGCTCCGTTTTTCTTTCTCAAGATTGCTTTGGCTATTCAGGGTCTTTTGTGTTTCCATAAAAATTGTGCAATTTTTTGTTCTACTTCTGTGAAAAATGCCATTGGTAGTTATAGGTATTGCATTGAATCTGTAAATTGCTTTGGATAGTAGAGTCATTTTCACAATGTTGATTCTTCCAATCCAAGAACAGGGTATATATCTCCATCTGTTTGTATCATCTTTAATTTGTTCATCAGTGTCTTATAGTTTTCTGCATACAGGTCTTTTCTCTCCTTTGGTAGGTTTATTCCTAGGTATTTTACTCTTTTTGTTGCAATGGTAAATGGGAGTGTTTCCTTAATTTCCCTTTCAGATTTTTCATCATCAGTAAATGGGAATGCAAGTGATTTCTGTGCATAAATTTTGTATCCTGCTACATTAGCAAATTCATTGATTAGCTCTAATAGTTTTCTGGCAGCATCTTTAGGATTCTCTATGTATAGTATCATGTCATCCGCAAACATTGACAGTTTTACTTCTTCTTTTCTGATTTGGATTCCTTTTATTTCTTTTTCTTCTCTGATTGCTGTGGCTAAAACTTACAAAACATGTTGAATAATAGTGGTGAGAATGGACAACCTTGTCATGTTCCTGATCTTAGAGGAATTGGTTTCAGTTTTTCACCTTTGAGAAAGATGTTGGCTGTGGGTTTGTCATATATGGCCTTTATTTTGTTGAGGTAAGTTCCCTCTATGCCTAATTTCCTGAGGGTTTTTAGCATAAATTGGTGTTGAATTTTGTTAGAAGCTTTTTCTGCATCTATTGAAAGGATCAGTTTGCTAATATGATTTATCACATTGATTGATTTGCATATATTGAGGAATCCTTGCATTCCTGAGATCAACCCAGCTTGACCATGGTGTATGATCCTTTTAATGTGCTGTTGCATTCTGTTTGCTAGTATTGTGTTGACGATTTTTGGGTTTATTTTCATCAGTGATATTGGCCTGTAGTTTTCTTTTTTTGTGACATCTGTATCTGGTTTTGGTATCAGGGTTATAGTGGCTTCATAGAATGAATATGGGAGTGTTCCTCCCTCTGCTATATTTTGGAAGCGTTTGAGAAGGATAAGTGTTAGATCTTCTCTAAATGTTTGATAGAATTCACCTGTGAAGACAACTGGTCCTGGGCTTTTGTTTGTTAGAAGATTTTTAATCACAGTCTCAATTTCAGTGTTTGTAATTTGTCTGTTTATATTTTCTATTTCTTCCTGGTTCAGTCTTCAGAGGTTGTGCTTTTCTAAGAATTTGTCCATTTCTTCCAGGGTTGTCCATTTTATTGGCATAGAGTTGCTTGTAGTAATCTCTCATGATCCTTTGTATTTCTGCAGTGTCAGTTGTTACTTCTCCTTTTTCATTTCTAATTTTATTGATTTGTGTCCTCACCCTCTTTTTCTGGATGAGTATGTCTAATGGTTTATCAATTTTGCTTGTCTTCTCAGAGAACCAGTTTTTAGTTTTATTGATCTTTGCTATTGTTTTCTTTGTTTCTATTTCATTTATTTCTGCTCTGATCTTAAATTACCTTTGCTGCATCCAGTAGGTTTCGAGTCATTGTGTTTTCATTGTCATTTGTGTCTAGGTATTTTTTGCCTTCATCTTTGATTCCTTCAGTGATCTCTTGGTTATTTTGTAGTGTACTGTTTAGTCTCCATGTGTTTGTATGTTTTACAGTTTCTTTCCTTTAATTGATATCTAGTCTCTTAACACTGTGGTCAGAAAAGATACTTGATACAATTTCAATTTTCTTAAATATACCAAGGCTTGATTTGTGACCCAAGATATGATCTATCCTGGAGAATAATCCATGAGCACTTGAGAAGAAAGTATATTCTGTTGGTTTTGGATGGAATGTCCTATAAATATCAGGTAAGTCCATCTTGTTTAATGCATCATTTAAAGCTTTTGTTTCCCTGTTTATTTTCATGTTGGATGATCTGTCCATTGGTGAAAGTGGGGTGTTAAAGTCCCCTACTATGATTGTTTTACTGTGGATTTCCCCTTTTTGGCTGTTAGCATTTGCCTTAGGTATTGAGATGCTCTTATGTTAGGTGCATAACTATTTACAATTGTTATATCTTCTTCTTGGATTGAGCCCTTGATCATTATGTAGTGTGCTTCTTTGTCTCTTCTAATAGTCTTTATTTTAAAGTATATTTTTTTCTGATATGAGAAATGCTACTCCAGTTTTCTTTTGATTTCCATTTGCATGGAATATCTTTTTCCATCCCCTCACTTTAAGTCTGTATGTGTCCCTAGGTCTGAAGTGGGTGTCTTGTAGACAGCATATGTACAGGTCTTGTTTTTGTATCCATTCAGCCAGTCTGCGTCTTTTGGTGGGAGCATTTAATCCATTTGCATTTAAGGTAACTTTTGATGTGTATGTTCCTATTACCATTTTCTTAAATGTTTTGGGTTTGTTATTGTAGGTCTTTTCTTCTCTTGTGTTTCGTGCCTAGAGAAGTTCCTTTAGCATTTGTTGTAAAGCGGGTTTGGAGGTGCTGCATTCTCTTAGCTTTTGCTTGTCTGTAAAGGTTTTAATTTCTCCATCAAATCTGAATGATATCTTTGCTGGGTAGTGTAGTCTGGGATGTAGTTTTTTCCCTTTCATCACTTTAAATATGTCCTGCCATTCTCTTCTGGTTTGCAGAGTTTTTGCCTAAAGATCAGCTGTTAACCTTATGGCAATCCCCTTGTATGTTATTTGTTGTTTTTCCCCTTGCTGCTTTTAATATTGTTTCTTTTTATTTAATTTTTGATAATTTGATTAGTTGTGTCTTGGCGTGTTTCTCCTTGGATTTATCCTGTATGGAACTTTATGCTTCCTGGACTTGACTGACTATTATTTCCTTTCCCATATAAGGGAAGTTTTCAACTATAATCTCATCAAATAATTTCTAGTCCCTTTCTTTTTCTCTTCTTCTTCTGGGACTCCTATAATTTCAATTTTGGGTTGTTCATCTCTGTCTGTTTGTTCTTTAGTTCTTCTAGATCTCTGTTGAACGTTTCTTGTATTTTCTCCATTCTATTTCCAAGATTTTGGATCATCTTTACTATCATTACTCTGAATTCTTTTTCAAGTAGACTGCCTATTTCTTCTTAATTTGTTTCCTCTGGTGCATTGTTGTCTTGCTCCTTCATCTGCTGTGTGTTTCTCTGTCTTCTCATTTTCCTTAACTTACTGTGTTTGAGGTCTCCTTTTCACAGGCTGCAGATTTGTAGTTCCTGTTGTTTTTTTTTGTCTGCCCCAGTGGGTAAGTTTGGTTCAGTGTGTTGTGTAGGTTTCCTTGTGGAAGGGTGACTGTGTTCTGGTGGATGAGCCTGGATCTTGTCTTTCTGGTGGGCAGTACCATGTCTGGTGGTTTGTTCATGGGTGTCTATGAACTTTGTCTGATTTTAGTCAGCCTCCCTGTTAATGGGGTTTTTTTATGTTCCTGTCTTGTTAGTTGTTTTGCATAGGGTGTCCAGGACTGTAGCTTGCTGGTTGTTGAGTGAGCTGGGTCTTAGTGTTGGGATGGAGATCTCTGGGAGAGCTTTTACCGTTTGATATTATGTGGGGCTGTGAGGTCTCTGGTGGTCCAATGTCCTGAACTCAGTTCTCCAACTCAGAGTCTCAGGCCTGACACCCAGCAGGAGCACCAAGACCCTGTCAGCCACACGGCTCAGACTAAAAGGGAGAAATAAAAGGAGAAAGAGGGAAATAAAAATAAAATAAAGTTATTAAAATTAAAAATATATATATTTTTAAAAATAAAAAGTGAAAAAGTAATAAGGAAAAGAAAAGAAAGAGAGAGCAACCAAACCAAAAAACCAATCCACCAATGATAGTCAGCATTAAAAACTATACCAAAAAAAAAAAACAAAACGGACACACAGAACCCTAAGACAAATGGTAAATGCAAAGCCATACTGAGAAAATCACACAAAGAAACACGCACATACACATTCACAAAAAGAGAAAAAGGAAAAATACATATATATATATGAAAAGGAATAGAGTAACCAAATCAATAAACAAGTCTACAAATGATTATAAGCTCTAAACACTAAGATAAACATAAAACCAGAAACAAATTAGATGCAGAAAGCAAACCCCAAGACTTAATTTGCTCCCAAAATCCACTGCCACAATTTTGGGATGATTAGTTGTCTATTCTGTTATTCCAGAGATGCAGTGTACATCAAGTTGACTGTGGATATTTAATCCACTGTTCCTGAGGCTGCTGGGAGCCATTTCCCTTTCTCTTCTTTGTTTGCACAGCTCCCCATGTTCAGCTTTGGTTTTGGCCCTGCCTCTGTTTGTATGTCACCTGAGGGTGTCTGTTTCCCACCCAGACAGGATGGGGTTAAAGTAGCTGCTGATTAGGGGGCTCTGGCTCCTGCAGGCCTGGGGGAGGGAGGAGTATGGAATGCTGGGTGAGCCTGTGACGGCAGAGGTCGGTGCGACATTGCAATAGCCTGAGGCACACCATGTGTTCTCCCAGGGAAGTTGTCCCTAGATCACAGGACCCTGGTAGTGGCAGGCTACACAGCCTCCCAGGAGGGGAGGTATGGATAGTGACCTGTGATTGCACACAGGATTCTTGGTGGCTGCAGCAGCAGCCTTAGCGTTTCATGCCCACCTCTGGTGTCCACTCTGATAGCTGCGGCTCACGTCCATCTCTGGAGCTTGTTTCGGTGTTGCTCTGAATCCCCTCTCCTTATGCACTCCGAAACAATGGTCTCTTGCTTCTTAGGCAGTTCCAGACATTTTCCCAGACTCCTTCCCAGCTAGCTGTGGCACACTAGCCCCCTTTAGGCTGTGTTCAAACAGCCAACCCCAGTCCTCTCCCTGGTCTCTGACCTGGGAAGCCACAGTTTCAGCTCCCAGCCCCCAACTGCCCCAACAGGTGAGCAGAGAAGCCTTTCTCAGACAGCATTGGTGAGCCCTGATCCTCTGTGTGGGAATCTCTCCACTTTGCCCTCAGCACCCCTTTTGCTGCATTCTCCTCCATGGCTCTGAAAATTCCCTCCTGCCCACCCCACATCTCCACCAGTGAAGTGGCTTCCTAGTGTGAGGAAATTTTTCCTCCTTCACAGCTCCCTCCCAGAGGTGCAAGTCCAGTCCCTATTCTTTTGTCTCTGTTTTTTCTTTTGCCCTACCCAGGTACATGGGGAGTTTCTTGCCTTTTGGGAAGTCTGAGGTCTTCTGCCAGTGTTCAGTAGGTATTTTGTAGGAGTTGTTCCACACGTAAATGTATTTGTGGGGAGGCAGTTGATCTCCACATCTTACTCCTCCTCCATCATGAAGGTCCCCCTGGAATGAAAGATTTAAATGTAGGATTATAATAAAAGTCATAGCTAGCAGCACATTGAAAAGATAAATAGAAAATTCATTTAATGCTTAAAAAATGCTTACAAATAAGTAAAGCAATCAACACTCCAATAGAAAATATGGACATGGCAGTAATAAGCTATTACAGGAAATATATGACTAGATTATAATGGCTTCTAAAATTATTACATCATTCATAAATAAAAACAAAGTTAAATAATAATGATGTATTCTTTCTATCTATTAGGATTCAAAGTTACAAAGTTTTAATGCAGAGAACTGTTGAGCTAATTCTCATCTGACCTCATGGAAATGGAAATGGGTTTGATATATTTTTGAGAAAAATTTCTCACTATTTTTCAAACCAAAATCAATAGAAAATATTAATAAAACGAATAGATTTTTTGAATAGAAAAAGAAAATTTATTAGCCCCTAGTCAGACTCATTAATTTAAAAAGAGAGGGACCAAATAAAGAAAATTAGAAGTGAAAAGAGAGAGTTACAAATGATATCATAGAGATGGCCAGTAGGCACATGAAAAGATGCTCAACATCACTAATCATCAAGGGATTGCAAATTAAAACAACAATAAGATATCACCCCCCCCAACCTGTCAGAATGGCTATCATCAAAAAGACAACAAATAATAGGTGTTGGCAATGATGTGGAGGAAATGGAGCCCTAGGACAATTTTGGTGGGATTGTAAATTGGTATAGCCACTATGGAAAACAGTTTGGAGGCTCCTCAAAAATTAAAAATAGAGGCTTCCCTGGTGGCGCAGTGGTTGAGAGTCCACCTGCCAATGCAGGGGACGTGGGTTCGTGCCCCGGTCTGGGAAGATCCCACATGTAACGGAGCAGCTGGGCCCGTGAACCATGGCCACTGAGCCTGCGCATCCAGAGCCTGTGCTCCACAACGGGAGAGGCCACAATAGTGAGAGGCCCACGTACCACAAAAAAAAAAAAAAAAAAAAAAAAAAAAAAAAAAAAATTAAAAATAGAACCACCTTACAATCCAGCAATTACAGTCCAGGGTATACATCCAAAGAAAACAAAAACACTAATTTGCAAAGATATATGCATCCCAATGTGCATAGTAGCATTACTTACAATAACCAAGATATGGAAGCAAACTAAGTGTCCATCAACAGATGAATGGAAAAAGAAGATGTGATAAATATATACAATGGGATATTATTCAGCCACAAAAAAGAATGAAATTTTAACATTTACAACAACATGGATTGACCAGGAAGGTATTATGCTTTAGTGAAATATGTCTGACAGAGAAAGACAAATATTGTGTGTTTTCACTTATATGTAGAATTAAAATAAGTGAACAAATGTAACAAAACAGAAACAGAATCTCAGATACAGAGCACAAAAGTGATTATTAGAAGGGAGAGAGATGGAGAGAGGGACAAGATAGGTGAAGGGGATGAGGAGGTACAAACTGCTATTTATAAAATAAATAAGTTACAAGGATATAAGATACAGCACAGGGAATGTAGCCAATATTTTATAATTTTATATGAAGTATAATCTTTAAAAATTATTGAATTACTATATTGTACTCCAGAAACTAATATAATATTGTAAGTCAACTATACTTCAGTAAAAAAGAAAAACAAATTCATTTCATTTTCTTTGTTTTATAATGCATGTCCTTACATCAAGCCAATTCAGGAGACAATTGGATAATTATATCACAATTTATGGAACACCAACAGAATTTCTTTTATAAAAAGCAAATTGCTTAATTTGGGGGGTTGATATAAGTGAGATATTCAGTGTTTACTTTACTGAAAATTCTGGGAAAAATCCAATCATACATTGTTACCAAATATAATATATTTCTCCTGAGAAACTTTATTTTTTTGTTGTTGTTATTGGTGCTTTTAATCACATATCATTTTGAATTATTTGACTAATAAGTTTAGCCTTTTTGATTTTCCCTTCAGAGGATAAATCTGTGAATCCAAATTTAGTATACATGAAATCATTATGTTTGATAATTTAAGCCTTATATAGGGCTTTGCTTTTTACCACTGTTATTTTTATTTTCTCATTCTCCCCACTTTCAACTCATTTCATAATGAGGTAATGAAAGCTGACTTCTTGAAACAAATCTGGGCATGAGTAAAATATCTTAACAAAAATATGCAAAAAATAAATAACAAATTAAATATATATAGGATTATCTAACAGATTAGCATAATGGCAATGGCATTCGCTATTTAGGATTCTCAATATTTAAAGCAAAAGCATTTTCTTTTAAGATATTTTATTTCTGTTAAATATGCATGTTGGTGTTTAATGTTCATTATTACTCATCCGTAGTTTTCTATAAAAATATATAAAAACAAGTGACCTGTATTGCTTCTTCATATTCCAGTTCTGTGTGAATTTTAATAAATATATCTATAATAACAAAGCTTAGATGGATAATTACGTTAGAAACCAAAGATAATATGCCCTCAGTAGTTAAGGCAGTGCCTTTAGCTATTGAAACATGAAAATCAAAATGATATTTATTTTATACCTGTCAGTTGCTTCTTAAGTAAAGCAATGAAACATTTTCTGCTAATAAGAACCATCTAATGAATTCTAATAGAGATATCATTAATGTGTCAAAAAATAATGAATTAATTTCTCTCTTATTTACTTTATATTCAATAGCCTTCACAACAGCATCTGAGTATTTTCTAAAAGTTTTCTCTCCCACAACCTTTTTAACATGTCTAATCATAGGTTGGAAACATTAAATATTTTTGGCTTCTTAAGATTTTCTGAACAATTTCTTCATTATTTACCTCTTCCCTTTACTCAGATATTTCTTTTTTCCCAGTGTCATGTAGTCCCTCATCTACTGGAAAATATTCTACTCACCCTTCAAACTCAAAGGTGTAACTCAAAGATCACATTTATGAAGTGTTGAAAGATTACTTTTCACCCTCTAATTCTGTCCACAGAAAATCACTCAATTAATATATTAGAGTATAAATTAAATATTAAAAATTATATTTTTATTTGATTAAAATACTTTTATATCTTTAAACTCATCTGATATCACACACTATATTTGTTGTTTATTTGGCTGAATGCTCTACCCTTCCATCCCAAGCACTACTTGAAGACATGTTTATATGTTAAAGTTATCAACAGTTCCTAGTATGGTGCCTGGTGCAGGTAAATATTTATTGCATCTGTTTAGTATTAAGAAATAATATATTTAGCCTTAGTTTTGTAAAATTAATAATTTTCTTTCATAAATTAGAGAATTCCACTGCATCAGGACAAGCAAGTATGCAGAAAGTCTTTATCATAAAACTCTATAAAAAGAAAATCAATCTGCTACAATAGAAGTCAGTAAAGACTCAAAAATCTCAGATTGAACTACAAAATACCTGATGACTTTGTATTTAAGAGCCATTGTCGCCTTAGAGAAATGGAAAATTTAGCTTTGTATCTAGAGGCATCAGAATTGAATCAAGACACAAAGAGCTTAGTAGTCAATTCAAAATTATTATTAGAAAGTTCAAAGACACATCTACCACAGAATTATACAGAATGTCTCTAAATTCCCTCATTCCTTTAGAGTTACTCTACTTTTTAAAAAGGAACACTTTTTTCTTTCTTAATCATTTCCCTACATTTTATTGAAAATCTCTAACAGTATTATAGTTTGACGCACACATTCACAATATATAGATATTTATTTCCTTATATTTAAATTATTAATAAAAATAGCTACACTCACACATTACCCACTTCTTGCTGTTGGACAGGGAATAGCAGCAGACCTCCAGTTAAGAGCTTATTAGGCACGACTTAAATGTCCATCAACAGAGGAATGGATTGTGGTACTTATATACAATGGATTATTACTCCGCCATAAAAAGGGAAAAAATGGGGTCATTTGTAGAGATGTGAATGGACCTAGAGTCTGTCATACAGAGTGATGTAAGTCAGAAAGAGAAAAACAAATATCATATATTAACACATATATGTGGAATATGAAAAAATTGGTATAGACAATCTTATTTACAAAGCAGAAATAGAGACATAGACGTAGAGAACAAAGGTATGGATATCAAAGGGAAAAGTTGGCGGATGTGGGATGATTTGGGAGACTGGGATTGACATATATACACTGTTGATACTATTTATAAAATAGATAACTAATGAGAACCTGCTGTATAGCACAGCGAACTCTACTCAGTTCTCTGTGGTGACCTAAATGGGAAGGAAATCCGAAAAAGAGGGGATATATACATATGTATAGCTGATTCACTTTGCTGTACAGTAGAAACTAACACAACATTGTAAAACAACTATGCTCCAATAAATTTTTTTAATGTAAGTACTAGAAGAAACTGTAAAAAAGAAAAAAAAGAAAAAAGAAGAAGTAAAAAAGAGCTTATTAGGCCAGACTCCAGACCTACTGAATGAGATTCTACAATTTTTCATGATCCCCAGGTGATTTATATGCACCACAACTTGTAAGAAGCACTGATTTAATATAAATTCTGAAGCTTAGTTTATGTTAAATTAATGTTATTTTACCTCTTCCCCTTATCATGTGCTTACTTGGACTTTGTAGCCTCCAGATTTAGAGGAAGAAAAGGGATTGTGTTCCCCATCCCCATAGTCGTATGACCTGGTTATTTGATACAATGAATGTAAATCTAAGACCAAATTTCACCACATAAATAAACTTTATCAGCAATCAAAGAAAAAACTTGCAATTTTTGTTGCACGATTAACTACATCTCTAGTTGAGTAAGTGTGTGTCTCCTTCATCTTAGTGTCGGGATACAGGATTGAATGGAGTTCTTGGCCTCAGGAGCCACTGCAGTGTGTGAAACTGCTGGGGGTGTCACATTATTATATAATATGCTTACAACTCTATGGACTCTACAGTATCTCTAGTCAATCTCTGTATCTTAACACCTACTAGGATTGTCAGTGGTGAATATTTGTAACGTTCTATTAATGCTTGGAACCATAAACTCCTGTTTAGTCTCTCAAATATTACAAAACCATTCCTGAGATTGGTGATGCTAATTAGAGTACCTCAAAGTATAACTTGCATGTAGACTCACTTTATTAAAACCAAGGCAAAAATATATATCACACTGTGTATGACAAAATAATTTTAAATAAATTATAGTACCCCTTTCAATCTCTAATATATTTCCTTGAGAAAAGTGTACCTTAAAATGAAAATGTATTTTCCTCTCTTTACACCAAGTTTTCTGTCGAAAATTGAGGTAGCCTCAGTAAGGTTGCTTAAAGAGCCGTTTCACTGGATTAGATTTGAACCATGATTCTTTTTTTTAACTCTAGACAGGAAACTGCAGATAAGGGATTGCCACAGATAGTTGACAAATATTTTCTGCTTTACTGGAGCAATGGGTCTTTAGTAGATTTTCAAAATAATAAATAATTGGGATCTTCTGAAATGCCAAACTTTTTATGTGTTGGTACTAAAAATCATCTCTGGAAGAACTTCAGTGCCTTCAGGGATTAAGAAGGCAACTTGCTGGTAAAGTGGCTTATTCCAGATTTGTTCCAGGAACACAGCACAGTGGAGAATAATGAGAGAGAAAGAGAGAGGAAGCCTCAAAGATTTGGACATAAGACAACTAATTTTCTGATGAAATAGATAGTGAAAGAAATCCTCAAGAATTTATGGGGGGGTGGGAGGATTCAAATTGATTGCGATATTCCTTTTCAAATGTTACGTTTGTTTTGGCAGTTGAGTGCACCCTGCATTAGTTTCCACAGAAAGATGTTAAAAGTTGTTCTTGACCAGAAATATGTATTTTATGTTTTTTGCATAGTGTACCACAGGTGGATGGATACAGAAATTTGAATGGAACAGAACTGTGGTTCTTCTAAGTGGTTGGTTCTGCAAGGTAACTTTTGCTTTGCTGAATTTGTAATATTATCTAAGGGGACCAAACTATAAGACTTGTCAGTTCACACTGTTGACTGTAATTTTAATGTATGACTTTCACCGATTAAAACTCACAAAACACAAAGTATGTAATCCAGAGAGGCAAACAATTAATTTACAGTGAGAGATATTACAGGAGGTAGGTCAAATTTTTGTGTTTGCCTAAGTACTAATTTGTTTTCCCTATAAGCAACCAACATGGGAAGAAAGTGAATGGGCATGAAGAAAAAAAAAAAGGGAAAGGAATCTAGTTATTGGAGTCAGATATTTAGTAACATAAAGTCTGGCAGCTTTATGAGTTCATCTCAACATGTTTTAACACCAGCAACTCACATGCTCTTACTTAAAACTTTGGCATGATCAATCATCCTTCCATTTTTCCTTATAGCCCACAACACTTTCATTGTCTTTTCAATTTTATCTCTAATATAATTCACGTTCCTTGTTACTTCTCACTATTTCATTACTCAACCTTAGTCAAATCCACTCTCAGTTCTAAAATGAACCATTACTATAGACTAGTAACTAGTCTCTCACTTACCACTCTTAATCTCCATTCTTATCTCCACAGTTTCTTTTTATAGCAGCTGGAGTGTTTTGTATAAAAAGTAAAACAGATCAAAAGATGACTGGGTATGTAGACTTCAACTGCGTCTCATTCCCTGTACCATAAAATTTAAAAATTTTTACAAGAAACTCTTTAAATTCATGTCTTATCACTCACACCCTCATTCAAGATTCTCAGACACCTCCCCTTGCTACTCTTCTGTTGCTATATTACCTTGGACCTGGCTCCCTGTCCAATGCACTGATTACAGAGGTTGATAGTATCCATAGTGTTTGTTGGAGGAAACAAGCACCAGACACGTGGTCTGACTCCCCCAAGCCAAGAAGAATATTTCTACCTTCTTCTCACTGGACTTTTAAAATGAGCAAATCATTAGGGAACAATCAGTTCTTACCTGCAGTTCTCTTCTCTTACTGGTTTACCCCTGAGACTCAATGTAATCAATTTGTCAAATTAACACTATCAACTAGAGGCCAGACTGCCTGATGATGATCTTTGGTTCAACAACAGACCCTACGAGGAAATAAATTAGAGAATTTTATTACTCACAGGTCCTGGAGGAAGTAACTGACACACTTTGAGGGGCCACAGGGGCAACTCAAGGCAGAGTGCAGAAAAAGATAGGACCTTGGGCACATGCCTTTATTAGGGTTCATAAGAGGAGTGTTTTGGGGTTTCTAAAGTGAAGCTCGATTGGTCTATTTAATCCAAAGATTGAAGTTTGTTAAGCTCCATGGGAGTTTTATCTAAGAAGAACATAAGTCATACAATTGCTGGGAGGCAGGTGAGACTGTTGATTCCAAAGTCTACTGGGGAAGTCATATCAGAAAGTTACGTTTGCTTGTGACTCTGTAGGCTGCTATCTCAGGCATTCACCTGCATGAAGGGACTAGTGTAAGTTCAAGGTCACTACAAAATGGATGCAATGCCGTGGAGTAGCTTAACTAAATTCTTAACGCTCAAATTTTTCTTCTTCATCCTGTATGGTTAGAATCTATGCCATAATTTGTATCAGCTTGATGGTTTTATTTTATAAACTTTATGGTCTACAGGAATCCAGACTTGCCTTATACTTTTAATGTCCTACTTTGAGTATTCTGTCTTAGTAAAATCATACTTCTGCAAATTAAATGTGTTTGTTTGCTTTCAAACTACTATCTGCAAAGGACATTAAAAAAAAAAAAACAACTCTATTAAAAACACCCCAGTATGACTTTATAATAGGCTATTTCTTTCTGACTCCAGAAGAACTAAATGCCATATATTCATTGGGTGAAAAGATGTGGGGGTAGTTCAGAACATTTGATGGTGGGAGCAGTAGGAAAAAATCAGAAATATTATCCTTTTATTGTTGCATGACATCCAAGGTGTTAAATATCTTTGTTAGTGGACAATATGAGCATGTAAGAGAAAATGTGTTTATGTTGATTTCTGAAGCTTCTGAAAGCTGCAAGTGAGTGATATACACTGTCTAAGAAGTAAAGGGCAGATATGCAAGGTAAAACCAGAGTAGATTATTGGTGGTTTAATTAGATATATCATGAACCAGGTAGTGTTGGCAAGAGAACTCTAAAGGGGAACATGGAAGGTGATAACCCAGAGTCAAAAAAGCACATGAAATAATAGTGAATGGTATTTTAGTATCTGAAGAAGCTAGTATTCTTTTTCATTGGAATATCATAGCTTTGGTCAACTTTCCAGGACTGTATGCAAAACTATTCATGTTATGTAGTGTCTTTTTTTTTTTTTTTGCGGTATGCGGGCCTTTTACTGTTGTGGCCTCTCCCGTTGCGGAGCACAGGCTCCGGACGCACAGGCTCAGCAGACCAGCTGCTCCGCGGCATGTGGGATCTTCCCGGGCCGGGGCACGAACCCGTGTCCCCTGCATCGGCAGGCAGGCTCTCAACCACTGCGCCACCAGGGAAGCCCCTATGTAGTGTCTTAAAGCTACAATGTATATCTGCTAAACAAAACTTCAGAATTTGTACTCTAACCTGAACTGTTCTTTTATATTTCTAATAGTACCTAAATGAATTGCCAAACCAAAAAATTACATAATCAAAACCCAACTCATGTTTCTGCCCCCAAACTTTATTATTTCTCTAATAATTCAATTTTTGTTAACACCATCACTGTTTGTCACCCCAGCTTGAAACCTAGGACACTTGTCAGTTTCCCCCTGAGTTTTGTTACAATATCAGTCATCAAGTCCTGTACAAACTCAGCCTGGGAATATATGACCTCTTTTTCTCTCTACCTCTTTCTCTCTCTGGAGTCAAATTGTCTATGCTTGAATTCAGGTTCAGGCACTTACTTGCCATATGAGCTTAATTTGGGCATGCTACTTTGTCTTTTTCAGAATTCTCCTCTGTAAAAATGAATGATAACAATAGCGTTATTATGAAACTTGGATTAAATAATTTATGCAAAATTCTTAGTATCCAGTAACCTCTTATGATATTTTTGCTGTTATTATTTATGTATTTTCTCTAGAAATAACTACTTTCTTTTCATGTCCACGGATAATACGCCAAGTATCCTCATCGCCTCTTGCCTGGAATACTGCAATACCTGATTTGCTTTGTGTCCATTTCTAGTTTCATTTCATTTCCAATTCACTGACTTCTCTGTTAACAACCATGTATATATCATGCTAAAAGGTGTCTTCAAAATAAGCTCCAAATAACTTAAAATAATATTCAAGTGCCTTAGTGAGGTGGTAAAAAATATCACTTTTCCAAACATTTGTTCTCTTCCTTCCTTTCTGTTTCATGCAAACAAGAAAACTGATCTGCAGTTTCCTCATGTACGTTAAAGCTGTTGTATACAGTGAAATTAGATTTCTATTACCATTTCGGGTTGTTGAAGTCTGTAATGAATGCTGTGAATGTGCCATTTGTACCCTCTTTTAGGACTAAAATATTTATAACTTCAACTCTCACTACTACTCTCACACATGACTCCATCCTCCTTGATTTCATAGAACTCTATATTGTTCTTATTATTGTCACATTCTTTTTATATTCAACATGAATTATAAATATAATGATAATATTTTTAATTAAAACATATTTTCCTTTAATAAAGATTTTCACATCATGTTTAATGGGAAACAACTAAAATGTTATGCAAACAATAATTTTATAGTTCTAAAAAACAAGATGTCTAGGTTTATCTTTATACCTACCATAGTTCCTAGATCTGCAAATACATTATTAATATTTTAAATTTATTTTTCAAGATGAGGGCTTTTAAACCATCTCCAGACCTCTGTTTTGTTTTTAAGGAATATTTTATAATCATGCATGATGCAAAAAATATATAAGGGTATTATAAATATATATATGCATGTATATGTGTATATTACATATGTATATGTTATATAAAGATATATATGTATGTGTATGTGTGTTTTTTATAAAACAAATTTCCTATGTTAACAAAACTATAAAGAAATGTGTTTATTTTTTTAATTTTTAATTTTTTTTAATTTTTAAATTTTTTTTTTTTTTTTTTTTTGCGTTACGTGGGCCTCTCACTGCTGTGGCCTCTCCCGCTGCCGAGCACAGGCTCCGCACGCGCAGGCTCAGCGGCCATGGCTCACGGGCCCAGCCGCTCCGCGGCACTTTTTTTTGCGTTACGTGGGCCTCTCACTGCTGTGGCCTCTCCCGCTGCAGAGCACAGGCTCCAGACGCGCAGGCTCCATGGCATGTGGGATCTTCCCGGACCGGGACACAGACCCGTGTCCCCTGCATCGGCAGGCGGGCCCTCAACCACTGTGCCACCAGGGAAGTCCCTAATTTTTAAATTTTATTTTATTTATTTTTGGCTGTGTTGGGTCTTCATTGTTGCATGAGAGCTTTTTCTAGTTGTGGCAAGTCGGGGCTACTCTTCGTTGTGGTGCACAGGCTTCTCATTGCAGTGGTTTCTCTTTGTTGCAGAGCACAGGTTCTAGATGCATGGGTTTCCATAGTTGTAGCACACAGGCTCAGTAGTTGTGGCACGCAGTCTTAGTTGCTCTACTGCATGTGGGATTCTTCCCGGACCAGGGCTCGAAATGTCCCCTGCATTGCCAGGTGGATTCTTAACCACTGCACCACACGGGAAGTCCCAAGAAATGTGTTTATAATAAGACATTCAGAAAAATGTGCTCTATGCAGGAAAACTGGAAATCCACACAACATTTTCTGAGTTTAAGTTTTAAATTCAAGTCTCTGAGTAATACAGTTGAAATTCTCATTTTCAAACCTGAATAGATCTAAAACTACACATGCATTCTGGAGCATATGAGACTGGAATATTCAACATATGTAAACAATTATCTTCCACTAGTTGAAAAATTCCTGAAATTCTAGCTATTCCTATAAGAATGTTTTTGACATAAATTTTACAAATTTGGGGGAGAATTTTTGAGTTTGCATGTTATTATTCTATTCTTTATACTCACATAGTATTTTGCTCATACCTTTATTTTAGCATGTATCACACTACAGGAATGTCATTATATTGGATTAATTACCCTTCTTTAACTTGAGAGATACCTAAGTTCATCAGGAACATATTTTTCATTTGTTTTATCCTAAATGATGGCAAACTCATGTCTTGGTACATATTACATCCTCAGTAAATATGTGTTGAATGAGCTTTTACTCTCATACTTTTTAGAAATCACACACACACTCACACACATATCTATATGTGTTATGCCTAAATATTGAAATTTTGCCTATTGTTAGAGTCCTATAAACATAGGTATCAGAAATGTAAAAAAATTAATCACGATTTTACTCACAGACACTATTCTGTGTCTATAGTTTGTAAATTTGTTTTTAATTTCCATAGTTTGTTTTAAATTATTTAAATATTTTTTAAAATGTTAACTGAATTATCTCTTACTCAAATTAAACCACAGAAAAAACAAAATATAACAAAACTATTGTTTTCTACTCAGGCAGTATATTCATCCTTCTCAAACAAATATGCATTATTTTAAGAAAAATTGTAAATATTGACACGTTTCCCTATTTTAAAATGTGTCTACTCTAGTGAGGAATTACAAAATATACCTTTTAGTGTGTAGAAAAGATTCAGCCATCCAAATATTACTTCAGGAATTGTAACTACATATATATTACTCAGTCGATTTAAACTTTTTAAATATAAATGACAGGAAGAACCTTGAGGATATATGTATATTATCTCCAGAATAGCAAAGATGTTGTGAAAAGCAGAAGTAAGCTATATTGACAAACTAAATATCAGACAAGAGTGAACAAGTTAAGAAACTAATTTAAATTTTCCCTGTGGAAGAAAAGCCTAGAGGCAAATTTTAAGGAAGGAATAAATATGGAACAACTTTTCTATTATTTTAGAATTATCATAAAATTTCTAGAAGTCTATTTGTCCTTTCCATATGAAAAACATGTAAGGGCCATCATTAATGTGAGCCCCTCTCTGAAGAGATGTACCACATTTCACCAAAGTACAGTTTAAAGAAAAAAAAATCAAGCAGGGAGTGAGGGATATTTCTCTACCAGATATCAAGACATAAGTGACCTGGGATAAGGACAATACCCAACTTTGGACCACTACAGCAAACTTGTCCCACCTAAGGGAGGAGAAAATACTGAGAAACTCCCATGAAGATTGCAATCCAGAGGCATATGTTCACTGAAATTCTTAGATCTAATCATAGGACTATAGAACACTCCACTTCTACTCACACCTCACCATCACATTACTTAAGGCTTATTTACAGCAGTTTCTTTTACCTGGGACATCATGCCTAGCTACAAAGAAAAAATTACAAGACATACCAAATGAGAAAAATAAAATTAGAAGAGACAGATTAAACATCATAACCAGACATGGCAGGAATGTTGGAATTATCAGACAAGGAATTTAAAATATTTATGATTAATATGCTAAAGTCTTTAATGGATAAAGGAGACAGCACACAAGTACAGAGGAGCAATGTAAGTAGAGATTGAAATCCTAAGAAGGAATCAAAAATAAATGTTAGAGATCAAAAGCACTGTAACAGAACTGAAGAATAGCTTTGATGGGCTTACTAGTAAACTGGACACAGATAAGGAAATAATATCTGAGCTAGAGCACTTATCAACAGAATCCTTGGAACCAAAAAGCTAAAAGGACAAAGACTGATAAAAACAGAACAGTATTTACAATACAATGTGCAACATTGTGGTACTATATAAAAAAATGTGACTTACTTATACTGGGACTACTAGAAAGAGAAGAAAAAGAGAATGAAAAGAAGAAATATTTGAAACAATAATGATTGAGAATATCCTCAAATTAAAGTCAGACGCCAAACCAAAGATCCAGGAACCTCAAAGTATACCAGGCAAAATAAAAGCCCAAAACACCACACCTAGGCACATCTCTTTCAAATTACAGAAAATCAAAGATAAAGAAAAAAATCCAGGAAGAAGCCAGGGGGTGTGGGAGGAACACTTCAACCAGACAGGAACAATATTAAGAATAACATCAAACTTCTCCTCAGAATCCTTGCAAGGAATAAGATAGTTACATAAAAAGATATTACAAAAAAAAAAAAAAAACACTACAAATCAATATATGTCACGAACATAGATGCAAAAATCCTTGAGAAAATATTAGCAAAAAAAATCCAATAAAGTAAAAGAAGAATTACATGCCATGACCAAGTGAGATTTATCCCAGGAATACAAGGCTGTTTGAACATTTGAAAATCAGCTAATGTAATTCATCGCATAAAGAGGCTAAAAAAAATCCCACATGCATATAAATATATATAGAAAAATCATTTGACAGAAACACATCACCCTGGGGCTTCCCTGGTGGCACAGTGGTTGAGAGTCCTCCTGCCAATGCAGGGGACACGGGTTCATGCCCAGTCCGGGAAGATCCCACATACCGTGGAGCAGCTAGGCCTGTGAGCCATGGCTGTTGAGCCTGCGCATCTGGAGCCTGTGCCCTGCAACAGGAGAGGCCACAACAGTGAGAGGCCCGCGTACCGCAAAAAAAAAAAAAAAAAAAAAGAAACATATCACCCATTCATGATAAAAACTCTTAATAATATAGAATAGAGGGGAACTTCCTCAACTTGATAAAGAATATTTACCAAAAAAACTACAGCTAACATCACACTTAGTGGTGAGAAACTCGAAGCTTCCCCACTAGGATCAGAAACAAGACAAGGATGCACTTTCTCACACTCATTTTCAACATTGCTCTAGAAGATCTAGCTAGTACAGTAAGAAAAGAAAGGGAAATCAAGGGTATACAGATTGGAGAGGAAAACATAAAATTTTCTTGTTCACAGATGACATGATCATTCATGTAGAATATCTGAAAAAACCACCACCACCACCACCAACAACAAATCCTGGAACTAATAAATGATTATAAGAAGGTTATGGGATGCAAAGTTGATATAGAAAGGTCAATTGCTTTCCTATATACCAACAATGAACAAATTAATTTTGAAATAAAAAACACAATGCTATTTACATTAACACACCCCAAAAATACTCAGGTACAAATATAACAAAATATGTACAACATATATGTGAGAAAAACTAAAGAATTCCAATGAATAAAATCGAAGAACTAAATTAATGAAAATGTGTTCATGGATAGAAACTAAATATTGTCAGGGTAGCAGTTCTTCCCATTTGATCTACAGATTCAAATCCCTTTCAATCTAATCCCAGAAAGTTACTTTGTGGATATTGACAAATTGATTCTAAAGTTTATATATGGAGAAGCACAAGACCCAGAATAACCAAAGCAATGTTGAAGAAGAACAAAGTTGGAGGATTGATGTTACCTGATTTCCAGATTTACTATAAAGCTACAGTGATCAAGAAAGTGTGGTGTGGGCTTCCCTGGTGGCTCAGTGGTTGAGAGTCCGCCTGCCAATGCAGGGGACATGGGTTCATGCCCCGGTCTGGGAAGATCCCACATGCCACGGTGCAGCTAGGCCCATGGGCCATGGCCGCTGAGCCTGTACATCCGGAGTCTGTGCTCCACAATGGGAGAGGCCACAACAGTGAGAGACCTGCATACCACAAAAAAAAAAAAAAAAAAAGAAAAAAAAAAAAAAGAAAGTGTGGTGTGTGAAAGAATAGACAAAGAATCAATGCAACAGAACAGAGAGCCTAGAAAAAAGACCCACAAAAATATAGCCAAATGATCATTGACAAAGGAGTAAAGGCAATACAATGGAACAAAATTAGTCTTCTCAAAATGGTGCTAGAAGAAGTAGACATGCAAATTCCAAAAAAAAAAATTAATCTAGACACAAACCTTACCTTTCACAAAAGTTGACTCAAAATGGATCATAAACCTAAATGTAAAATGCAAAACTATAAAAATTCCTTGAAAATAACATAGGAGAAAACATAGATGACCTTGGGTATGGCAATGACTTTTTAGATACAAAAGAAAAGACATGATCCATGAAAGAAATATTTTGTAAGTTGTATTTTATTAAAATTGAAAACCTAAGCTCAAGAAAATGAGAAGACAAGTCACAGACTCAGAGAAAATACTTGCAAAAGACAGATCCAATAAAGGACTGTAACCCAAAATATACAAAGAACTCTTAAAATTCAACAACAAGAAAACAAACCCCTGATTTTAAAAAGTGCTGAAGACATTAACAGACATTTCACTGAGGAAAATTTACAGATAGAAAATAAGCATATGAAAAAATGTTTCACATCATATGTCATCAAGAAAATGTAAATTATAGCCACAATGAGATACCACTACACACCTATTAAAATGAACAAAATCTAAACACTAATAACACCAAATGCTGGTGAGGATGTGAGGCAATGGAAACTCTTATTCATTGCTGGTGAGAGTGCAAAATGGCTCTGAAAGAGAGTTTGGGGGGAGGGCTCTTACAAAACGAAACATACTCTCACCATAACATCCAGCAATCATGCTCCTTGGTATTTATCCAAAGCTGAAAATATTTCCACACAGAAACCCGCACAAGGATATTTATAACAACTTAATTTATAATTGCCAAAACTTGGAAGCAATCAAAGTACCCTTCAGTAGGTAAATGGATAAACAAACTGTGGTACATCCAGACAATGGAATATTATTTGGTGCTAAAAATGAGCTAACAAGCCTTGAAAAGACATGGAGGAAATTTAAATACATTTTACTAAATGAAAGAGTTGATCTGAAAAGGCTACATACTGTATGATCCCAAAGTATGACATTTTGGAAAAGGCAAAAGTATGGAGACAGTAAAAAAGATCAGTGGTTGCCAGGGGTTTTTTGGGGGTAGAAATGAACAGGGAGAGCACAGATGTTTAACCAAGATGGTAGAGTGAGAAGACCCTGAGCTCATCTCCTCCCTCAGGCACACTAAAATTACAAGTTATAGAGCAATTATAATTCTGAAGTCTAATAGAAAAGGTTTTCCACAACTAAAGATATAAAGAAGGAACCACAACAAGATGGGTAGGAGTAGCAGAGACATGGTATACACAAGACCCACATTCTGGGTAAGCAACCTACAAACAAGAAGTTAATCAGAATTGCAAAACTTCCTCCCAAGGAGCAAGGAATTTGAGCCCCATATTGGCTCCTCAGCTCCCCAGCTCAGGAGTCCTGCACCAAATGAGTCCCCAGAACTTCCTGGCTTTGAAGGCCAGCATGGCTTGCTTTGAAGGTCAGAGAGCAGAAAAGACTTCACTCTTAAAAAGAGCATAGCACTTCTAACATCCTCTGAGACCCAGCATAGAGGCAGTAATTTGAAAGGAGCCTAGGTCAGACCCATTGCTCTCAAAGAGGCAGGAGGTCACTGGGACAGCCCCTGAGGACATACATGCTGGTGGCAGCCATATTTGGAGTTTGTTCTATCACGAAGACACTGTTGCTTACAAGGACCATTTTGGAGTCCTCCCTTTAGACTATTAGCACCAGGGCATAATCCTGCCCACCAGCTAATCCCAGGACCCAAAGGCCAAGTAACCTGTCTTCTGGGGACCCAACCCTGCCCACCATTAGAATAACACCAGCCCTGGTCTTCCCCAGGTCTCCCAGCCAGCCACTTTATGATAGGCCCCACCCCCACCAGGATAACAACAGTCCCAGGACTTTCAAGGTCATGTCCTCATCAACCAGTAGGCCAGCACTAATCCCAGGACACCTGGGCCCACAGCGAGCCACCCAGGCCTCACCCCACCCACTTGTGAGCTGGCAGTAACCCTGGAATCACCCAGATCCTGCACCCATCCATGCCAGGACCCAACATTTTCAACCAGCTGGCAGACAACTGCCTCAGAAACCTTGGACTCTGAAGCCAGCCACACTGGAATTGGCCTTGCCCCAAAGCAGGCCAGCAATAGCCCAAGGGCTCCTCAGGTAAGACAGCCAACTATTCCTTTATCAGGCCTTGCTCACCAGAGACTGACAGCCTCTGCACAAGGCACAAGGCAGAGACTGGAAGCCAACCAGGCCAAGGACTATCCCAAGCTACCAACACACCACAGTAGTCAGCCCTGCCACAACAGAAGACCCCATTCAGCCCACATATGGGTCAGTTTTAGATCATATAGCACTTGTGACCAGAGAGGAGTGTGCTGCCAGGCCCTATAGGACATCTATTACATACGTTCAGTTCTCCACATTGGAAAATGTAGACAAGTAACCTAATACATACAAATAAGAGAGAGAATTAGGCAAAACTAAGTGACAAGACAATATGTTTCAAAGGAAGGAATAAGATAAAGCCCCAGAAGAAGAAATAAATGAAGTGGTGTTAAACTATCTACCTAATAAGGAGTTCAAGGTAATGATCATAAAGATGTTCAACAAACTCAGGAGAAGAATGAATGAACACAGTGAGAAGTTTTAACAAAGAGTTAGAAAATATAAGGAGAATCAAACAGAGCTGAAGAATACAATAACTGACAAAAATACATCATAAGGATTCAAAAGTAGATTAGATATTACAGAAGAATGGGTCAGTGACTGGAGACAGACAAATGGAAATCACCCAAGCTAAACAAAAAAAAAAACAACAGAAAAAGAAAAAAGGATTAAAAAAGGAAAACAGTTTAAGAATCCTCTGAGACAACATCTAATGTACAAGCATTGGCATTATAAGGGTCCAAGCAGGAAAAGAGAGAAAGAAAGTGGTGAAGAACACATTTGAAGAAATAAAAACTAAAAATTTTCCTAACCTATCAAAGAAAACAGACATCCAGATCCAGGATGCACATAGAGTCCCAAACAAGATTAATCCAAAGAGGTCCATAAAAAAACACTTTGTAATTAAAGTGGTAAAAACTAAAGATAAAGGGAGACTATTAAAAGCAGAAAGGGAGAAGAAACTAGTTACATACGATGGAACTCATAATATTGCCAGCTGACTTTTCAGCAGAAACTTTACAGGCCAGAAGTGAGTGGCATGGTGTACTTAAAGTGATGAAAGGAAAAAAAAAACCTACAACCAAAAAAATACTCTATGCAGCAAGGCTATCATTCAGGCTCGAAAGAGAAATAAAAAAATTTACAGACAAACAAAAGATAAAAGATTTCAGAACCACTAAACTGTCTCTACCACAAATATTCAAGGGACTTCTGTAAGCAGGAAAGAAAAGACCACAATGAGAAATAAGAAAATAACAAAAAGATAAATTTCATTGGTAAAGAAAATATACAGTAAATGTAGAAGATCAATCACTTATAAAACTAGTAGGAAGGTTAAAAGACAAAAGGAGTAAAATAATCTATATCCAAAATAAATAGTTAAGGAATAAAGAAACACATTATATAAAATATAATGTCTAAACAGTAAAAGTAGTGAAGGGGAGTCAAAATACAGGGTTGATAGAATGTTTTACAACTTGAGAGATAACAAATTAAAGTAATATATATATATATATAAATAACTATATATTACTATATAAGGCTACTACATATAAATCCTGTGGTAGCCACAAAGCAAAAACCTATATTAGACACACATGCAAAAAATAAAAATTAAAAAAAAAGAAAGGAATCCAAACATAATGCTAAACAAAGTCATCAAATAACAAGGAAAAAGAGTGAAAGAAAAATAAAAGAACAAAAAAGAACTACTAAAACAAACTGAATATAATTAACCAAATGGCAGCAAGTACATACCTATCAATAAATACTTTAAAAGTAAATAGATTAAGTTCTCTAATCAAAAGACATAGAGTGGCGAAATGGATACAAAAAGAGGACCCATATATATTCTGCCTGCAAGTGACTCACTTTAGCTCTCGACAAACATAGACTGAATGTGAGGGAATGGAAAAAGACATTCTATGAAAATGCAAACACAAAGAAAGCTGCAGTAGCAATACATATATCATACAAAGTAGACTTTGAAACAAAGACTGTAATAAGAGACAAAGGAAGACATTACATAATGATAAAGGGATTGATCCAGGAAGAAGATATACCAATTGTAAATATATATGTGCACCCAACATAGGAGAACCTAAATATATAAAGCCAATATTAACAAACATGAAGAAATTGACATTATCATAATAATAGAAAGGTGAGTTAAATAACCCACTTACATCAATGGACAGATCATCCAGACAGAAAATCAGTAAGGAAACACCAGCCTTAAATGGCATATTAGACCAGACAAACTTAACAGGTATATACAGAACATTCCATCCAAAAGCAGCAGAATACACATTTTTTTCAAGGGCACATGGACGATTCTCCAGGACAGATCACATGACAGGTTGCAAAGTAAGTTTCAATAAATTTAAGAAGGTTGAAATCACATCAAACATCTTTGCCTACCACAATGAAATGAGACTAGAAATCAAGTATAAGAAAAACTGCAAAAAACACAAAATGGAGGCTAAACAATATGCTACTAAAGGCAATAGGTCAGTGAAGAAAACAAAAAGGAAATTTAAAAATGCCTGGAGACAAATGAAAATGAAAACACAATGATACAAGATCTATGGGACACAGCAAAAGCAGTTCTAAGAGGGAAGTATATAGCAATAAAGTGGATCTCAGGAAAGAAGAAAAGAAAGATGTTAAATAAACAACCTAACCTTACACTTAAAAGAATTAGAAAAATATATTAAAAAAACCTTAAGTTAGTAGAAGGTAAGATAAAATAAATATCAGAGTAGAAATAAATCAAATAGAGCTTAAAAAATACAAAAGGTCAATAAGACTAAGAGCTAGTTCTCTGAAAAGAAACAAAATTGATAATCCTTTAGCTAGACTCATCAAGAAAAAGAGAGGAGCAAAATATGAGTTAGAAAAGAAAAAGGAGTAGTTACACCTGACAGCAGAGAAATACTCATACAATAATCAAAAATAAAGCTAGAAATTTAAACAACAACAACAGCAACATTGTTATAGAAATGAAGAATGACTTTGATGGACTCATCTGTCAACTGGGTACAGCCAAAGAATGAATCAGCAACCTTCAAAATTGAGCAATAAAGTCTTCCTAAACTGAAATTCAAAGAGACAAAAATAATGGGAGAATTGAACAAGGATACCCAAACACTGTCAGACATTTGCAAATGGTATAATATATACTTAATGGGAATACTAGAAGAAGAAGAAAAACAGAAGCAGCGGAAACATTTGAAGCAGTAATGGCTGAATCCTTTTCAAAATAGTAACAGTCACCTAATTATACACCAAGATAAGCTCAGAGAATACCAACCAGGAAAATACTAATAAACCAACACCTATTAATTTGATCTCATTGATTCTTAATAATAAAAAAGAAAAAGAAAAAAGCTAATCATAAAAAAAAAGAAACTAACACCTAGGCATATAATATTCAAACTGCAAAAAGACAAAGAAAAAGAAAAAATCTTGAGATAAATCAGAGTTAAAAAAAAAACACACACAAAACCTTACTTGTAGATGAGGTAGAAAGTAAAATAGGAATCACGGTGCATTTGGTGTCAGAATCCACACAAGCAATGTGAGAGTGACGTGGAGTTGTTAAATTGTTGTGAAAAAGGAATGAAAAAACAAAAAGCCAACAAGACCTTGGAATTCTACATTCAGAATAATTATCCTTCAAAAGAGGAGAAATAAATACTTTCTTAGACAAAGAAGACTGAGGGAATTTGTGACCACTGGACTTGCCTTGCAAGAAATGTTAAAAGAAATTCTTCAGAGAGAAGGAAAATTGCATAACTTATACATACACATTGGATTTATATAAAGAAAGGAAGTATATCAAAGAAAAATAAGTGAAGGTAAAATAAAAATGTATTTTCTCATTTTAATTAAGCTAGTAGACAATTGTTTGTTCAAAGTAACAATGGCAACAATGTACTGAATAATTATAGTATAATAAATACTAAATAAAACAAATGACAACACTGTTGTAAGGGATAGGAAGGAGGAATTGGAAACAGTGTTATAAATTACATCTACTATCCATGTAATGGTAGAGTGTTATTTGAAAGTGGATTTAAATTAGTTGTAAATGTCTATTGCAAAGTCTAGGGTAACTACTAAAAACAATAAAGTGGAAGTAAAATTAATATGCTAAGAGAGAAGATAAAATGGAATCATACAAAATGCTTACTTGAAATAAAAATATTAAGTTTTTATTAAAATTAAAACTTTCTCTGTGAAAGACTGAGAGATGTCAAGAGTATTAAATGATAAGGCACATAATGGCAGAAAATATTTGCAAAACAAAGATCTGATAAAGGACTAGTACCTAAAATATACAAATAATCCTTAAAAAGCAAAAAAATACAAAATAATCTAATTTAAAAATGGACAAAATATCTAAGCAGACACCACATCAAAGAAGAAAAACAGATGGAAATTAGCAACTTCATGTCATTAGGAAATTGCAAAAAAACATGAGATAACGTTGTGCACCTATTTGAAGACCATATATAGGAAAAACTGACAATATCAAATGCTTGAGAGTATATAATGGAATAGTCATTGATGCTGGTAGGATTTCAAAATGGTGCAGCCATTCTGGAAGTGTTTGGCAGTTTCTAACAAACTAGACAGTCTTACTATTTATTCCAGCAAATCTCCTAGGTATTTACCCAACAGACCAATAAACAGAAATCCTTTAGTATGGGACTTGGAAATATGCCTCTTAGACAAATACCTTAGGTGATTATAACTCATATTAAGCTTTGAGATTCATTGGGAACGTACATTTAGAAGTTATTCAATGAACAAGTACAAGTATTGGGTACATATTATATCTGTGCCAGGCACTGTTGTTGGGACATATGAGTGGAAAAACACACATACACGCACACACAAATCTATGCTTTGGTGAAGTTTACATTCTAGTAGAAAAGAATCATATGCCGAAATAAGATAGATAAAGCCATGATGTGGTTGAAATCACCAAGACAGAATCAAATTAGATAGGCGAATTGATGGACAAGAGAAACCATGGAAACACTCTATGTGTAGTGTGGTGTAATAAAAAAAGTACTGAACAAAAAGAGAGAAGTAATCAGAGAGCAGGAGGAAAGCAAAATGAAGACAATTCCATACGATTTAAAGGAGGAAAAGTTCAGAAAAAAATGTGATATGTTGGGCAATCTTACCAAAAACTGTAGGTCAAAGTGGATACAGACTGAAGAAAGATCATTGATAAGAGAAGAATAGGAGAGATATGGAATTATAATGAAGGCTGATGGAGAAGTAATTATTCCTACAAGCCTCGATAGCAAGTCTTGTGCTTCCTCCACAAAAGAGTAGCAAATTATATTTGAATGATGGTGTGCACAGGCATGCTACAAAATTGGGTGGTGGTGTGGGGAAAATGAGTGAATGAATGAATCAAATAATACCCCAAACACTAAATTTAGAAAGCTGTCCCCTTTTAATGGGAGCTTTACCTAACACAGGGAGGAAACATGTAGAGATTAAACACTGAGACTGATCTGCACACCACATTCTTCCTTTTGACATTATCATCAACAGCATAAAGTGAAAAATCTGGTAGAAAACTATGATTTGGATTTTAATAGCATACCTGAGAGTAATGGGGAACACAGGGGACAAAAGAATAATGACAAATATCATATTAAATTGATGTCATCTTTTTCAACTATATTTTTTAAAGAAAGAGCATGCTATTAGAATTGAAATTAATAGTAGACATCTGTTTTGCCTTCTCAGTATAATTAAAAAATAAGAAACTATAATAAACACAAGAACAAAACGAGATGAATAGATATTACACACAGGACTTCTGTTTCTACAGATTACTGAGCTCATCGCCTCCTCAAAATCATTGCGCTTTCTGTTTCTTCTGCCTAGAACACATTCCCAATTTTCTTAGATGCCTGGTAGTTTTCTCCCTCTCATTCAGGACTCACCTGAAATAACACCTTCTCAGGTAAGCTTACTCTGACCACCTTATCTGAATTGTATGTCTTTCTAAATTTGTCCTAATTTCATCTTGTTTTACTTGACTTTTTCACATGTTATTATTGTGTTCATTGTCTGTCCCCCCCACCAAGTAGAACACAGTATCTTAATATGTTTTCTAGTTTAGCCACCACACGTCAGAAATTCTTTGAATAAAAAAGATAGTTCATTTTTACAATTAAAAATAGCAAGGAATATAAAGAAACAACACTGAAATAGAGGAAAGGGACATTAAATTTTGGAATGAATGCACATAATCGAGAAAATGTTTTTTTTTAAAAAACTGACAGAGGAGAGTGATGTCAGAAAGATGGGAGAAATAGGAGTTTTCTATAGTCTTCCCCTGAAAGAATACCGATTTTGACAATTACCCATGAATGAGAGTACTTTTGTGAGAGTCCATGAGTCCAATGGAGAAGCTCAGTAACCTCTGGAGCAAAAAATGCAAGAATTGATGCATTGAAGAGGGTAAGAGAAAGTTTCACCTTACTCACATTACCCCTCCCCCAGGACAGCACAGCTCAGTGCCAAGAGAGACACTTTTGGTGGTGATTTTTCCAACAGAGGAAAGTAAGTGTATTGAGTGACTGCCTGGCTTCCCGAGCTGTGTGGAATGCTGCCAAAGAGAAACTTTTCTTTCACACCCAACCCAGAATACTAAGGCGATCTGCATGGCTGAAACGTGGGGAGAAGCTAGCACAGCAGCCAAGGCTTGGAATTCATCAAAGGGATGGAGATCTTATTATTTCATGGACTCAAACAAGAAGCCCTCCAATGACGTGCTAGGGACACCTAGCCTGTGCAAACCCAACTGGTCCACAGGCACCCCCAAATACTCCGTATGCCTCACCCACACATTTCTCCTTTGGCCAGCTCCCTGTGAGCGCCCTCTGTAGGCAATAGGTGCAATCCTTTGAAGATGACTATTGAGCTTACATAGAAAATCAGCCCAAGCCAGCGGGACTGGGAGAAAACGCACAAACTGGAACATTCAGAAATACCCTAGGGTTAACGAACAGGAGTCCTACAGCATCCAGCCTGGCTTTGCAGCATCAAGAGAAGGCACGCAATTTTAAAAACCAACCCCGATCAAGACAGAACAAAAAGTGGGAAGCAGGCACATCAATAGCAGAGGTCTGAGAAAGCCTCAGAATCCCTAGCAGGGTTGACAGGTGAAGGTATTTCTCTCCCAAAACTAGTTAGTAAAGACTGGAAAATGTGGCTACTTCTGTCACTTACTTGAAATCACACAATATGTGGCCTTTTCAGATTGGCTTTTTTCACTTATTAATATACATTTCAGAGTCATCCATATATTTTCATGATTTAATAGTTCATTTCCTTTTAGCACTGCATCATATTCCATGGACTACAGCTTGCTTATCCATTCACCTATTGAAGGATATCTTGGTTGTTTCCAAGTTTTGGTAATTATGAAGAAAGCTGATATTAATATCTGTGTACAGGTCTTTGTGTGAATTTAAGTTTTAAACTCATTTGGATAAATATCAACGAGCACAAGTGTTTAGTTTTGTAAGAAACTGCCAAACTGTTTCCCAAAGTGGCTGTACCATTTTGCATTCCCACCAGCAATAAATAAGAATTCCTATTGCTTCACATCTTCACCTGCATTTGGTTTTGTCAGTGTTCTGGATTTTGGCTTTTCTAATAGATGCATAGTGGTATCTCATTGCTGTTTTGTTTTGCATTTCCCTAGTAACACATAGTGTAGAGCATTTTTCCACACGTAACTACTTTAAAATGTACTTTTTAAAGGAATTAGTTTGAATAAGTCAGGGATTCTCCTTCTATACCTGAACTTTCTGATCTTCATGCGATGACTTGATTATTTCATTATTATCAACTGACAAATACAATCTTTAATTCTATATCCACCTTCCTCATTCCAATCTTACAGCTGAGTCATTTTCCCCAATATTTTAATGTTTTATCTGCAATTCAATTAAGAATCATTTTTAAAACATGGGCTTGGTAAGTTGAATGTTTTTTCAAGTGTTTGCTCTAACTCTTATAAAGAAGAGATGTCCATAAAACTTAAGTGAAATAATATATTTAAATGTTTAATGTAGTTTGTGACCTGAGTATATGATCAATGAATGGAAGCTTTTATACTTAGCATTGCTATCACATCCAACATCATCATCACTTCCAACACCACCATCATCACAATGATAATTTTTACACTTCATGAATTTTAACTTGCTAAAAAGTTTCCATCTACTATCTGGCCCCATTTCCTGTAGTTTTGAGCTAAGGATTTCAACTTTATTAATAATACATTTCATGCATCCTCTGATTCTGTGCCTTGTTCTCACATGAATCAGAATTCTGTCACAGTGACCAGTTTCATAAGGCTTTGACAGGCTCTGTGTTGTTCCTGATACCTGTGATCAAGAAAGAAGGCCCACCTAGCTATTAGCCATCCCAGGTACTCATCTGACCCTCACAAAGCCAGAGGTTACTTAAAACTGTCACTCATTCTTTGGGTGTTAAAGATTTTCCACCACTGCCTAGGAATCCTCATCAGTGTTCATCTGTGTTCACCTGTTTCAGAAATTTCAGATTTACATTATACTGATGGAGCCTTATACCTATTTTAGAAAGAGTTACTGTGCTGTTCTCTGTTTTCAACTCTATAACCCAATCGATGTTACAAAGCAAACTTAGAAGGGCATAGTATAATTTCCCCTATATTTCTCCTTCGTTTGGGCTCAAATCACGTTTTCATAATTTATTAGCTGTATAAGTTCAGCATTTACTCTCTTCTACTTTTCTCTGATATCTGAAAAAAAGGAATATGATATTTTCTATCTTCAAAGTTTGTTGTAAGGATTAAATGAATTTATAGATCTGAAAGACCTTGTCAAATAATTAGAACAGGAAAGAAGAAATTAACACATCCCCTCTGGAGTCTGGCCAGAACCAGGAAATATTTGCAATGACTATTTGCAAAATCAGTTTTTTAACTTTACCTTCTAATTTCCCCTTCTTTGTGCCGTAAAAGAAACTAGCATCCAAACCCAGGCAAGATTGTTCTTTGGGACCTTAGTCCACTATCTTCTCAGTCTGCTGGCCTTCTGAATAAAGTCACTATTCCTTGCCCCAACTCGTCTTTCAATTTATTGGACTGTCATGTGGTGAGCAGTACAAGCTTGGACTTGGTAACAGTTTCTCACTCTTAAACAATCAGCCTCCAGCAATTTGTCAGCAGTATCAGTGTTCTTACCAGTTAATTGCCTTATTGGCTGCTGCTCCTGGTAATCTGATCTCTTGACTGTAATTCTCTGGATTTGCCTGTCTCTCCAAATTTTAGGGTGGCAGTTTACTTGAAAGTTCAATTTTCTTATTGGTCCAAGAAATTATTAATTTACAAGAAATTATTAGTTGTTAATTTACAGATTATTTAACTATTTATTCTTGAAAGAATGGAGTCATGACTTCCAAGCTCTTTAAATATCAGAGCTGAAACTAGAATTTCTCTGTTACCTTTTTAAGTGGTATTTAAACATTATCTGAAAGTAATTTTTTAAAAGACTTATGCTTTTAGGAGCAGTTTTAGGTTTACAACAAAATTGAAAGGAAGTTACAGAAATTTCATATATGTCCCCTATCTCCCCAAAATATGTATGGACTCCCCCATTATCAACATTCCCTGCCAGACTGGGACACTTGCTGAAATTGATAAACCTACATGGACACATCATAATCACCAAAATTTTGGTGATTAGAGTTCACTTGTTGTATATTCTATGGGTTTGACAAATATAAAATGATATGTATCCATCTTTGTGATATCATACAGAGTATTTTCACTGCCCTAAAAATATCTGTGTTCCACTTATTTATCACTCCTACCATTACCTGCAGTATTTTAAAACTAAATTTTCATACTATGGTCATATAATTCAGATTTCAACATAGGAATAGACATTAAAGTAATTATTCCATTTCTGAAATGCTTGAAATTATGCATCAATTTATTTTCTGATTTATAACATTAATTTAAATCCATTCTGTTTAAAAGATAAGACTCCAATGATTTGTTTTTCTGATAAATATTTTCATAAAGCATTTGTCCATTCTCATTATACAGTCATCAGAAAAGTATATTTGGCATCATGAGGCAATTTTTTTTCACTTTACAAAAAGTAAATTTGAAAAAAAAGTAACTCAGTCCCATAAACATAGTTCTAACAAGGATTGCACTTTTTTTTCTTGTTCAGAGATTTTTCAAATAAAATGAAACAATTGAGAAAAACATGTTTGGATAACAGCTGCTTTCTTCAACTTGTATTGTATGAAACAAAGGGTGTGCTAGAGTATTTCCCATTAATTATTTCCATTGTGTGTGAATTACCCTGAACATCTAATACATTTTATTCTACAGTCTCTCATTAAAACCAAAGCAGCTAAAGTTTGTTGGCCATCATTTTCTATGCTACATTTAATATGCAAAGTAATTTTGAAAGGCATGAGGCACCTGCACTACAGATTTCAAAAGAATTTGCATAATAAATATAGTACAGACTCAAAGCTTGCCTTGTAGAGGACAATGACAGATGTGTAAGCAGTTTTGTGTGAGAGTCCTGCATAACAAAATTTGCTTTAGAGTTGAATTTCAGGGTCGAGGTAGGACAAGCAATCTATTATAGGATAAACATTTTATGTAATCAAACATCCTATATTAAAGCACCCAAGGTTTATTCTCCATGAAAACAGGGGAGCACTTTTCTTCTATCAACAAATCTTGGATTCTGTACTTGAATATGTGACTGGCTCAAATCTGAAGAGCATGTAACCCCTGTCCAACGTGGCAGGAGAAATATCATTAAATTCTGATATTGTTATTTTTCCCATTTAGTGTATTGATCGTGTTTACTGTTATTTAATCTTCCTGAAAATTGTATCAAATATTTTTGGGTGTATGTGATTGTCCATAAATATTAATAAACAAATAACAAAATATAACTGATCAACAGGAAAATAATCATGTCTAAAAATTTATTATATCACCTGGTTTTTCCTCCCCCAGAAAACTATAAAAATGCACAAAACTAATTAGCTAACAAAGTTAATTTTCTGGGATAGCTCAGAAGAAAACTTTCTCTCAAAAGAGATTTGTAAAGTGATTGACTTGTGATTCAGAGATATATGGAGCACTGAATGCCTGAAATAAAGAATAAACAATATCCTGCATCTGCCTAATTGTAGCCCCAGGTAAATTATAATTATAAGCCAGAAGAACTGTGGAGAAAACATTTGTTTTTCCAGAATAATGTCCGTGTATATTGTAATTTATTGGTGTCTTACAAATGGAGTGTCATCACAAAACAGAAGTCTTTTTCCACATAGCTATCTCCGAGAACCCCCAAAAGTAAAATGTCTGACAGCAATAGCACAAAAGTCAGAAGAAGACTAATGAAAGAATACTATTTTATGGTTCTTATGCTGTGTGAAGTGGTATAACACTTGAAGGTAGACTGTGATGAGTTAAAGATCTATACTATCAGCCCTAAAGCAAACACTAAGATAAAAAGAGCTTGTGAGCTTCCCTAGTGGCGCAGTGGTAGAGAGTCCTCCTGCCAATGCAGGGAACACGGGTTCGTGCCCCGGTCTGGGAAGATCCCACATGCCGCAGAGCGGCTGGGCCCGTGAGCCATGGCCGCTGGGGCTGCGCGTCCGGAGCCTGAGCTCCGCAACGAGAGAGGCCACAACAGTGAGAGGCCCGCGTACAAAAATATCATTTCTTTTTAGATTCTGCATGTAAGTGGTATCATACGATATTTCTCTTTCTCTGTCTTACTTCACTCAATATGACGATCCCTAGGTCCATCCATGTTGCTGCAAATGACATTTTATTCTTTTTATTGGCTGAGGAATATTCTATTGTATATATATATATATATATATATATATATACCACATCTTCTTTATCCATTCTTCTGTTGATGGACATTTAGGTTGCTTCCAGGACTTGGCTACTGTAAACAGTGTTGCAGTGAACAGTGGGGTGCATGTATCTTTTCGGACCATGTTTTTCTCTGGATATATGCCCAGGAATGGGATTGCAGTGTCATATGATAGCTCTATTTTTAGTGTTTTAAGGAACCTCCATACTGTTCTCCATAGTTATTATACCAATTTACATTTCTACCAACAGTGTAGGAGGGTACTATTCTCTCCACACCCTCTCCAGCATTTGTTGTTTGTGGGTTTTTTGAAGATGACCATTCTGATTGGTGTGAGGTGATATCTAATTGTAGTTTTGGTTTGCATTTCTCTAATAATTAGCAATGTTGAGCAACTTTTCATGTGCTTCTTGGCCAAATGAAGTTATTTACAGAACAGAAACAGACTCACAGACTTAGAGAAAGAACTTATGGTTACCAGGGGTAGAAGTGGGAAAAGGGATAGTTATGGAGTATAAGATTGACTTGTACACACTGCTGTATTAAAAATGGATTACCAACAAGGCCCTACTATATAGCACAGGGAACTCTGGGAAAATAATTTGAAAAAGAATAGATACATGTATATGTATAAATGAATCACTTTGCTGTACACCCAAAACTATCACAACATTGTTAACCAACTACACTCAAATATAAAATAAAAAAGTGAAAAAAAAGAGCAAAGAGTTATGCAGACACAGAACAGACTTGTGATTGCCAAGGGGGAAGGGGAAGGAGGAGAAATGGACTGAGAGTTTGGGGTCACCAGATAAAAACTATTATAAATAGAATGGTTACAAGACAAGGTCCTACTGTGTAGCATAGAGAACTATAATTCAATATCTTGTGATAAACCATATTGGAAAAGAATATAAAAAGAATGTACATATATGTATAACTGAATCACTTCGCTGTACAGCAGAAACTAACACAAGTGATAAATCCATTATATGTCAAATTTTTAAAAAGCAAAGAGTTATATCTGATAAGTCAGAAAAAGGAAATAAACTAAAATTATTTTTAAAATAGTGAGAGAAGGCAGAAAAAGAAGAAAAGAGAAACAAAGGAGATGGAATAAATAAATCAAGCTGATAGTTTTAAATTAGTCATATCAGTAATTACATTAAATGGAAATTATTGAAAAGTATACAGAAAGTGCAGGTTGTCTTTACATGTAGGGCAGCAGACAATTAGCTTTCACTCAGATACTTAAGTCAGCCCAATACATGTCTTAATAATTCCACAATAGCTAAACTCCTAGGTTCATGATATACTGGTTAGACTAATTCTTTGATTAATATTTCTCTTTCTCTCTTTTTCCTTTTCCCATGGAGATAAGAACACTTTTAAGAAATACAGTAACCAAGCAGCAAGTAAATAAATAATTTAATTAAAAAATCTAATCATTTGCCTACAGCAAGTTCCAAACAATGAAATGATGAGAGTACAAGAACATTTCAGGTCTGCCATTAATTTCTACTCACTTCACAATCTTTCTTTTGGTCCATCAGTCATCAAATGAGGATATGAACACCATCTGTAAGATCACAACACAATATTGGAGCCACTTTAGTTTTACCTTCATGACTACACAATTTAGCAAAGGAATAGACCAAGTAAGATAAAACATTATGAACTGACACCATAAATATAATATTTATTTTAAATAACAAAAGAGATATTATTGAAAAAATGAGAAATATCAGATAAAGGGGCATAATATGGGAATATAATTATTTTCACATACATATGTATGTCCTGAGCAAGTGTAATAGAATGTCAAGTGACTCCTACTGTAGTTTGCCACTGAGTCCAATAGTTTGCATGTTTGGGTTAGGTGAGTGGCAACTTTCATGATAGAGATGCATCACATAATGACTAAGCCATTGCCTATGAAATCCTATTACTATTTGCATAAACACCATGCCCTTTTCCACAGAAAGAGTTTAAATCACATTGTCCCTATCTTTCCCCAAACATCCGATACTACTACTCTCTCTAATGTGCCCTGTATATTGCCCTTTTTTTTTCAGTCTCTCATTTCATCTTTAGGGTCTTGAACTTTGTACAATGTCTACCTAAAATGCCCATCTTCAAGATTTCCCCATTATTAGCTTTCTCTCCTCTTTCAAATCCCAGCTCAAATATTGCTCCTCTCAGAGACCAGCCCAGAGCTGCCTTTGTAAGTTTCAACTCCATCATTCTTCTTACATTACCCTGTTCTGTTTTATCTACATCACTCATCTCTAGTTGAATAATATTTTTTCTTTAGGGAGATATTTTTTACTCACCAGAGAGAAAGCAGCAAAAGAATAAGATCTCACACACCTTTAACAAGCATGTAAAACAGTGCTTAGTATAGAATAGATATTCAGTAAATGCCCGGTTAATTAATTCTTGGCTATAATCTCTAGCATTTTATGATTTGGGAAGTTTATAAGAAATTGTTAAATTTTGTAGTATTTATTTATTTGTTTAAATTTGGGGATTTTTTTTAAACCCTGGAAATACATTTAAAAGGTCAAGAAGAATTGTTTCACTCATAGATGGACCACTATGCTTGAAATACTCTGATGTCCTTCTAGAAAAGTAATTATCATGTAGTCCTGTCCACATCCATTACAGTTTAAAGTGCACAAAAAAATTTATCTACCTTGAACCATCGCCAAAGTAACATAGGATATATTAGTTATGCCTACAATATATAATTATGCACAAATAGGCTGAAAGCCAATTGGCTTTTAGAGTCTAATAGACAGAAAATAGTATCTCAGTTCTGTGAAGATCAGTATAGAGATGATTATCACTGAAATTCCTGAGGATAGTTATTAGCTAGGAAACTTTAGAAAATAAAATAAACATGCACTCTAAAATTTCTGTTAAAGAACATCAGTAATAAGAAATGTGGAAAAAATTCACATTCAAAAAGTTTGAATCCAAACATTTCAGGTAAAACATGCATACATAAAACATAAATATGGGTGCACATATGCCCATTCCTTAAAAACTCTCAGTGTAATATACAGAGCTTTACTTTTAGGAAATGAAGATGGAATGCCTTAAGTCAACACGCATTCTCTTCTATGACTCATAGGTTTATGAGTCATAGAATAACCTGGGTGTGTAATAGGGAAGAACAAATCTGATTCCATGTTGGATCTGTTTCTTTTACTTTAACCTTTTTCCTCTGTTGCCTGTGCTTAGTCATGCTGGCTCTGCATCTTTTGTAACAAGAGTGTTGTCTATAGCCTGAAATATACAGGATAGCCCATTCTCAAGGCTCTGACCTTTAAAGGTATGACAGTTTACCATTTGCAGAACAGTTTCCACAGAAAGAGTTTAAATCACATTGTCCCTATCTTTCCCCAAACATCCGATACTACTACTCTCTCTAATGTGCCCTGTATATTGCCCTTTTTTTTTCAGTCTCTCATTTCATCTTTAGGGTCTTGAACTTTGTACAATGTCTACCTAAAATGCCCATCTTCAAGATTTCCCCATTATTAGCTTTCTCTCCTCTTTCAAATCCCAGCTCAAATATTGCTCCTCTCAGAGACCAGCCCAGAGCTGCCTTTGTAAGTTTCAACTCCATCATTCTTCTTACATTACCCTGTTCTGTTTTATCTACATCACTCATCTCTAGTTGAATAATATTTTTTCTTTAGGGAGATATTTTTTACTCACCAGAGAGAAAGCAGCAAAAGAATAAGATCTCACACACCTTTAACAAGCATGTAAAACAGTGCTTAGTATAGAATAGATATTCAGTAAATGCCCGGTTAATTAATTCTTGGCTATAATCTCTAGCATTTTATGATTTGGGAAGTTTATAAGAAATTGTTAAATTTTGTAGTATTTATTTATTTGTTTAAATTTGGGGATTTTTTTTAAACCCTGGAAATACATTTAAAAGGTCAAGAAGAATTGTTTCACTCATAGATGGACCACTATGCTTGAAATACTCTGATGTCCTTCTAGAAAAGTAATTATCATGTAGTCCTGTCCACATCCATTACAGTTTAAAGTGCACAAAAAAATTTATCTACCTTGAACCATCGCCAAAGTAACATAGGATATATTAGTTATGCCTACAATATATAATTATGCACAAATAGGCTGAAAGCCAATTGGCTTTTAGAGTCTAATAGACAGAAAATAGTATCTCAGTTCTGTGAAGATCAGTATAGAGATGATTATCACTGAAATTCCTGAGGATAGTTATTAGCTAGGAAACTTTAGAAAATAAAATAAACATGCACTCTAAAATTTCTGTTAAAGAACATCAGTAATAAGAAATGTGGAAAAAATTCACATTCAAAAAGTTTGAATCCAAACATTTCAGGTAAAACATGCATACATAAAACATAAATATGGGTGCACATATGCCCATTCCTTAAAAACTCTCAGTGTAATATACAGAGCTTTACTTTTAGGAAATGAAGATGGAATGCCTTAAGTCAACACGCATTCTCTTCTATGACTCATAGGTTTATGAGTCATAGAATAACCTGGGTGTGTAATAGGGAAGAACAAATCTGATTCCATGTTGGATCTGTTTCTTTTACTTTAACCTTTTTCCTCTGTTGCCTGTGCTTAGTCATGCTGGCTCTGCATCTTTTGTAACAAGAGTGTTGTCTATAGCCTGAAATATACAGGATAGCCCATTCTCAAGGCTCTGACCTTTAAAGGTATGACAGTTTACCATTTGCAGAACAGAGAATAACATTTGTCTTGTTGGAGGTTTACAGGAACATCATGACCTGACCTAAGTGCACAGATGCAAGAACAAAGGATACTGACACCAAGAAATTTACAACAACCCACCACACTGCCCCCTCTTTTAGTACAAAAGAAGCCTGAATTCTAACTCTGCTAAGATGGTTCTCTAAGGTATTTGTCTACCATCTTCTCAGTCTGCTGGCTTTCCAAATAAAGTTGTTGTTCCTTGCCCCAACAACTACTTGCCCTATTTACTGGCCTGTTGTGTGGCAAGCAGAATGAGTTCGGACTTGGTAACAGATGTGCTAAATATCTATATATTGATATAATTTCAATTTTATATGTATTGGTGATTCAAATTTAAAAACGTAAAACCTTCATGCATTTTTATTAAAATTACTTTTACACATATATATGTGTGTGCACATGTCTGCAACCTATTAATTTATTTTTTATTGAATACCCTTAAAAATTGTGTGAATTGAAAGGCCAGGTGAAATAGTTATGTATTTGTTCCAGGATGCACTCATTTTAGATAATTTTCAGAATCAAAACTATTTGAATGATACAACTCAAAACAATGGATGATAGTGTAATTCTACTACTATATTAAATATTTGATTTTTCCTAGAGAAGAAAGCATAGTAAAATATATGGACAAAAATGTGAAACAAAGTATTTGTCAATACAAGCAGCTCTTAATTGAAACTGAAATTTATTTAAAAGGATGCTAAAACAGTTACCACATTCTTAATGAAATCCTGGAGATTTTAAGCATAATCAAATGAAAAGAAATGGCAAAATTAAAAGTACCTTTTCTTAATGGCAAAATTAAAAGTACCTTTTCTTAAGTATAATAGTTACCTCCTAGGCATGCAAATTGAGCTTTAGTCACTTGGGTTACCTTTGGATAAAGAATTATTTATAAAATTAAGTGCTTAAATCTTTGGTGTTTCTTTCACTTGAGTAAAAGTCCTGATTGGATTCTAACTCAGGACAAACTAAAGATTTGCCAGATTAAACAGATATTGCAATAGGGTCTTTGAGGCAAAACTTCTGGTATCTCATCTGAGAGAATTTGGAAAATGGAATCAAAAAATTCCATGATATTGAATTTAAAAGGCAAGATAATAGGGATGCATATCTGACTGAAAACTGAGCTTTAGGGGGTCAGGTAGAATCTTTGCTTCTTAGCAACAGGAAAAATCAAGATGCTTAAACAACACTAAACCACTGCAATTAGTATTGCTAGTTTTATGAAAGCTTAATTTATTATGCAGAGAAGAAACCACCTCTAAAATATTTATCCATGTTTGTCTTTCTTGCTCAGTGACAAGCTAATTTATTCTGAAGAGATATATTTCAATTGTTCAAACATAATTATATTTTTTATAAAATAGTTATATAGAATGGTGTTAGATTAAAGGCAAGAAATAATAGAGGATTGGAAAAATAAAAGATGGCCATAAAATACCAGCAAAGGAAGAAGTAGTAGTTAAATGTAAGAAGTGTTGTAACTTATTATATTTCTATGTAATGTAATATCAAGTAGTATTCTAGAATTATAAAAATAACTGCCTCCAAAACTACTGAATTTTCCAGACACAGATTTATTGAAATTCTGTAATGTGTTTTATGGGCAACCCTTATGTAAAAGAATGACTAATGTAAGAGAAAACCATGAAAGCAATTGTTCATAATAGACATTTTAAAACTGATGAAAATAATAATGATGAAGCATGGGAATTTCAGTACCCAATATTTGTTTAAGGAAAAAAAAATGGAGTGTAAAAAATACAAAGTTCCTCTTTTTAAAAGTTTTTACAGATGTATTTAATTCGCTTCAGAAAATCTAAGTGTGTTTGCCTAATAGGTAAGTAGGGATTATTCTGTTTTAGACAAGGACATTGGTGATTTGTAGAAAGCAAAATACTTTGTGTTTATAAGTTACTATTGAGAACTTAAAACAAATTGAGAACATCATCAAACACAAACAAAGGTGAGATAAAAGCTTTCATTTTGAGCAACTAGTGTGGTCTCATTAGTGTACTTTGAGAATAAATAAGGGATTATAGATAAAAATCTTTATAAAAACCATTACAACTAATGTTGACATCTGTGGAAGATTTCCAGCAGTGATACTTGGGCATTATCTGTGACTTGAAAAAGTTGAAAGTATTTCCTGTATGTTTTTCAATTATTCCATTTCTAACACACATACTCTTTTATTTCCGCTGAGAATGACCAGACACATAAAATAATAAAGTAAGAGGAAGAGAAATAAGAAGGAAGTGAACATTTTTGGATGAGAATTTTAATATGTAATGTATCATTTTATGTTTAAAATAATACTTATATGTAAATAGTATACCATAACACTATTTTTTCCCAAGAAGGAATTAATGGATTTGGAGTTTAGGGAAATTTCCAAAGACCAGAATCCACCTATGGACATCTACAAACTTATCCATAATCTTTCCTCATTACCAGAGTGCCTCACATTTCGCATTATTTAAAAAGAATAATTTGATTTTTTTGTTTCAATAATACTAATTCACCTTCTAAAAAGTATTAACGTTATTTTAAATACATCCATTATTTAAACTAAAATCATATAGAAACGAATTGTGTGAAATAAAAAGTAAAATGCCCTATCTTCCTGTCCTCATGAAATACATTTTAGAGAAAATTTTTGACATGTTGTCTACATATGTAAGATTATAATTTGCATAGTCACACAGACAATTCTTATTTTCAAAACGCAAAGTAAATTATACTCTATACATGTCTTTTTAACATAACAATATATATAAAATATACTTCTATGGCATTAAATGAAGAAACAAGTCATTCTTTCTCATTTTTAGTGATTTCATTGTATGACAACAATAATTGAATTAATCTGTAACTTTCTGTTTTTTGGTTTTTGGTCAATTTTAGCCATCTATCAAATCCATCAAATATAAGTGCAAAATACATCAGCTTTTTAAGAAAATAAATATCATCCTGTAACAGCTAAGAAAATCATGAGACAGAATATAGTCAACATTCAAAAGAGTTCCCTGTTGCTTTTTGGAATTCAGTCCTTCCCCACACAACCTGGCCTGTGAGAACACTGATCTGCTATCATTATCATTTTGCCTTTCCTAGAATGTCTGATACATAGTATTATATACCATATAGTCTTTTGTAAGTGACTTCTTTCACTTAGTGTAACACTTTTGAGATTTACCCATGTTTTTGTTTGACTTGGTAATATATTCTCTTAAATTTCTGAGTATTCCATTCCAAGGACAGTCCACAAATTTTTTATAGGTTCTTCATTTAATAGAAATTTGATTCTTTCCAAATTGAATAATATTGCTATAAACAGTTGAGTACATCTTCACATAGACATATGTCTTTATTTCTCTTGGGAAAATATTTGGGAGTAAAATTACTGAGTCACATGGTAAGTGTATGCTTAACTTTATACAAAAATGTCAAAACATTTTTTACATGTGCTTGTACTCTTTTGCATATGGACCAGTGATGTACAAGAGTTCAAGGTGCTTCACAACCTTAACCTTACGAAAACTTGGCATTGTTATTGTTTTTATGTTTAGTCATTCAGGTGAGCATGTAATGGTATTTCATTATGATTTTAATTTTCATTTTCCTACTGACTAATATTTTTGAGCAGCTTTGTAGTGATTATGCTTTCCATATTTCTTCCTTGGTGGATGTCTGGTCAAACCTTTCACCCATTTTTATTTATTGAGTTGTTTTTCTTATTATTATCAATTCATGAGTTATTTATATAATCTGGATACAACCTTTTATCAGTTATGTGTTTTTCAAATATATTCTCCCAGTATATGGCTGGCTTTTTTAATGCTCAAAACATTGTCTTTTGAAGAGAAAGCAGTTTTTTAATTTTGCTGAATATTCATTTACTTATTTATCATTCAATTACACTGTCTAGGATTTGAAGTATTGTGAGTGGATATGTTTCTCCTTTTCCCAATCTTTGGGAGAAAGCATTCAACCTTTCACTACTAAAAAAGTTTCTTAATTTAAAGCTTTTCATAGATGCCTTTTATCTGGTTGAGGTATTTCCTAATTTTATATAGCTGAATTTTTTATTACAAATAGGTGAATTTCTTTCATATGCTCTTTCTGTGTGCATTGGATGATTTTTCTTTCTTTCTTTCTTTCTTTCTTTCTTTCTTTCTTTCTTTCTTTCTTTCTTTTAATCTTAGTGTCTTTGGTTTTTATAGCATGGTAGCTGAGTAATTCTAGCCTCATGGATTAAATTGGGTATTGTTCTCTTGTCTTTGATATTTTAAAAGATTTTGTGTAGAACTGGTATGATTTTTTCCAAAATTTTGTAGAATTCATAAAGGAAGCTATCTAGACTTGGGGGGCATTCATTTCTTTAATAGATAGACAGCATTCACTTCTTGAATAAGCTTTGATAGTTTGTGTATTTCAAGGAAATTTGCTCACACTGAGCAAATTAACCAGTATAATTGTATCACATAAACTGACATAAATATGAACACTGAAGGAATGAGGACAAAAACAAAAATTATTTGGTAGAGAAAAGTAGAATTTGCCTTTCTGATTGTACATTGGGAAGTTGTATGTACTCAGTCAAGAGAGAACAGAAGACCACCTTCTGCCTAAAGCAGAGGGGAATTATGAAGTTGACAGAAACAAAGCTCACCTCATTCACAATTTTATTAAGGGGTCAGTGAGCCTGTGCCTGAGAAATTGAGTAGTCATCATTTTTGTCCAGGTGCCACTGAAACCATCAAGTCCTCTTGCAGTGCATAGTGTTGCCTTATCTAAAGAGTTAAAAATTATTAAGTATTACATTTATTACAAACTTCTCACAATATAAATCTCCAAATGATTGATAAGTAATTTTTATATCTGATGGAATCACTGAGTAATTATCCAAATGATCCAAATCATAAATGATCCAAAACTCAGAATTATTTAAAAATGTTGAGCATAAGTGTCATACATTTTAGCTACAAGTACACACAGATAAATGAAACTTAACACCATCCATGCACGACAAAGTTGCTCTTTTAAGAGATACACCGTTGCATATCTCCTTCTCTAATATGTAATAATAATAATAGTCAGTCATCCCTTTTATGAAACACAGCAAAATAATGGGAACATACAGCCAGAAGTATAGTCTGGTTACTTTGGAGCACTTTTTTATTTATTAGATATTTAATTAAAAAAAAATTTGCCTATGAAATAAAAGCATTTCCTGCACCAGTAGCAACTGAAAAGTGCCTCAATTTAATGATAGTGTTAAATTTTGTATAGCTTTCCAATGTATCTGAAACCTTTGAACAATATGAGATTGTTTCTGGAGTCTGTTGATAGCAAACCTTTGCTCGTGAACCAGGTGAATTATAGGTCTAATAGTGTGGCACGTTTACTGTAGAGGAAAGCTGGGAAATTCAGCCAGCCTTTCAGAGAGAGCTTAGTTTGCTGTTAGCAGTGTGGGCAACAGCACTTTACCTGGCAAGCCTCATGTCATTCGGTACATAATTCTCAATTACAAAAAATCAACATGGAGTTAAAAACCTATAGGGAAATTAAAAGACCTGCAGCAAAAAACCCTGATAGGGAGATCTACTTTACACAAATTAAATTGATTTATGTTACCCGAACAGTCCTGATGATTTGGAAAATCTGGCTTTTTAACATTGCAGTCTAGTTGTAACTATATAGTTAATTAGCTTAAAAGATATAGGCATGTTCAAATTGAAAAAATGCAAAGAGCACCTGATTAAGAGATTAAAAATAATGGTGTATCAACTTACTTTAATTAGATTGTGAATAACTTGAGAAAAGCAAACTTTCTCTTCCTAACTTTTTTTTCAAGTTTTTCTTACCTAGTGTTCTCAAATCTTCAGAAATAAAAATTTTCCCTTCAATTCAGAGAATAAAGTTTCCATTAGACATTAAAAGGGTCCTGCAAGTAATGTTTTGTGTTAAAGTCACCAAAGAAAGTGGAAAATTAATGGCATTTTGAAATGCATTTTTTTGTGTATGCTACCAAGTTTAATATCGTGGGCATGGATACAATTATAACACAATTCCTGACTACTTGGCATACTGTGATGGATGTATAAATTACTCACTAACAAAAATGTATATATGTAACACATTATGTATGATAAGAAGATTGAACTTTGGGAGAAGAAAAGAGAAAGAATAGCACTAGTCACAGGACTCAGTACAAGGAAAGATGTAAAATTAAGTACTAAAAGTGTATTGAGGCAATAATGGACAAATAAATGTGACTCAAGGTTTATGGAGTTTTATGAAATTTGTCACCGGGTCAATGCAAATTGTTTTGTGCATCAGAGAGACCATTAGGACACTGTGCCCATAATGGAAAGTTGAGGTCCTGTTATTAATAAGCATTAAAATATATGGAAAAATACAGAAATGATTGAAGTAGAGGAGTTAGTTTAAAAGGGTGAATTCAAATCCTGGGAAGTTTTAGGTCTTGGTCTTGAGAGTCAGTCGACTCCATCAAGCTGCTCATAGAAACTTGACTTAGTACCAAGACTCAGCACTAAGGAAAGAATCCATGAATGAAGAGCAGAGCGATGACTGAGAATCAAGTTGGTTGTGGGATATGGTGGAGTTGGGTTGGAAGGAAATAGCCTGAAATGCTCTTCTTCACAATATCCATTGAATATCATAATCAACCTTAAAACAACCTCAAATATCACCACAGCTGTGAAGGGTTTGCTTCTTTCCCAGAGGCTTACGTAACACTCACTCCTCAGTATTTGCACTACTGTTTTTCCCTTCCGGTTATCATCTGTTCACATCTGTTTCTTGCACTAGACTATGAGCTTTTCAAGGTTGGAGACGTCTACTTATCACCCAACCACCATGAATACACACATAGTCACTAGCATTATATCCAGGAAATAGTAAACCCTAGTAATATAGATATTTTTTTGAATGAATTTTTTTAAATGTTTGAAAAAATTAACATAAAAAATGAGGTCAGATTTCAGGTTTCTTACAGTCAATTGTTGTAGCCTACATAATTACTAGTTTTGGGGAGGCTTCTTTTTGAATATTTCCCCCAAAATACTATGCTTGACCCCTTAAGACTATTACCTGCCAACCAATATTTACAAATACTCTATCCTTATCCATACTGTACATTTATGCCATTCACTTAAACAGAAGAATATGGGCAAATACTAGAGTTAAACAATTTCTGAGACTTCATTTGGCTACACACATCCTTACAGCAACATTATAAATTATGAGACAATAAAATGTCTCTTTTATTTATTTATTTTATTTTTGTAGAAGAACTAAACAGGACCACACACAAATACTTCTCCAATTAAAAGAAGAATCTTCCTACTATCAGTTTGATCTCTGACTCATCTCTCTTAACTTCCTGCACTTTTCATATTATGCTATATAAGTATTCTTTTTTTCTCACAATATTGCAATTCCTCAAGTACAGGAGATGTGATTAATATGTGCAATGCCACATACATTAGCATTATATACCCTAAAGTTGCTCATATTTGAAAACTGTGGCCACTTTTTGCTCATGATTTCTAGTTGATTTGAAACAAAGTTTATAAATCCAAAGACCTCTTGGGAGTCAAATCACAGCCTTAATTTCTCTGCATATATCAAGATAAACATTGAATCATTTTTCTCTCATTTCTAACAAATGCCTCTTACCAATATACCCATTCTGACGATCATCTAGTTCCACTGCTATTTCCCATTGATTTTATTTGCATCAAAATTATACATATTTTATTACTTTCATTATAAAGTGTAGAAGATATTTTTTATATGTTCAGTTATTTGCCCTCTTCTTAGACCATATGAAAACTTCATTTCTCCCCACAAAAACCAGACAAAGTCACAGTGGTACCCATAGCAGCTACATTGTCTGTGACAGCTGACAAACAAGCTCTGGGAAGGTTTCAGAGAGGAGGTCATAGATCACATTAGTATGTTAGAATCACTGGGTGAGAAAGTTGATGCTAAAAATTACCTGTTATGTGCCTGTCTTCTTTTACTAGATCATAAGCACTTCGAGGACAAGGAGAGCAAGAGCTATGTCCTTTTCATTTCCTATCATCCATGAGTCACATTGCACGTGGGACACAAAAACTATATAAGACAAGTTTGTTAAATGAAACTCTTGAACTAAGGATAGGCAGGAGGTTGTAACAGGAAGAAATTTGTGTGACATACAAATGTGTGACTGAGCATGGACTGCAAGCCAGAAAAGAAATGAGACTCACGAAGGAATGTGATGACGTTATACAGTGCTGCAAAAAATTAAAGTAAAATGAAAATAAAAGGAGACAACTGGAATTTGTGATTGCAGTTTGGACATCTTTCTATATGTTAATTGGTCATGTGTCTCTCCTACTCTTTGAAATATATGTTTATATCCTTTATTCTACCCTAGACTTTTATGCTGCTTTTATTGATTTTTGCAAATTCTTTGTATATTCCTGATATGACTCCTTTGTTGGTTGTGTGTTTAAATATCTTTCCCAGCTCATAACCTATATTGTTACAATCTTTAAGTGTGTTTTATTTTAATGTGGTCAGATTTATGAAACTTTTCTTTTACGTCTTACTTATGAAATCCTTTCCTACATCAGGACCAAAAGTTATTCACCTATATTTCCTATGAGTTTTAAGTTATTGTTTTTGCCAAACCAAAGTTAATTCCATCAGGATTTGAGTTTATATATTTCTGTATTTCTATTTATACATCTATATATCTTGGGAGTAAAAAGATGAAGATCAAAGCTGATGAAATATATTAGTATTTAATACAAATCATGTTTTAGAAATAAACTCCATCTGAGGTTAAAGAGGCTTGCACAATAAAATACGAAGCGTGAAGTTCATATTAGCACCAAATGTTTTTTATAGGACATAATAGAAAATAAACATTTGGTTCCTTGTATAATTCTGATCACAGAAGCATATCGTCTGGACATTTGGAACAAAATCAACTAGGTTTCAGGTCATTACAAAAAAAGAAATACACAGCTTTCAAGAATGGGGTGTGCAGGCTCCAAATTCAAGTTATAATGCCACTAATGACATGTAACTAAAGGGTGGAGAAGCAAGACTAATTCAGGAATGACTGTAGGCAGTTCTTTGAAACAGATAGTTCCAGAAAGGCAGTTACAAATGCAAAGAGAGCCAAAAGATGGATTTAGGTTGTGTGTAAATAAGTACTTCTAAATATAAGAGTTTTTGATTCTTTTTACTTTTTTGGTTTCTATAGAACAATTAGTTTTCCTGTTGACTCTAGATTAATCAGTGACATTAATCAATTATATAATTACATATCAAATTTCTTTACTTGTTTAGCAGTTAGTATGGAAGTGTGAAGGAAACATGATGGGAAAAAAATAGAATATACTGTCTGTGCTGGTATTGAGGTAGCTACCTGGACAGGAAAGAAAGAGTCCACATTGGTAATATGTGGCTTAGCTGCTTCTGGAATTCCCTTAGTGTCGTGTCTACTGAGGCCAAGGATTATTGCAAAGAGGCAACTTTTGTCTCAGCTCCCTCCAAATCCGAATTAGTTTAGCACAACTCTCAGCCTGAGGTAAGGATGGAAGTAAAAGACAGAAACTGCTGGAAAGGAAAGTATCATACATATCTGGTCTTTTTGTTTTAATACTCTTAATTCTTAATATTTATATTTCAATATAATAATGAATATAATTTCAAATTTGTTTGTTAATTTAAAGGTAACAACTAGCATAACAGGAGAATGTTTTCAAATTTAGAAGCAAATGTAGAACAATGATGGAGACTGAGATCTCTGGATCCACCATCCTTCACTTGTTTTTTTTTTTAATTTTTATATTCTTTTTTGTTTTTAGTTGTTTTTTTTTTAATCAAAGTAGAGTTGATTTACAATGTTGTGTTATTTTCTGGTGTACAGCAAAGTGATTCAGTTATACATATATATGTATTCTTTTTCATAGTCTTTTCCATTATGGTTTATCACAGGATATTGAATATAGTGCCCTGTGCTGTACAGAAGGACCTCATCCCTCATTTATGATGTAAGTAACTTGAGCATGTGGATTCAACAACTTGTGCCTCCGGTTGCCTATCTGTATAATGGGGGAAATGATGAAACCCACTTCATGGGGGTTATTGTGAACATCAAATTAGTTAATATATGTAAAGAACTCAGAGAAGTGTCTGACATTAATTAAAATAATTTAAAATACATTAAAAATTGTTATTTGAATATCCAAATGTATAAGAGGAAGATTTAATCAATTTGACTGAAGTCAGGAGAGGGGAAAGAATAAAGATGATCATACTAAGAAGGCAGGATTCAAACAAAATACATTAATAACCACATAAATATAAATAGATTACATCCTATTATTTATTCATCTATTCATTTATTAATTTTATAAATATTGTATATACTTGTTATTGTTAAGTATGAACATTCTAAGTACTATGTTATAAAGGTGACCCCTTCACACAGAAAAATTTCTTGTCTTTATGGAATTTTGGATTTAATGCAGGAGACAGAATTGTGCTGCCCAATATAGAACCCACCAGCCACATGTGACTACATAATTTTAAATTTGAATGAACTCAAATTGAAAGAAATCAATGATTTAGTTCCATAGTCTCAGTAGCTACATTCAAGTGCTCAACAGACACACGCTGTTAGTAGTTACAGTATTGGACAGTGCAGATAAATGACTTCTATTATTGTAAAACTTTCTATTGGAAAGCATTAATATAGAAGTAACATGGCAGAGAGGAAGTTTCAGTGCTGATGTGGGCTGTGAAACAAGGGAGGGTCATGTGATAGAGAGTGACTGGAATTTTAAAAAAAGAGCTGGCAGCATAACAGAGAGCAAGGTCACAGAATGCCTTTGTGAGGAGAAACAATACAAACTGAAATCTTAAATGATTAGACCAGGCCAAGAGAGTCACCAGCCTGTGGAAATTCATTCCAGCAAGAGGAAGAACTATGCATAAATTCTAGGCAAAGAACTTGGAAAAACTTAGAATGAAAAGGAGGTCCTTGACACATGGGCATGTGCATGAGGGAGAGTGTTGAGAAAAGAGGTTAGATAGGTAGGAAGAGACCAGATCAGTTGGGGCCCTGTGGGCCAGGGTAAGGGATTTAGATTTCATTTGCTGTGCAATGCAAGGCTATTTTTTAAATGATGCAAGTAAAACAAATGAATCAACATACAAATGAACTTTCAAACTGAGTTTTAAAAAATCCATTAACATTTTATTGTTAAGAAATTAAAAAAAAATAATATTACAGCATCACTGAATATTATGTAATGGATAAAGTACCAGGCAAGTGAATATAAAACTACAAAAAGAAAAAAAAAAAAGCATTGGTAGCAATACTGTTAAGCTGAACTGAAAACCAAGACAATAGAAATGCATAAAAAGAGATATTTTATAATGATTAATATACATTTCACGAACCTTCAAGTTTGTCCTATAATGTTGCATGTAAAGTATTGCTGTGTATTGCAAAGACAGCTCATTTAGTACAGAAATTCAACACATTTAAAATCATAATGAGGCATATGGGATGAATTGTGCCTCCCTCCCCAATTCATGTCGAAGTCCAATCCCCCAGTAGATCAGAAAGTGACTGTATTTAGAAAGAGGATCTTTAAAGAGACAATCACATGATGTCATATGGGAGGGCCCTAATTTAATCTGACCAGTGTTTTATAAGAAGAGGAGATTGGACATAGACAGAGGGAAGACCATGTGAGACACAGGGAGAAGATGCCCATATATAAGCCAAGGGGAGAGGCTTCCAAAGAAATCATCCCTGACTTCACCTTGATACTGGACTTTACTCTCCAGAATTATAAGAAGATAAATATCTGCTGAGTACCGCTCAGTCTGTGGTACTTCATATGGCAGCCCTAGTAAATGAATACAGTGCTTGAATACATTTGAATTTGAAAGAAAATCAGCTTCTATTTTCCTCAGCCATTCCTGAAATAATAGAGGCTATATATATATATATATATATATATAACTAATATATATATAACTAATATATATAATAATAGAGGCTATATATATATATATATAACTAATATATTTCAAAAAAAATTAGAAGTGGTCAAAAAATATACACCTTCACAAAAGTTAACAATGACATGGGCTTCCCTGGTGGCGCAGTGGTTGAGAGTCTGCCTGCCGATGCAGGGGACACGGGTTTGTTCCCTGGTCCGGGAAGATCCCACATGCCGTGGAGCGGTTAGACCCATGAGCCATGGCCGCTGAGCCTGCGCGTCTGGAGCCTGTGCTCCGCAACGGGAGAGGCCACAACAGTGAGAGGCCCGCGTACCGCAAAAAAAAACAAAACAAAAAAAACAATGACAAAAATCTACAGGCCTTTGTTTTTTAATTAATAGTATAAATTATTATTTCTAAGTAAATAAAAAATGAATTTGGAGTTGGTCCTTCCCATTATTTCTTCCAATATAAAAATGCTCAAAATAAAAATTGTTATTGTTCAACTATTACTACTTCAACTGGATTTTTTAGTATAGACCTTAGGAGTGCTCTCCCTTCCCCCCCACATCACTTAGTTCTTAAGTTGCCTCAAATCTATTCTAGAAAAGAAGGACATAATGTATATTCCTTTTTAGCAAAAAATTCAGATTCACAAAATGACAGATTGATGCTAGGTATTTGAACCTGCATATCAGTAATCCTATGCTTATGTGCATATACTCCGGTTTTCACAAATTAAACTTGAAAATATTGGATCTTTTAAGAAAATTTTGGGCTTCCCTGGTGGCGCAGTGGTTAAGAATCTACCTGCCAATGCAGGGGACGCAGGTTCAAGCCCTGGTGGGGGAAGATCCTACATGCCGCAGAGCAACTAAGCCCGTGCTCCAGAATTACTGAGCCTGCGCTCTAGAGCCCGCAAGCCACAACTGCTGAGCTCACGTACCACAGCTACTAAAGCCTGCGTGCCTAGAGCTCTGCAACAAGAGAAGCCACCACAATGAGAAGACCGCACACTGCAATGAAGAGTAGCCCCCCCTCGCTGCAATGAGAGAAAGCCCATGCATGGCAACAAAGACCCAACACAGCCAAAAATAAATAAAAATTTAAAAAAAAGAAAGAAAATATTGCTTGTAATTGGTAATTTGAAAAACAGAGTCTGTATTAGTCCCACGTTCTCCTGTTTTTATAGAATTGTGATGCTGCCCACCACTTTGAACGCATTTAAATAATAGTCACATCATACTATTGAATTTTCTTAATTGGCATATCTTTAGTTTTAGAAGTCTGCATGTAGATGGAATTGATGTCAAAAGGTCATGTAGTTCATCCTTCAGCTTCTGGACAGGAATCTATGAAAACAAATTTTAAGGAGATTCAGTAGGAGAGAGGTATTACCTTGCATATGTGATAACATGGGCTGCTTCCGACCATTCATCTCTGTAAAAAAAATGCATAAAATGGTGTCCTTTCATTACAAATTCAAGTCATCCCAGACTGCATCTGAAGTAATAATCTAACTCTATATCTATACTTTAAACAAAGTACATACAGGGATTAACAAAATGAAATGGAAAGTATCTCTGTAGCAATTCAGGACCAAAAAAAAAAAAAAAAAAGGAAGTCTTTGAGAGGTATATCTTTACAATTCACTAACATTTTAATTAAAACTGTATCCTAACTTGAACAATGCTCATTCATAGCTCAGGTGTCAGTCATGTCATTCTTAATTTCCTTGTACTTGCAGTTCAGATGATGAAAAGCATTATCACTATAAAGAAAACTAGAAAAGAAAAAAAAAAAAAAGAAAAGCATCAAAGATGAGTTCACCTTTTGGTTTTCATGTGAGTAGAGCAAATTACTAAATCTGTAGTTGCCAGAATGTGCACATATTTGTTAAAGGAGCAGCTGGTAATGTTGTATACAAGCTGTTCTCCAGAAATTAATTGTGAATATTAAGAATAATCCTGACCTGGGTCACAGCTGCACCAATTTATGTTTTCCTCCCAGACATTTATCAGGCCTGTCTTTTCTTACAACTAACTGAAATCAGGATGTCTCAGAATTCATGATGAAAAAACTGCCAATGTATTATGGACCTGTACAAGTAAAACATCTGTTTAAACTCCACGCTTTTGGTCTTTTTATGATTGTAGTATGCCAAATTATGAACACCATATGAAGCATAAAATTGCTCTGGCTCACCTTCTTTTGCAGGTAATTAAAAAGAAAAAAGATTCATTTAAATTATCATATTAAGCAAAATTTAGTAGCATATATTCAAGTGGTAGAAAGAGGTCTAATGACAATAATAATTTAGTGTATGGACAAAACAAATCTGTATGAAGTATATTGTCTTATAGTGGCAATAAAATCAGTCTAAGAAAATTATTTCTAGGAATATTTATCCCAGTCAGTTTCTATTTTTTTTAGTATATTTTTATCTTCATTTCTAATGAAGCAAGCCCCAGTATTTTATCCAAATAATAGTATATTTGTTAAAGGTAAATAATTTTAATTTTGCCATTTCTTGATGCAGAATAAAATATGTTAAACTATCTTTCAAATTGTAAAATTCTGTGATACTTCAACATTGTCTTAATTTTTTCAATTTTAAAAATAATTATACTAAGCTCATAGAGTCTTTGTGAGACTCCATAATAATACGTTTAAAACATCTGGCATATAACAAAAACCTGACATATTACAGATATTAGTTTTCGGAGGCATTAGAGAATCGTGTTTAAGAGCATGGTCACTGATCTCATTAAACACCTAAATCATTCCCCATGATATGTTTTTTTCTTGTAAGTTTGCTCTTCACCCTCTTGAAGTATTTCTTAACGTTTATTCTCATTTTTTTTAACATATACATTTATCTATTCTTTTTCAGATTATTTTCCCATTTAGGTTGTTACATAACATTGAGCAGAGCTCTCTGTGTTATTCAGTAGGTCATTCTCAATTTTATTCTCAGATTTTGAGCTCAAAAGCACCCGCTCAAGTTCAGCATATGCTGGTGTCACTGTCACAATTTTTAAAAATGACATTAAATGAGCTCTCTCTCAAACTTTTACCATCAGGCTCCAAAATTGCCTGTATTCTCACTCCTTTCCCACTTCATTCCAGTAATACTGAAAGATCTGTCCGTAATCTCACGCAAGGCTGATATTCTTACTCCAGTTAGGACTTCCTCTTTCTTCTTTCTGATGACCCCTTAATGCTTGCATTTAAGATTTTCAAGTTCAGCTAACTTTGAAAGTAATTCTCTCTAAGCCATAGTGAAATGACAGGTTGTGATTATTTTTTTTTAAGTATTTGCAGATATAGTTATTTAAGGATCTAAAGACAAAATCTTCTTGGATTTATGTGGAACCTAAATCCAATGACTGGAATCTTAATAAGAGAAAGGAAAGAGAGATTTAGACAGAGAGATATACAGGCAGAAAAATGCCATGTGAAGAAGGAGACAGACCAAGGAACATCTGAGGCCACCAGAAGCTGGAAAGATTCTTCTCTAGAGCTTTCAGAGATCTGTGAGAGATCATTTCTCTTGTTCTAATCTACCCTTTTGTGGTAATTTGTTATGGCAACCCTAAGGAACCTAATATATCCATGATCTATCATCAACTCACTTTTGAAAAGAAAAGAAAAACAAGAAAAAATTCTCTCAGATCTATTTTCCCTTTTTCCTTCTCATATTTCCTGTGGTAGGAAACGGGGAGGTAGGGACTAAGCATGGCTGGAAAAAAGTGGCATACTGGGCAGATTGGATCCATACAAATTCACAATCTACAAGATCAGATGAACCTTTAGGTGGCTCAGCAATATACTCTATTTCTTTGATAGATAGCTGTAAAATCACTCTCACAGTCCCCCCAAGGAAATAGTTCATATCACTTTTTCTCTTCCCAAATCTTTTATTCCCTTTTCACCACTTCTCTTTAAGCTCATGACTTTTCATATACTATGCTGAACAAACAGAAGCCATCTAAATTCTCCATCCATAAATCCAGTAGACTAATAGTCTGTGCTCCCATTCTTTTCTTTCATTTTGGACACAAAATTTATGCTCCTATCACAAATTAACCATTACAGTGTATCTTGAATGCCATACCCTTTAATTTTTTCTAATTTTTAAAATATTTTTTTAATTTTTATACAATTTTAAAGTTACTTTCCATTTATAGTTATTACAGAATATTGGTTCTGTTTCCCCTGTTGTACAATACATCCTTGAGCCTATCTTACACCCATTACTTTGTACCTCCCATGCCCACACCTCTATATTGCCCCTCCCCCACTCCCCACTGGCCATACCTTTTTGTTTTTGCAGGGACTTTTCCTCTTTGGTTAACTCACCATCGTATTGCATCATCAGACTCTCTACTCCTATTGTATCATTACCCACTGATTACAAATATTCTTTTGCCTCATTCATCCTTCAAACAAAGCAAAATACAAATCACACAGATTCTTATTCTCAGTTTTTCTAGATGTTTGTTATCAAATAACATTGCTAGAAAAATGTTTCTCTTTTGAATAAGTGATGAAAATATATATTCCTGAGTTTAGTCCAATTATCTGATGTCCCTTCTCAGACATGTTTGAGTTACTCTTCCTTTTCTACCCAAATGTGAAAGTTACTTAGGGATAACTTTACTTTTTTCTATCTCAATTTTTTTCATAGATAATTATATCCAAATGTAAACACCTCACCCAAATTTCTCATATACTTACATTAGCAATTTATCTGTCACTTTCACTAGAAAATCTCATGATATCAAACCTAAATCTCTCAGAATACTTTCTGTGGAAAAGTTTTTGTTTGATTTTCTCACTATGAAGTTCTAGAATTTCAGAGTATAACTAGCACAGAGTAGTCACTCAATAAATCATTTGTATAAAAAAGTGGTTTATACAATAAATATAGACAGTAAACTGAGATTATATATAGTAAATTCATTAGGCAGGTTTTAATGGTCATTGAAATGAGAATAAATAAAATAATATAAAAATAAATATAGTTAAAATATAGTCAAATGTAATGGCCACTAAATATTTCTTAAATTTTGTTTATTATAGTTATCCTCATAACTGCATCTCTAATTGATTTCTATCTAAATGGCTGCAAGTAGAGACATTACATGATAGCACAGTGTAAAATATATTAAAATAACCAGATTGTGTTATATATATTACTCTACATTTAGCACTGGCTCTTCCATGTGGCAAGCATAACATAAAATAAATGTGATCAGAAATATTTACTTTATCTCTAGTCAAAAACATTGTTTATCTTAAATGCATGGTTATGATTGCTCCACTGTTATCAGTACTAATATCCTCAAAATAGACACTTCGTTCCATGTAAGTAAATATTTAGATTTTTGATTTGAAGCAGTTGGACCTAAAAAGTGCTGAAAGTTCAACAAATCAAGAAACAGAGGGGCTTCCCTGGTGGCGCAGTTGTTGCGCGTCCGCCTGCCGATGCAGGGGAACCGGGTTCGTGTCCCGGTCCGGGAGGATCCCACCTGCTGTGGAGCGGCTGGGCCCGTGAGCCATGGCCGCTGAGCCTGCGTGTCCGGAGCCTGTGCTCCGCAACGGGAGAGGCCACAACAGAGGGAGGCCCGCATACCACAAAAAAAAAAAAAAAAAGAAAAAAAAGAAACAGAGTCAGCATTCCATTGGCCTTGTCAGCTTTCAATTTCTTTGTATAATTCAAGGCAGCTAATAGCTTTATTTTGTGTGTGAGAAAAGACCAAAAAAAAGAAAATCAGATTTCCATGGTATTGCCAAAATCTTTCAGAAGACCCATACATTAAGGACAGAAAGATGAATGTCTTTAGTTACAGAGGGACAAGACAAGCTAGATAAATAAAAAGAGCATAGGACTGTTTATTTTTAGATACATATAAATCACATCTTAAGTGCTTCAAACTGATTTTTAAGTTCAATGTAAAATCTTAGAGACCTTATGATAACCTATTTGACCCCTAAAAATTGACTATGAGAAACAGTATTTTAGGCCCAAAATTTCCCATAAAAGGAGCATGCACTGCTCTTTTACTGAGTCCTAAAGGAGTACTGACTAAAGAGGGTGGCAGGAGCGGGGGAGAAGAATGCTGATAGAAAAGGAACACAGTCTTCTCTAAGGCACAGAGACCCTGGGAAACCAAGAAGGGTGGGCATGGTATCAACTGCCTCCTGAGTGAGGACCACATAAAATTACTATGAAAATCCTTTCCTAGACCCGACATGAACTAAGTTTTCCACATGGTAATCTTAATCTTCCCCTCCAAGAAGATTATGGACAGCATGGACGTTCCTTAGAAAACTAAAAATAGAGTTATCATATGACCCTGCAATCCCATTCCTGGGCATATATCCAGAGGAAAACATGGTCTGAAAAGATACATGCACCCCAATGTTCATTGTAGTACTGTTTACAATAACCAAGACATGGAAGCAACCAAAAGGTACATCTACAGAGGAATGGATAAAGAAGATGTGGTACATATATAACATGGAATATTACTCAGCTGTAAAAAAGAATGAAATAATGCCATTTGCAGCAACAAGGATAGACCTAGAGATTGTCATACTGAGTGAAGTAAGTCAGACAGAGAAAGAGAAATATCATATGATATTGGTTATATGTGGCATATAAAAAGAAATGATACAAATGAACATATTTACAGAACAGAAACAGACTCACAGACTTAGAGAACAAACTTATGGTTACTGGGTGGGGGGGAAAGAGTGGAGGGAAAGGATAGTTAGGGATTTTGGGATTGACATGCACACACGGCTATATTTTAAAAGGATAACAAACAAGGACCTACTGTATAGGACAGGGAACTCTGCTCAATGTTATGTGGCAGCGTGGATGGGAGGGGAGTCTGGGGAAGATGGATATATGTATATGTATGTCTGAGTCCTTTTGCTGTGTACCTGAAACTATCACAACATTGTTAATCAGATATACTCCAATATAAAATAAAAAGTTAAAAAAAAAGATTATGCACTTTCTGTTGACTCATTCTGGATGCTTCTTGTTGAGTGCCACTTTCAGCTGGTCTAATTGGGAGCAGTACTTGTTGGAATTAATTGTTTGGTTTTCCTCAAGGAGTTCATAATAGAGGACTCCCTTCCAATCCCACCATATACACAACATCACCTTCTTTGTATGAAGACCCGCCTTTGGTGTAGTTGGTGGTAGTTCATTTTGCTAGCCCCACAATTCTTTCTGTTCCACATTGTTTTATAGTACCCACTTTTCACCACCCGTCACAATTTGTTTTAAAAATGGAACATTTTCATAACGTTTCAGTAGAGAATAGCATGTGGAAATATAGTCATGAGGTTTTTATCACTTTATTTATGTGGAACCCAAACATCAAAGCGATTCACATAACCAAGCTGGTGCAAATGATTTTCAAAAATTCTTTTGGATATTTTGAGTATATTGGCTATATTCCATGTGGTATAATGTTGATTGTTCTCAATTATTGTTTCAATTTTATCGCTATCAACTTTAACTGGTCTACCTGACCATGGAGCATAGTCCAGCCAGAAATCTCCAGCATGAAACTTCACAAACCACTTTTGACACATTTAATCAGTCACAGCACCTTCTCCATACACTGCACAAATCTTTTTGTTTGTTTGTTTCAGTTGTGTTTTTACCTTGCTTTAAATATTTAAATAATAAATCATAATATGCTGAAAATGTTGCTTTTTATCTTCCATCTTCAATATTAAAATGGCTACACAAAAGTTCACCAATTTGATAAGTGTTTTTTGAAATGCACTGCTGATATGACAGCTGTCACATACAATCTAACAAAATTGTATCGAATGAAGCTAAAGACAACTGAGTACTACTAGAGCCATCTTATGGGAAAAAAAGAATGAACATTTTGGCCCATGCAATATCATATTACATGACAAATTTCCTGGCATAAAAGAACTTTTAAGTTAGAGCAAAGAATATTTCCAATTTCTCCTTTTTATTATGGAAATACAATTGACATATAACTTTGTGTTGATTTGGAACACTTGTTTGTTGCAATATGATTACAACATAATCTAGCTAATACCTTCATTACCTTACATAATTATTATTTCATTTTTATGGCAAGAACATTTAAGATCTAACCTCAGCAACTTTCAAGTATATTTAACAGTATTCTTAACTATAATCACCATACTGTACATTAAATCCCCAGAAGTGACTCAACTTTTAAAACAGCTGTGTATGTTTTGACCAAAATCTCCCCAATATTCCCACAGTCTCATCCCCTGGTAACCACTATTCTACTCCCTGTTTCTATGAATTCAGCTGTTTTAGATTCCACATATAAAAGATATCAAACCACATTTGTCTTCTCTGTCTTATTTTGCTTAGCATAATGCCCTCAAGTTTCATCTACATTGTCCAAAATGGTAGGATTTCTTTCTTTCTCATAGCTGAATAATATAATGTGTATATATATATATATATATATATATATATACACATTTTAACAATATTAATTCTTCTGTTCAATGAACATGAAATATATTTCCATTTGTTTACATCTTCTTCAATTTCTTTCATCAAAATCTTCTGGTTTTATTGTATAGATGAAAGAGTTATCATTACATTAACATCAGAAGTTTTTTAAACTATTGTTTCACTGATTGTTTCACCATTTTTTTTTTACTCATATAGTCAGCTGATTCTGGTGACATTATTACATCAAATAACATATTTCTGAAATTTTGTTCTTACATACTTATGTTCACAAATTTTGACATATCTTCATCTATGTGGATTTATACACTAACAATTTTCTTTGCATTCTTTGGTCGAATGACTATTTTAAATGTAAATCTGCATCACTATCATAAATAGTAAAGCAGTATAATTTTTACTCTAAAAATGTTCGTGTGTGTGTGTGTGTGTGTGTGTATTCATAAGAAATTGATGGTGGAATAGCTTGTTTTAAACAAATCCTGCACTAACAGTGATACATTCTGGACAGAATTTTTTTTTTTTTAAACTTAACACTGAAGGCACTAAAAAGTGACAAAATTCATGTAGATGCTAAAGGGGATTTGACCCATGACATAGGCCCCACATTGGGTAAGATCAAGTTCCCTATGAGGTTACTTTTTTGCCTATCTAGAGCTGGGTGGTTAGAATTTTAAAGTGGGCTGAGGATTTGAATAGAGGTTTCTCGAAAGAAAGTATACAAATCAACAACAAATACATAAAAAGATGTTGAATGTCACTAATGATCAGAGAAATGCAAATCAAAACCACAATGAGACATTAGCTCAAACTTGTCAGGATAGCTATTATCAAAAAAACACAAAAAATCAAAAGACAACAAGTGTTGGTGAGTATGTGGAAAAATTGAAACCCTTGCTTACTGCTGGTGGAAATGCAAAATGATACAGCCACTGTGGCAAACAATATATTTTTTCAAGAAATTAAAAATATAACTATTATATGACCCAGCCATCTCACTTCTGGATATTATCCAAATGTACTGGAATCAGAATTTTGAAGAGATATTACCACTACTATGTTTATTTAAGCACTATTCACAATAGCCAAGCTATGGAAACAACTTAAATATCCATCAACAGAAGAACAGATAAAGAAAATGTGGTATATAAAAACACAATAGAATATTATTCAGCCTTTTTTTTTAACATTTTTATTGGAGTATAATTGCTTTACAATGGTGTGTTAGTTTCTGCTGCATAACAAAGTGAATCAGCTATACATATACATATATCCCCTCCCTCTTGTATCTTCCTCCCACCCTCCCTATCCTACCCCTCTGGTGGTCACAAAGCACCTGTGCTATGCAACTGCTTCCCACTAGCAGCCTTTTAAAGGAAGGACGTTCTACAATATGCAACAACATGGATGAATCTTGAGGATATTATGTAAGTGAAATAAGCCAGTCACAGAAAGATAAATATCTATATGAACATTCTAAAGTTGTCAAATCTATAAAATCAAAGAATGTAATAGTGGTTGTCAGGAGATGAGGGAAGGGAGAAATGGGGATTTACTGATCAACAGGCATAAAGTTATGCTTAAGCAAAATGAGTAAGTTCTAGAGATCTGTATAACATTGTATCTATAGTCAACAATAATATATTGTACACTTAACTTTTTCCTAAGAGGGTCGATCTCATGTTAAGTGTTCTTACAATAATGAAATCCAATTAAAAAGTAGTTTTCCAGAATGGATTAAAAGAAATGCCATCCCTCAATATGCAGGTTATTACTGAAGAGACATAGGTTAAAATCAACCGCGGGTAAAAGGTATACCATGCCAATACAAAGATTGAAATAGCTATATTAATATCAGACTATGTGAACTAAGGACAAGAGCTTTATCAGAGACAAAACAGGACATTTCATAATGATTAATTGGTTAATTTACTAGAATTACCAATTAAATGTGTAATCACCTAATCAAAATACAGGTTTGATGTTTGGATAGGCAAATACATAAATAGAAGAGAAGAAAGTGTCCAGATAGAGAAATACAGCTATACAGATAATAAAGGAATCAGGAAAATTCTATGGGCAAAATATATTTCCAACATATGATATAGGAACAACTGAATACATATATGGGAAACATGAATATGGTCTCCTATCTCAAACCATGTAAAAATTAATTGTAGATGGATCAGAGATGTAAATATAAAAGCTACAGCTATAAATCCTCTAGAAGAAAACATAAGGAGATATGTTTGAGTACTTGAAATATACAAAGATATCTTAGAATATTAAAGCACTAAAAATTAAAAAGTACATTGCTAAAGAGAACTTTCACAATTAAAAACAAATCTATTCATAAAAAGACATTATTAAGAAATGAAAAGGCAGGTAAGCATCTTCAAGACAATGAAAGACAAGCCACAGACCTGGAGAAATTATTTACAAAATACACATCTGATAAAAGACTGTTATCCAAAATATACCAAAAAAACACTTAAAAATCAACAATAAGGAAACAAACATCCAGATTAAAAAATGGACCAAAGATCTTAACAAAAACCTCACCACAGAAAATATATGGATGACAAATAAGCATATGAAAAGACACTCCACATCATATATCATCAGGGAAACACAAATTAAAACAACTAATTAAAACCATTACACATCTATTAGAATGACCAAAATTCAGAACACTGACAACACCAAATGTTGACAAGGATGTAGAGCACCAGAAACTCTCATTCATTGCTGGTAGGAATAAAAAATAGTACAGCCGTTTTTGGAAGACAGTTAGCAATTCCTCACAAAAGTAAACATAATCTTACCATAGGATTCAGCAATTACACTTCTTTTCATTTATGCAAAGGAGTTCAAAACATGTCCACCCAAAAGCCCACACCCAGGTGTTAGTAGCAGATTTATTCATAATTAACCAAAACTTGAAAGCAACCAAGATGTCTTTCAGTAGGTGAATGGATAAATGAATGATGATCCATCTAGAAAATGAAATATTATTCAATGTTAAAAATAAATGAGTTATCAAACCATGAAAAGACAGAACCTTAAATGCATATTACTAAGCAAAAGAAGGCAATCTGAAAAGGCTACATACTGTATGATCCCAAATATGTTGACATGTGGAAAAGACAAAACTATGGAGGCAATAAAAAGATCAGGGATTGCCAGGGATTAGGGGGAAGAATAAGGGGTGAATAAGGGAGAGGAAGGGATGAACAAGAGTATTTTGAGTGCAGTGAAACTATTCTGTATGATACTTCAATGGTGGATACATGTCATTATACATTTGTCTAAACCTATAGAATTTACAAAAGTGAGCTCTAATGTAAACTATGGAATTGGGTGATTACAACGTATTAATGTGGGTTCATCAATAGTAACAAATTTCCCACTCTTGGGGGGGATGTTGATAATGGGGAAGATTATGCATGTATGAAGGCAGGGAGTCTATGAGAAATCTCTGTACCTTCCTCTCAATTTTCCTGTGAATCTAAAATCACTCTAAAAAGTAAAGTCTTTTTTAAAAAGGTAAGCAACAGAATTAGAGAAAATATTTACAATACAATATATAGAGCAAATGATTTATATCAAGAATTTATATGCAAAATATTGATTCTGAAATCTATAACAAAAAGAAAAACATGTACACCCCAATCGGCAAAGCCTTGAATAGACATGTGTTGAATAGACATCATCAATAAACACATGAAAAGATATTCAACATCATTAGTTATCAGTGAAATGCAGAAAAAACTACAATAAGATATAATTTCATTACTACCATAAACAAAGAAAACAGACAGATAATCATTGAATACTGGCAAATCTGTAGAACAAATGAAATTCTTCTAAATTGTTAGTAGGGATTTACCTGGTACAACCAGTCTGGACAGATTTTGCCAGATTTTCATAAAATTAAACAAACATCTACCTTATAAATCAAGAAATTTATTTCCCAAAAGAAATGAAATTCCACAAAAAGATTTACACAAGCGTGTTTATCTAACTTACACCATAATAATAAAAACTGTAAATAACCCAATTGTTTATCAACTGGAAAATGTATTTTAAAAATTGCAATGTAAGTGTAAGTGTGTTAGAATTCATATTGCTCTATGGTTTTTCAAAAATGATACAAGCCAACTATATCAACAACATAACTCTTTTAAAGTTGTGCAAGAAACATGACTATGTTAAGATATCATGTTAAATGAAGGAAGCCGGACACAAATGAATCTATATTGTTTAATTCTTTTTATATGTGAAGATCAGAAATACGCAAAACTAATTTCCAAGGAGAGGAAGTAGAACAGTGGTTACCGGGAAGGGGGCTAATACTGGGGATTGAGTAGAAAGTGGCAGGAAGAAACTTTCTGGGATGATGAAACTATTCTATAAGTTGATAAAGTGTTGATATACATTTATACAAACTCCAAAAATAATTGTACCCTGAAGATCTGTAAATTTTACTCTCTGTAAATTTTACCTTAGATAATTAATAATATAAGAGTATGCATATATATAAATATTTATTTATTTTACATTTATATTTATATAATTATCTCTGTATACACATAGAAGTGTATGTGTACATATATGTAATATATATACACATATGATACATATAAATTACATATTATACACAGATTTTCTAGATGTAAATATAGATATATGTATATATAAATACTGTCAAAGGGCCCTCCATTACCATTGTTGCTCATATATTTGTGTGTATGTGTATATATGTGGGTGTGTATGGTAATCAAGTAGACTATGAGTATGATGATGACAAAGCCATTTATCTATATTTGATAATGATGATACTACTAGACCACAAATCTCATATATAGGCCTGGTGACAAGGTCTACACATCTCTGGACATTTTGGACTTGGAGCTGCAGAGACTGAATGGGACTTCGGGTTCTATTCCTTGGAGGAAGGTACATATGTTCTGTGTGCAAGAGGAAGATTTAAAAAGTTACTGATTGACAGAATATAAGGTTTTGACAGAGACAATAAGCTCTGTCACCAAACCTCTTTCCCTCTTCCTCTGTCCTCCTTGTAGACCATTAAACAACAGTTCTCAAATTTTTTTTTTAAGTTAGTTGGGATCAGGTGGCTGAGATCAGTTCAATGGAATATGGATGCAAGTAAGTGAGGCATCAGTTTTATGCCACACTTTAACATCTCCCTGTGATTCTTTATACTTCTTTGCTTATCTTTTTGGATGTAGCTGATCTAGCATAGATTCCAATGCCCAAGAAATGGCAAAGCCATACAATGGAGGAACTGTGAGCCCCTGAATAACAGGGCAAAGCAGTTATTCCAGCGATTCCCATGATCTGCAAAGGGCTACCATGTGAGCAAGAAGAAACAATTTATTATGCATTTTGTAAGTTTATATGCCAATAACTATGAAAAAATGTGAGGAATTTTATATTTCAGTTTTATTTTCATCTTTTATTAGGATTCATAGTTATGTTCCTTGTAGAAAATAAACTTCCTTGCTAAAATTTCCTAACCTTTCAGGCATGAGAGAAGGAACATTATGATAAAAGCTATATACATACATATATATAGTTGAGTATATGTATAGATTATATCTATAAACTCTGTATAATTATACAATGATGCATATAGTCATCTATATAACCTTGTGGTCTGCTCTTCTTTCAAATAAATATCAACTAATTTTTTCATTTATTTATTTCTCATAGATAATCAATACTATCACATTTTTCATAGACAATAAAGACCTAACATAAAAATCAATACTCCCCTTAAAAACCAAAGAAATGTTTGATTTAAATTGCACAACAAATGGAGAGTCTATCAAAGTGAAATTTCCATAGGCAACTGTGTCAGTGACCATCTATGTACTATTTAGTCTTATGATTTTTCTCAGATTTAAATGTACAAATTCTCACCAATTCTCCATACTCCAATCTATTTCTATTATTTAAAAAACTTATAAAAACTGGTTTTACTAGAATCATACATTGCTGAATTTATAGAAATAGTAGTGCCATCTCTATAGGACCTCCCAAGGAGAATATCAAATCCAAAGAAATTAGACTAGGCATGCTACTTTGTGCCAGATAATTTTTTAATCAGAGAAGACTCCAGAATGCAGCAACCTGCTTTGCCAGTCAAGTGGAGAAGTGTTCCCAGGTAATACATGGTAGCTAAATAGGAGAGAAGCATCCACAAATTTGTGTCAGTGTCATTCTATGACTATGGTCAGCTGTGGAGTAAAGGAATTTCACACCATAAGATAAATAGTTGTACATGTGTTACTTTGATCATGAAAAAAATATATATTTTGCAGTATGGGAAAGGCCTTAGGAAAAATAGATCTTTTACCAGAGGTTTGATAAAGGGGGCAGGGTAGCAGCTTTAGCTTATCCAGTCAAGAAGCTCTAATTCTTCTGAGATGCATATCAATACATTTTCATGAAAACTGCAGAGAAAATTCATACACCTACTTTTGTCATCATGGTAAGTAATGAAATGTGCTAGTAACCAAAACATCCGTGAACCTGAAGATAGAACACAAAATGCCAAAATTGACATTTTAATTATTTTATATCATTATTATAAACCATGTTGTTTGAAACGTAGTGACCACATTGGTTGATTTTGCTTCTAACATTTATTAAAGGCCAGCATTGGAAGTGTTTAAGAAGATTAGAGAGGAAAAACTTTTACTTGCAAATCTATGTACAAGAGTTTGTATCTTCTGTTGCTATGACTACAGCCAGTGCGAGTCACTCTGTAGTTAATTCTGACAGAGTTTATGTCCATAAAGTCTACATTCCACTTCAATTAGGAATAAGCCAGTTCATTTAGACATTGATCTCCAACAAAAATGCATAAACGAAGCTCTAGATTAAAAGTAAATACAATATTGAAACAAGAAGGGAATACTTTCCATTGATCCATTTCAAAAGTGCTGGATTAATTTTAGGAAAATAATGAAGAAAACATAAGCATAGACTTTTATCAAAGTATTTGCAGCTATGGGGTACATTCAGCATGGACAGCTAGAGACAATTATTTTGAGAAGTGAAAAGATATCAGATAGTTAAAGAAAACAAAAAGAAAAGACATTTCAAACTGATGTTTTTATTTCTCCTAAATCCATTATTTTTGTAAGAGCCATGACATTTGTTTTTGGCCTCCACTACCACATTGCCTATAGAAATTTTTCAAACAGAGGAGTTGAAAGAAAATCCAAATTAAATGGTATGCTGAAAAATAAGAGGAAAAAACATAAAATTCAAATTTAAAAAGAGGTATTTTTTTCCTGAGTAATCTATGCTTGAACATCACTATCTAAATAAACTATAAGATATGTTAAAAATCAGGGTACTTGATTGTAATACCCTATTCCTCCTAATCCACCTCTAAGTCAGAAAACTTCTAATTATTTTTTGCACATTTTGAACTATAGAAGATTACCTCCGGAACATGTATTCTTAAGAAAATAGGCTATGTAAACAAATAAAAATATAAAACATGGTAAAATAATATTTTGACATTGTGGCTTATATAAATATTTTAATTGAGGAGGAAATTATATTGGGGCACATGCTTTAGCATAGTGTCATAGGCCAGGTTTAAATTAGTTTCCAAACATTTCCTTAAATTTGATATTAACACCAGAATATGCTAGAAACTACATCACCCTATATGTCACCCTGGCAAATTAAAGTGGAAAAATGGGTCACTTACTCAGATAAATGTGGCCCAGAAGGCTATTTTAATGAGAAAAATGTTAGATCTTTGGTCTGTGTTATCCAAGGAACTTGTCAACATCAATCAATCTCATTCAAGAATGGCACCATTTCCTGTTAGTCTAAGGATAAGCTCTAAGTGGTATGATTTGACTGGGACTGGCTGCTCTTTGGCTCAGAAATGCTAAAGAGTTTGAAATTTTTCACACAATTCCAAAAAATTCAGTATGAGGTATATGGCATAACTGCATAATATGGAAGATAGGGATTAAATGACTCACACACATACCTGAAAGCTCTAGATGATCTTCCTTCTATCACTTGATGGCCATCAGTGACCTAACTTGAGTACAGAAATAATAGTGAAAATTACATGCAGTAAAGATCAAATGAAACAAGGCACACACAACATTTAGCACCATGTTTCTCTTTCCCTTTTTTCACTCCTGCTCCTCCTCCTCTTCCTTTTTCTAATTTTAGTACAAGTGAAACTTATTCTTAGAAAGAATAGATGGTTTAGATTTAGGAAACATGTTAAAAAGATGAACAAATCTAAGTTAAAGGAAATCATCATGATTATTTCAATATATTTTAAAATATATTAGACAACACCAAAGAAGATGTGGTACATATGTACAATGGAATATTACTCAGCCATAAAAAGGAATGAAACTGGGTATTTGTAGAGATGTGGATGGACCTGGAGACTGTCATACAGAGTGAAGTAAATCAGAAAAAAAAATTGTATGTTAATGCATATATGTGGAATCTAGAAAAATGGTACAGATGAGCCAGTTTGCAAGGTAGAAATAAAGACAGATGTACAGAACAAACGTATGGACACCAAGGGGGGAAGCAGGGGTGAGTGGTTGTGGGATGAATTGGGAGATTGGGATTGACATATATACACTGATATGTATAAAATAGATAACTTATAAGAACCTGCTGTATAAAAATAAAATAAAATAAAATTCAAAATAATTGTAAATAAATAAATATATTAGACAAAATTCCTCATCCATTCTCTCATTAAAAAATAATGTAAATGTGAAGTAGGGAAAAAAGGCTTGTTCAATGTAATACAACATAAGATTTTCATAGCAACATATAATTTTAGATGAAATAGATAAATGCTGGTGACATTCTTAGTGTGCACAGTATATTTTACACAATTACAAATTCATGATTTCAAAGTCAGATGTTTGGCATGTAAATGAGATTCCTTCTACTCAATATTTCCTACTCACTGGAAGCAGATGACACTGCTTATTTCTTTATAAAGGAAATACCAGCTCCCACATGACAAGTCTCTCCAGTTCTCTTTCAATCTGCCTGTAATCCCGTAATCACATTTTCCCACCTATGTGTAATCTCACATCTGCATTCTTTCCAGGAATCTTGTTCCCTCTATGACCTTTTCTTCTTTCTATTGTAAACCAATCACTCTTTACTCTCTCCTCCCCCTGTCCAAGCCTAAGTGTGCTATCACTCACTCCCCTTCTCTTTACACTAAGCCTCTCACTACCAATGTATCTCCCTCTTTTCATTTATAGTCAAGCTGCCCAAAAGATAATCTGATATTTAATTATCATATTTTCCCACTATTTTAAGGCACTTAAATCTGATTTCTAGGTTTTTAACTGAGAGAGCTTCTACCACTGTTAGCAATCACTTGGTAATGCCAAAATTAATTAGATATTTTAATTCAAGAAACTGACCAATCACTTTTTCTTGGCCTCTTGGATATTACTTGTTTGTTCTGTTTCAATTGCTTCTGTCTGATGAAGTGTTCAACATCTAAGTGTTAGTGTTCTATTTCTGGGAGGGGGTAAAAGTGTCAGGGTAAACAGTTTCCTAACTCTCTAGATATTAAGCTGGTCCAGGCTCTTCGGAGGAATGATGCTAAAACTATTTCAGGCTACCTGAGACCTTCTCAAGTACAACAATATGCCAGGACCCCCCAATTAGGAACCTACAAGTATAAACCGTCACTGCTGAAACCCCTTCATTCTTATTGTTTGAATGACACTCTATAGCTGTAAGACCAATAATCATTCTCTCCTTCCTGACACCAGATATACATGTTGAATTCCTTACTCTCCATCTCTCTATGAATTCCAATGGGCACCTCAAAATTGGTATGAACTATAATATTTTTTTGTAGATTTTGAAAACCTATTTTCAACTTTTTTTTTCCTGGTAATATCTCTGAAAAATATCATCTGACTCTGTTCTTTGTAAAAAGAGAAAAACATTGTGTTTATTTTTCTTGTCCTCTATGTTGTGATCATGCAGGTTTGGAAGTGGTTTCCATATATATAAACAAATTAAATCATATAGATTCTTGTTTACAACTGTATTTTTGTTCACAAAATCACAGTATCTTTCATTTAGCATTGTAAAGGAGATTATTGAGTTCTGTTTGATTTTTTTTTAAAACTGTAGATGGTAATTTATGTCCTTTTATTCTTGTTTCTACTCATTAACTCATATGTATTTTTGCATAATGGGGTGCTTGATGTTTGATTATTTGTAACATGTTTACCCAAATGCTTAAATTTTTAATCCCTCCAATTGAAAATTTGACTCATTTGATGTGTATGTCTGTTTTTATTTACTTTGCTTGAAAGTAGTTACACTTTGAATCTGTGTTGTCAAAACTTATATTTTTAACCCAATAAAGTATTTTTTAATTATGTCTTTGACATTTGTTTCTTTTGTAAGTTTTGTCTCTTCTTTAAATAAGCTTATTTTCATTTACTCTTTCTCCCATATGTATTCTCTCTTGTTATTTTCATCATTTTAGTCCAGGTTCTCTGCATTGTAGCAGTCTATCTTAATTTATTCTTCACATCAGTATTCAATTTCCTCTTTTGCTCTGCTTTCTACTCCCCCAATGTGATGTTAACTCTGCCACCAAATTTTTAGTTAACCTTCAGTCTTTTATTTAGTTCAACCAGTTACCTTTTCATCTAACACTCTGTCTTTGAAATGCATTCTGTTTTGCATTTGTTTTTCATTTGCTTTCTATCTCAGTAATCACTTATCTCCTTACAGCAACTCTTTGAAACAGGCACCATGCATGTCTTTTTTTTGCTTTTTACTGACTATATCAGAAAGTTTTATAAAATTGTATTTTGAAGCTTATAAAATATTATTTTTACAAATATGTTTTGCCTCTAAGTTGTTGGCACAGTAAAAACTTTGTTTTGTTTTTCTCTTCTGCAGTATTTTTCTTCAATGTCATCTTATTTTTTAATCTCTTTAATCATCCTGAGATGATGAAAATTTCATTTAGTTGGCTTTGGCTTAAACAGTCTTTATTTTTAAAACTAATGTCATTACTTTCTTTTTAAATAAATTAGATGTCCTTTATAGACTACACTGTAATTTAGGTAAATCTTTTTCTTTGTTTTCATAAGTATTTTAGTAAAATGCTGGGAAATATTGTATCAAGGATGCTAGTTAAACATGTTTTTATAAGTATTTGATGATAAAATGAATAAAAGTATCTCAATGCCATATATGAAACAGTTTATAAGGTTTTGGAAAATTCCATTAGCTTTATAATGAAAACAAAAGCAGATATTAATTCAATAAATGTCATTTCATGTTTTTGGTAAGATATTCATGTTTTCCCTTTAGTAGCTTATTTGTACATTTTGATAATGTCGGGGTGAAGAAGAAAGTGGTCTTTTTACATAACCAGAGATCATCACCTTTCTCAATAAAATTTAAAATGTCTGCTTAATTTTAAAATACCATGCAATTGGGGGCTTCCCTGGTGGCGCAGTGGTTGTGCGTCCGCCTGCCGATGCAGGGGAACCGGGTTCGCGCACCGGTCTGGGAGGATCCCACGTGCCGCGGAGCGGCTGGGCCCGTGAGCCATGGCCGCTGAGCCTGCGCGTCCGGAGCCTGTGCTCCGCAACGGGACGGGTTCGTGCACCGGTCTGGGAGGATCCCACGTGCCGCGGAGCGGCTGGGCCCGTGAGCCATGGCCGCTGAGCCTGCGCGTCCGGAGCCTGTGCTCCGCAACGGGAGAGGCCACAGCAGTGAGAGGCCCGCGTACCACAAAAACAAAAACAAAAATAAAATAAAATAAAATAAAATACCATGCAATTAAAGATGCCTAATGGACAGATAATTCATGTAAGAATATTTAAAATGTCTAAATTTGTTTAGGTATGGCTTCAATATAACTTGTGTAATGAAGTTATTGCCTTTTAAATCTCTGTATGAAAGAACCAATAAATTTTAAACTGTAAAATTTGTAGAACATGATAGTTTGGTATAGAAGCTTGCCACCCCCTTTCTATAATTCTTTAAGCTAAAAGGATTCCCACTAAATTAATACTAAAACAATAGCAGTCTTTAGCATGTCATAGTGTTTTGTGTTTTCTTTCCATTGTTACAATGGAATAATTGTATTCAGTATGAATAATAAATCTGTCCTATGTGTTTTCAAATGTTTGCCATGCATTCAGTTTTGATTTTTCAATACTGCTTTTAGTTGCACCATTATCCAAGCTTGACTAAATATAATTTCTTTTGACACTAAAACTACAGGTAAGGTGTTGGTAATATAATTGTAATGCTAATACTTACACTACATGTATTGCTGCATTATAGTCAGTAATAAAATCATGTTGAAGTGTTGTGAAAACTCCTCATGCCTGTATTATGTTATGATCTTTGATAACCTTTATTTTTAGATGAAAGTACTTTACAATACTGTATCAGCTATAATGAGCACCAATAAACAAGCTGCTTTGCCAAGGGCAAATATAATTCCAAGCAATAAAATTGGATCTATAACACTGTATCTTATATTCTTCATTTCAGATTCATTAACTATTATGGAGATCAATCTCTTTGACACAGTACATTTCTAACCACATTTATGCCAGAGTATGTACTCATTAGTGTGTTTGAACTCCATAGCTAAAATGACAGGGTTTCCCCCTTGCTTTCTGATATTATACATAATTTGAAAAGCAAGCCTTGAGCATTCTGACAAACACGTTATTTAGGATACATTTTTTTCTCTCTGTATATATGCATACATTCATGCGCATCCTGTAAATTTTGTGAATATGTTATTCATATGACAAAAATAACTTTGCTTATAAAACATTTTAAAATTTAGGGAAAAGCCATGCTTTTAATAAACTACCCTTAAGTAGTAGTGTTCAGCATCATTAATATATTTTTATTCCCAAATGCCTAATTATAAATTAAATTATACAAATGTGTATAGATAGATATAGATAGATTAAATAGATAGATAGATAGATAGATAGATAGACAGATAGATAGATAGAAAATGAATTACTGGATTTATTACCTAAAGGTTTTCCTACTGACAGCTTCCTAGAAAGGTCATTTATTAAAATTTATAAGGTTTCTTATAAGTACCATCACCCAGTTATGATCTTTACAGATCCAACATTATTTTCTTGACACAACATGTCACAATACATTAATTTTAAAGTACCAAGGAAGAATAAGATATCACCAAGGATAAGATGATATCAATGAAAAAATATATATCAGGCAATTAAAACCATCAAACCCTATAGATTCTATTAGAGTTTTAAATGCCTGCATTTTATAAAAGTATTGAATACATAAACCAGAATTGTTCAAGTGTTTTCCCAGCCCTTCATTTCACTGGGATGAGGCTAACATCTAACACTTCCTTGGAAGAAAGGGAATGACAATTTTGAGGAAGAGTAGATAGTCACATGTGGCTTGAATAGATGTGGCCAGTGGGAAGAAAGCAAGAGAACAATGGCTAGTTGAGAAGAGACTTGTGTTGCAAATCAAAACATGTATTTGGCATTTTCATTCTGACAATAGAGATTCATATTTGATTTGATACAGGAAGTGACATGATGGTTTTATTACCCACCCCCCACCCCAAATCGCAATAGTGTGGAGGGCTAGAGGATATTGGTAAGGAGATAATTAGGGCAGCTGTTGCATGATTTTGCAAACTGACTTTTAATTGAAGTGGAAGGTGGGAAATAATACCTAGGCTTAAATATTTTAAAAAGGGAAAAATATCATCAAAGGATTTATATTTCAGTTATTTTTATTGGAAAAGAAGCAAGAAGTTTAGACCTAAATTTAGTACTAGATCCGTGACATACGCTGCATTAGTATATCAAGTTAAAAACCCTCAGTCTTATTTTTTTAGTATTCAATATAGATTGAGAATACCTGACTGACGTGCCTTGAGGAATTGCTATGGGATTTAAATGACTGGGATGTAAAACTAATACAGTTATTCTGGGTAGGCAATGAAGCTCCAATCTGGCAAAAGAGATTCAGCGCATTTATAGAAACAAATACATAACATCCTGCATGATCTGGATCCTAGAAGATCCTGGAGAGCTCTTTGAATAGTAACAATAGCATCCGGTCAAGACAGTACAGTTCTATTAGTCCCTCAGGGGGCCCAAATTTGACGAGTGTAATGCTGGATCTAGAGTAAAGAAACAGAGTACATGATTAGAAATTTCAGCAAGAAAAAGAAAGGGAAAACACTTAAGTGTACAAATATTGGTATGCCATGGATTTGTCTTGCACTTACAGAATATTCTTTTGGACCAAACATCTTAGTAGGTTTTTTCAATACCAAATCATGAAATGTAAGAAATGTGGCATGTCCAGCTGCTGTGTAAAGTTAAGACAACTTTTAAAATAAATTTTCCTCTGAATTCTACAGTGTTTTATCTATTTTTCTATTTGCCCTTTTAATTTTATATTGTTATTTTTCCCCTTGTAAATGCCGTACCAATTACACAGGATTGTACACACTTTGAAGACAGGAGCCATCTCTAACTCCTCTTTGTATTTTTCAGATGAATAATGCTTTACCTGGCTTGCTTAGAGAAGATGTGGAACCATCAACCAGGTTGACCAGGTTAGAAAAATGGTGGAATAGAAGTTTCCTACCACCTTCCTCACAAAGAACACTGATTTTGACAATCACCCACTGATTAGAGTGACTTTGTGGCAGTCCAAGAATTCAACAGAGAAGTTCAGGCACAACCTTGGAGAAGAAAACCAGTCTGAAATTTGACACATTGAAGAGAGTAAGTGAAACAGTTTCACTCTACTCCAGTCATGTATCCCCCAAGTTGGCACAGCTTATTGCCAAGAGAGATATCAGCCCACTAGTTCTCCAAGCAGAAGAAAGAGAGAGCACATAGGTGAGTACCAGTTTTCCCCAGCTGTGGGGGATGCTACCAAAGAGGCTTACTTCTTTCTCACCCCATCTAGAATACTGAGGTGCTCTATAGACTTGGGAGGCAAGAAAAAGCTGGGAGAACAAGATCTAAGGCTCTCATGGGTCATCAAAGGGACTCAGATCCTTCTAAATACACTCTGGACTCCACCAGAAAGCCTGGGCACAAGCCACTCGAAATACCTTGCCTGTGGATTAGCAAGAACTGGCCATGGGAACCCCCAATGCTCCATGTGCTTTACACAGAATATTCCATTCCATGGAAAGATATTCTGTGCTCTTAGATTAGAAGAATTAATATTGTTAAAATGTCCTTACTACCTAAAGCAATCTACAGATTTAATGCAGTCTCTACCAAAATTCCAATGGCATTTTTTTATAGAAATAAAGAAACAATCATAAAATTTCTATAGAAACACACACATACATAAAAACCCTAAGCCTCCAAAGCAATCCTGAAAAAGAAGGACAATGAATCAGCTGGAGGCATCACACTTCCTGATTTAAAACTATATTATGAAGCTATAAGAATCAAGCAGTATAATATTGACATTAAAGCAGACATATGTGTGTCTATATGACCAATGAAACACAATATGTGACCAATGGAATACAGTAGGGAACTCAAATATAACCTCAGGAATATATGGTCAACTAATCTTTGACAAGGGTACCAATAACACAAAATGGGGAAAAGATAGTATCTTCAATAAAAGGTGTTAAGAAAACTGAATAGTCACCATGCAAAATAATTAAACTGGGCTCCTAACTTAAAATACTGTCAAAAATTACCAAGAAATTAAAGACTTAAATGTAAGACCTGTAGCCATAAAACTCCTAGAAGAAAACATAGGGAAAAGACCTTGGTCCTTAACCTTGGTCTTTGGCAAATTTTTTTGGACGTGAAACCAAAATACAGGCAACAAAAGCAAAAATGAACAAGTGAGCCTACATCAAACTATAAAGCTCTACAAAGCAAAGATCCTGAATGGACATTTTATCGAAGAAGACATACTAATGTCCGATAGGTACCTGAAAAGATTCTCAAAATCTCTAATCATCAGGGAAATACCAATCAAAACCATGATATCACGTCACACCTGTTAGGACAGCTTTTATTAAAAAAGACAAAGAATAATAATTGTTGGTGAGACTATGGAGTAAAGGAAACCGTTGTACACTATTGGTGGGAAGGTAAGTTGGTTCAGCCATTATAGAAAACAGAATGGATGTCACTCAAAAAAACACATATAGAATTACCATACTTTCCAGCAATCTCACTTCTGAGTATATATCTGAAGGAAATTAAATCAGCATCTTGAAAAGATATCTGCATTCTCATGTTCTTTGCAGTATTATTCAAAATAGCCACCTGAATAAATGGAAAGGAAGTGCTCATGGATAAACCTAGAGGACATTACACTAAGTGAAATAATTCAGACAGAGAAACATAAATACTGTGTGATCTCACTTATATGTGGAATATTCAAAAAAAGAAAAAGATGTCAAACTCATAGAATCAGAAAATAGAATGATGGTTACCAGTGTTTAGGGGGTGGGAAAGACAGGGAAATGCTGGTCTAAGAATACAAGCCTTCAGATATTAGATGAATAAGTTCTGGGGAACAAATATACAGACTAGTGACTATAGTTAATAATACTGTGGTGTGTACTTGAAATTAGTTAAAAGAGTAAACATTAAGCATCTCACCATATACATAGATGTAAAGGAATTATGTGAGATAATGAATTTATTAGTTAACATGATTGTGGTAATCATTTTGCAAAGTATATATATGTCAAACCATGATGCTGTACTCTTTATATATAATCATATATAATCTATATACTCTATCACACCTCAATAAAACTGAAAAAACTGGTAAAAATAATTGACTATATGAATGAAGGGTGAATATGCATTTTGATTCCAGTTTTATTGAAATAAAATTGACATTATAATATACAACTATGATTGTAAAAACTTAAGATATACCGCATAATGATTTGACTTACATACATCATGCAATGATTTGCACAATTGTTTAGTGAACATTCATTATCTAATACAGATACAAAATAAGTGAAGAGAAAAATATTTTTTTTTCCCTTCTGATGAGGACTCTTAGGGTTTATTTACTCTCTTAACAACTTTCATACAGAAAGTTGCTTAATTACATTAATCATGCTCTACATTACATCCCTAGTATTTATTTATCTTATAACTGGAAGTTTGTACATTCTGACTGGCTTCTTCCAATTCCCCCTCCACCAATCCCCCACCTCTGTTAACCAAAATTCTGAACTCCTTTTCTATGAGTTTGTTTGTTTGTGAACTATAAATGAGCTACCACACTATGTTATTTCCTGGTGTACAATATAGTGATTCATTATTTCTATATATTACAAAATGACCGTCGTGATAAGTCTAGATATGATCTGTCGCCATACAAAGATATTACATTATTATTGACTATGTTCCCCATGCAGTATGTTTCATCACAATGACTTATTTATTTTGTAACTGGAAGTTTGTACCTCTTACTTTCTCTCACCTGTTTCACTCCCTTATCCCCTCCCCTCTAGCAGATACCTGTTTGTTCTCTGTATCTATGACTCTCTTTCTGTTTGGTAGTATTTGTTCATTTGTTTTGTTTTTTAGATTCCACATATAAGTAAAAACTTGCACTTTGTCTTGCTCTATCTGTCTTGTTTCACATAACATAATATCCTCTATGTCTATTTATGGTGTCACAAACGGTAAGATTTCATTCCTTTTTTATGGTTGAGTAGTATTCCCTTGTGTGTGTATATAGCACTTCTTCTTTATCTATTCACCTATTGAAAGGCACTTAGTCTGCTTTCATGTCTTGGCTATTGTGAATAATGTTACAGTGACCATAGTGTGCATATATCTTTTCAATTTAGTGTTTTTGTTTTCATCAGAAAAGTAACCAGAAGTGGAATTGCTAGATCATATGATAGTTCTGTTATTAATTTTTTGAGGAATCTCCATACTATTTTGCATTGTGGTTGCACCAATTTACATTCCCACCAACCACACATGAGTGTTCCCTTTTCTTCACATCCTTGCTGACACCTGCTATTGGTTACTGTTTAATAGTAGTTATTTTGACAGGTGTGAGGTGATATCTCATTGTGGTTTTGATTTGCATTTCCCTGATGATTAGTGATGTTGAGCACCTTTTATGTGTATGTTGGCCATCTATGTGTCTTCTTTGGAAAAATGTCAATTCAAGTCCTCTGCCCATTTTTAAATTGGGTTGATTTCTTTTTTTTTTTTTTTTTTTTTCTTTTTCGGTACGCGGGCCTCTCACTGCTGCGGCCTCTCTTATTGCGGAGCGCAGGCTCCGGACGCGCAAGCTCAGCGGCCATGGCTCACGGGCCCAGCTGCTCCGCGGCATGTGGGATCCTCCCGGACCGGGGCACGGACCCACGTGCCCTGCATCGACAGGCGGACTCTCAACCACTGCACCACCAGGGAAGCCCTGGGTTGATTTCTTGATGTTGAGTTGTATGAGTTCTTTGAATATTATGGATATAAACCCCTTATCAGATATATCATTTGCAAATATCTTCTCCCAATCAGTAGGCTGACTTTTCATTTTCTTGATAGTTTTCTTCAGTGTACAAAAGCTTTTTACTTTGATATAGTCCCATTTGTTTACTTGTGCTTTTGTTTCTACTGCCTGAGGAGGTTAATCCATACAAATATTGATAAGACTGATGTCAAAGAGTGTACTGCCTACATTTTCTTCAAGGAATTTATGGTTTCAGCTCTTACATTTAAAGGTTTAACCCTTTCTGAGTTTATTTTTGTATATAATGTGAGAAAATAGTCCAGTTTGATTATTCTGCATGGAGCAGTACAGTGTTCCCAACACCATTTATTGAAGAGGCTTCATCCTCATTCCATGTTCTTGCCTAATTTACCATAGATTAATGGACCGTGTAAGTACTGGTTCCTTTCTGGACTCTCTATTCTGTTCCATTTATATATGTGTCTGGTTTTGTGCCAGTACCATACTATTTTGATTTCTGTAGCTTTGTAGTATAACATGAAAACAGTGAGCATTATACCTCCAGCTTTGTTCTTCTTTCTCAATATTGTTTTGGCTATGTGGGACCTTTTGTGTTTCTTTACAAATTTTAGAATTATTTGTTCTAGTTCTGTGAAAACTGCCATTGATATTTTGATAGGGACTGCATTAAATCTGCAGTTTGCCTTGAATAGTATAGTCGTTTTTATGATATTAAATCTTCCAATCCATGAACATGGTAATAACTTTTCATTTGTTTGTGTCATCTTCAATTTCTTTCATCAGTGTCTTATAGTTTTCTGAGTACTGTTGTTTTTATTTTATTCTCTGTAGTTAGATTTATTCCTAGGTATTTTATTCTTTTTCATGCAGTTGTAATTGGGATTGTTTAATTAATTTCCTTTTCTGATAGTTTGTTGTTAGTGTACATAAATGCAACAGATTTCTGTATATTAATTTCATATCCTGAAACTTTGCTGAACTCAATTTCTTTCTTTTTTTTTTTTTTTTGCTGAACTCAATTATTAATTCTAATTGTTTGGTGGAATCTTTAGGATTTTCCATATATAGAATCATGTCATCTGCAAACAGTGAGAGTTTTACTTCTTTCTTTTAAATTTGGATTTCTTTTATTTCTTTTTCTTGTCTGATTGCTGTGGTTAGGACTTCCAATACTTTGTTGAATAGAAGTGGCAAGAGCAGGCATCCTTGTCTTTTTCCTGATCTTAGTGGATTCACTTTCATTTTCACCATTGAGTATGATATTGGCTGCCAGTTTGTCATATATTTCCTTTATTATGTTGAGGTATATTTCCTCTATACACACTTTGTTAGAGTTTTAATTATAAATAGATGTTGCATTTTGTCAAAAGCTTTTACTGCATCTATTGAGATGATCATATGATTTTTATTCTTCAGTTTATTAATGTGGTATATTTATTGATTGATTTGTGGATGCTGAACCATGGTTGCATCCCTGGGATAAACCACAGCTGATCATGGTATATGATCTTTTAATATATTGTTAAATTTGATTTGCTAATATTGTGTTGAGGACTTTTACATCTATGTTCATTGATGATATTGGCCTGTAATTTTCATTTTTTGTGGTGTTGTTGTCTGGTTTTGGTAACAGGAGATGCTGACCTCATAAAATGAGTTTGAACTATTCATTTTCTGGAATAGTTTGTGATGGATAGCCTTTAACTCTTCTTTAAATGTGTGGTAGAATTCACATGTGAAGCCATCTGGTCCTAAACTTTTATTTTTGGGGGAGTTTTTTTCAATACTAATTCAAATTCATTAGTAGTACTTGGTCTGTTCACATTTTATATTTCTTCCAGATTCCATCTTGGAATATTGTACATTTCTAGAAATGTATCCATTTCTTCTAGGTTGTCCATTTAATGTCATATAATTTTTTGTGGCTATCTTTTTGTTTTGTTCAGCTTGGTTGATTTCCACTACTTTGTATTCAAGTTTGCTGATCCATTCCTCTGTATTATCTAATTTACTGCTGATTCCTTCTAGGGTATTTTTAATTTCAGTCATTTTATTTTTCTGCTCTGTTTGGCTCTTCTTTATATTTTCTAATTCTCACTGTGTTTATCCATTCTTCTCCCAAGTTCATTGAGCATCTTTTTGTTCATTACCTAGAACTCTTCAAAGAGCAGATTGCTTGTCTCCACTTTGCTTAGTTCTCTTGGGGTTTTATATTATTCCTTTCCTTGGAACATATTTCTTTGTAATCTCAATTTACTTAATTCTCTGTGTTTATTTGTATGTATTAGGTAGGATGCATATGTTTTCTGATCTTGCAGAGGTGGCCTTATGTAGGAAATGTCCTAGGGGACCCAGCAGTACACTTCCCTCTGATAACCATAGCTATATGATCTGGGGATGCCCTCTATGTGGGCTGAGTGTGCCCTTCTGTTGTGTTGGGGCCAACTACTGTGGACATGCTCTTAGACAGGGCTGGTCTCTGGCCCACTGGCCTGACAGACCCTGACTTGTGTAGGACTGCCAGCTACAGGTGGGCAAGGATAGATCCTGAGGAAATGCTATGAGGCCCCTGAGTCCTGAGTCTTGGAATTTGTGCCTTCTCATTGGTGAGTGTGGCTATGTCCTAGGGTAGTGGGTTATAGAACATGGGGATCCTGGGACTATTACTTGCCTACTGGTGATTGATGTTGGGTCTTAGGGTGATGGGCTGCAGGGACAGAGGGTCTCAGTGTTGGTGCCTACCTGTTACATGCCTGGCTAAGGACTTGGGTGTTCCACTTCTGATGCCAGCCTGCTGGTATGTAAAGCCAGGTCCCAGGGTAGCTTGCTGGGGTCCTGAGGGAGTCCAGGGCTGGTGCCAACCCTCCAGTTGTGGCTGGGTCCTGGAGCTAATAGGCTAGAGTGAGGATTCCAAAATGGCTCTTGCGAGCACCAGTGTCCTCATGGTAGAGTGAGCTCCCAAAAATGGCTGCTGCCAGCATCTATGTCCCCACGGAGAGTCCCAGTTGCCTCCTGCCTCTCTAGGAGGCTCTGCAGGCTCAGAAGTGAGTCTGACCCAGGATCCTTTCAAATTACTGCTTCTGTGCTGCCTCTCACAGCATGTGAGGTTTTACATGTGCCCTTAAAGATCAGAGTTTCTGTTTCCCACAGCCCTTCATCTCACTTATATGCAGACTCTGCTAACCTTCAAAGCCAGACATTTTGGGGGCTTGTCTTCCTGGTGCAGAGTCCCTGATCTGGGGAACCTGAGGTGGCACTCAGACTCCTCATTCCTTGGGGAGAACCTCTGCATTTGTGAGTAACCTTCCATTTGTGAGTCTCATAGCCAAGGGTGTGGGTCTTGATGATACCACAGCTCCACCCCTCCTACTTATCTCTCTGTGGTTCCTTCTTTATATGTTTAGTTGAGGAAAACCTTTTCTGCTAGTCTTCAGGTCATTCTCATTGATTGTCGCTCTTTAAATAGTTGTAATTTTGGTATGCCCATGTGGGACATAACCTCAGTGTCTTCCTACTCCACCATCTTGGCCACTCATCTGAATTTGCATGTTTAATCCATCGTTGACACTGAATCAGAAACTTATGTTTCCTTTACTACAACTATATTTTCTTAATTCTAAGAAGTACTGACTCTGATCTCAATTTAATAACAACTTTTCACATAAAAAATACTACATTTAATTGCATATTGAGGTCATAGTACTACAGTGTAACAAGAAGTATCTTTGGGGAATTATACTTTACCTTATCATCCTTCTGTTTTTTTATTTCAGAAGATCATAATATTTTTATTATAGGAATAGATTAAAATGTTGACATCTCAACTGTGTATAAATTATGTTCCATAGCAAGTATGGTTTGATACACAAAATGAACAAGTGTGATGCATTCTTTGGGAACATAGGTATAGTATATCTCTGCACGTCTACAGATAGGTACATATATATTCTTCTGGTATTAATTCCTTTAAAGTTCAGCTCATTCCAACAGTTTAATATGTTTTTTGAAAATTTTGAATTCTAAGAGTGTAATCTGTACACTCTTGGAATGTAATCTGTAGGTAAGTGTACTATAGCTCTCTCTTATAACTCAGTTTGGGAATTGCAGAAAACTGATCTTTGGGAACAATAAGTTATTTATGAGGGAGAAAGAGTATCTATGAAGCAACCTACAACTCAAGAAAAGAAAACTGAACCTAATTAAAGATAAAACAAGAAAAAACACAAAATTATTGTTTCTCCCAAAACTTTATGATGAAGTGGAGAGTTTGCATTCCAGGCTATTAACAAACTGAAGACTGAAATTTAATTCCGAGAATACAGAGCAGAGATGTCACAGTCAAGTCAAGATAAAAGTCCTATTCAAGAATGCTGTAGAGAGTGAGAAATGCTGTAGACAAAGTTCAATGCTATTAAAAATCTGGACAAAAAGGAGAGAGTAGGATTGTTATTTGCTGATCAATGAAAATTTCTGGTAAAATAAAACTTTGCTTCTTTCAGACCCCAGACAAAAGAAACACAGAGAATATGTAAATTTCTTTCTAGTAATATAGACCAGAACCCAGGATTCAGTTTTGAAGGGTGATCAACTACAATAAGTGACAACTTCTGCCCCACCCCCTGCCACTAAATATTGGTAATAATTTAGGAAACTTGATCTTGACATCTACAGACAATTCAGGCATAGACTAAATGCCAACAAACCATATCTCTATTTTATTTCTGTTTGGAAAATCTCTAGGAATAGATGGACATCTGACTGTGTGATCATGAAGGGTAACTAAGGTGGTGACTCACTCCTCATTAGGGACAGGAGACCTCTAAGTCATCAAGAGTAAACATTTCACCATTAGAAGGAGTGTCTGAAATAGAATAGAAATGATTCATTAGTTCCATGTCAAAAACAGTACCTTTATTTTATCATTCTGCTTATTCACACAGAGAAAGCCATGGGACTGTTTAATAAGTTCCAAAACCATGGCTCAAAAATGATGAGGAGGGCTTCCATGGTGATGCAGTGGTTGAGAGTCCACCTGCTGATGCAGGGGACATGGGTTCATGCCCCAGTCCAGGAAGATCCCAAATGCCATGGAGCAGCTAGGCCCGTGAGCCATGGCCACTGAGCCTGTGCATCCGAAGCCTGTGCTCCACAATGGGCGAGGCCACAACAGTGAGAGGCCCGTGTACTGAAAAAAAACAAAAAAAAATAATGAGGAAAGAGGAACAACCTTGGAGAACAAAAAATATAATGTCAGAAACAAAGGTGAGAAAATAAGAACTTGTAAATATATAACACATAATAAGTACTATAAATACTTCTGATTGGACAAAGTAAAAATTATGGCTAAAATAAATATAATCTCAGACACCAAACCTTTGAAATAGCAAGTTATTTCTTGAAATTAGAGCAGTATTTTACAATTAGGTAATGCTTTGCAGGTACAAAATGATTTTAGGTAATCTTATTTTATTTGATCCTTCCTCTGATTCTTTGAAGCAGATGATATCTTGATGATATTATTCTGAAAATAATAAAACTGAATATCAGAGAGTGTTACTGAATTTGTCCTGAATGTATGACCCTCAAACAAGATCCATTGATTTAAACCCCAGAGCTTAACTCCTGAAACAACCTGCCTATTAACAATATGTCCATATGGAGCTGGAATTGAAATGGGCTGAGAAATCATTACAGTTGGAAAAAAATGGAGCTCAGGGAAATTAAGCAATTTTCCAAATTTATATATCAAGTTATTGTCAGACCTCAGATTAGGACATAACAGAATTCTACTTCCAGAGTAGCTTTAGGGCAAATAAAATAAAACGTTGCTTTATAAGTTAGTAATAAAATTAGAATTCATTTAATTAAAAAGATCTATCTATCTATCTTGTTCATGAATGACCAAGTCAGTAAATGTAATAAAAGATATAGGAAGTATCTTATCTTAGTACCATCCTAATGGTTTAAAATTGGTCTCTAAAAGGCCAAATGTTTCATGTTAGATATGCATTCTGTACCTGTTAGAAAGTACTTTGTTGGATAGGCTGGCATGTAGCATTTATTGTATTAAATAAATGGGATGAATTCAGATAAAGTATATTAGTTGGATATAAAGTGTAATTTAAAAATTAATTTATGCATGTATGCCAAAATTTCAAAAATAAATAATGAAATCCTGCTTTGTTAAGAAGTCTTACAATTGGCTAATAAGCACATACAAGAGACATCCAGAAATACAGGAAACCAAACCATAATTTGCTTACAAAATCTCTGGTGAGTATTCTTGTCAGTAGGAACACCTATCATGTACAAGGTCATGCTACTGTTTCCATTAGGTTAAATGAACCAATTAGTATTTTCTTTCAAACTGACCTACAGAGAAATATAATCAGAAAGCAGAAAGTTTAGCAAGCTGGAGGTTTACAAGTTTGTGTTAAATGACGAGTGTTTGTTTTTTTTTTCTGTCCCTCCTAAATGTTCAGCTTCCTGCCCTTTTTCCTTTGTTTTGTTTTTGCCTTTCTGAGAAATGTAACATCTTATAATTTCTGTTGAGGGGTAACTTGCATCCCAGTCCTGATGTTTTATACCAGCGTACTAGAGAAACCTTTATTAAACAAATATTTCTGCCTTCTCTTTCATGCTTTCTCTCTGGAGGTGGAGGTTGGGAGTGGCAGGACAACTTCCTGAATGGTGACTTTGGAAGGGGAAGCTGGTCCTGGGCAGCCTGGTCCCTCATTCTTTCTCTTTCCCTTAAGAGTTTGCTGACCACAGAGAGCATGGAATTTAATCCTGAAGCTCAATAGTATGGTTTAATCTCTTACACAGAAAAAGCCAGAGTCTCGATACCAACTTCATCAATGAGAAAAGTAGGATCTTTGTCTTCAGCAGCTTTAATTACTTGTCAGTTATTTCAATGGCATGAGCACTCATATAGAAAAGCAGCATGACATTTATTGGGCTCTTTAAACACATATTTGTTGCATTGATGTGTGTGTCTCAGGGATAGACAAGGAAGGTAAAGATATATGGAACAAAATATAAATGGAAAGGCTGAGGTTTCTCATGTGGCTAAGGCCTTGGACTTGGGTATGTTATACAAGAGCTTTGAACTTGATAGTTAATAAAGGTTTAAAGTGGGTCATGTGACTAACTTTGCCTTATGTGAGTGGCTCATTTACTACTGCTATTTAGGCAAATGGCTATAAGCCTTAGATCACATGTGATATTGACCTTGTCAGTTCACTGCAGCTTATGCCAACCTGGTTTATTGGAAGTACTGGAATTCATAGAAGAGAGCGATATACATGCAGGTCCTACTGCAAAGTTGCAAGATTTAGCAAAGACGTGAGACCACTTGTGCCTCAAGAAAATGTGCAGAGGACCCCTTGGCCATGTCATAATTTTTGGTTAAGTAAGGTGCCTCAGCAGATGTTAGCTTACTTAGCTTTGGAAAGCAAAACCTGAACATCTACCATAGATGGTCATGGTCATATCATTGGAGATTTAAGATGCAATTTGTAACTTTCCAAGGTTGATTTTGCAGAACCAGGCATAAACATTACTAAGTGAGTGATGCCGGTGAGTTACTTTAGCAGTTAGTAGGTTGGGAAGATCTTAAAATATAGTGGCAGATGAAGCCAGGGGAAATGGTTTTCAATACACATGTCTTTTAGACATTACAATATGAAACAATATTTCTATCTTCAAATATCTGAGCACATGTGTTTCATGGGTGCCACAGAGTGTGCTCAAGTTGGCTCTGCATTTGTTTACAGAGTAAAATAACTGCCTTAGAAGGTGGATTTCTTAGGTATAATATATGACATAGCTAAAAGTATGGTTACAATCAGAATTACCTTTAAACCCAGGGAATATGTAATTCTACTTATAGGCCCTTCATAAGCTACACACAAGCATACTCCGATCCTCAGAATATCCTGCGCAAATGGTCCTGTACTTACATTCAAAGACTGTGCAGAGACTTCCCCTAAATCCCTCGTCCTGAAAGGCCAAGGTAACAGGTACACATATCCTTAAATCTGAGGCATAGCCCAGTGGTAAATGTGAACTGGCATTGGAATAAAAGGCAGGTTTTTAGGCGGACAGAGGAAAGTTCCAAGGTCAGAATCTGGCTTGGTCTATAGACTGTGTTTTTGTTTACATTGCTTGAATTCTGAGAATTCTAAATTTGTGATGACTTTCAGCCTCAGTTTCCTTTGAAGAACATAAAATATGATGCTGTTAGGGTACAACTTGAGGTGGGACATGGAAGTGCACACTGTCAGAGAAAGTTGCTAAGCTCAGACTTGTGAGATGAGGAGAAACCTTAGGGAAATGGTATGTGGTATTTTTCTTGTACTCTTCTCCTGGGCTCTGTGAATATTAGGAATGGGTCTGAAAATAACCCTCATTCGGCCTAAGACCATAAATGCCTACATAGAAGAGTGTCTCAGTGTTACATGAATAGATAAAGCACGTATTCAATACATTGAACAAGTGACAGAAACCAACTGGAAAGTAAGAAGTTTAGAATGTTGCAATGGACTGAATGCTTGTATGCTCCCCAAATCCTAACCCTAAGGTGATAGTATTAAGAGGTGGGGCCTTTGAGAGGTAATTAGACCACAGGGTTGGAGCCCTCATGAAGGGGATTAGTGCCTTTATAACATGGACCCCAGAGAGCTCTCTCACCATCTTTTCTCATTATGTGAAGAAACAAGAAGAATTGCAACCCAGGAAGCCAAAAAGACCCAGCAGAACTGACCATGCTGGCACCCTGGTCTTAATTTTCCAGCCTCCAAAACTGTACAAAATGAATTTCTATTTATAAGCCACCCAATGGCCCTATTTTTTTAAGCAGCCTAACTAAGACAGAAAGACTGAATAAGAAAAAAATAATAATAACTGTCAACTCAAATAAATTTGTTTTAACAGGGTGTTGCAATTGTCAGTGTCTCAAATGCACTCTCAGAGAGAAAGCAGTAGGTATAGGTGCATGTCTCCTCAGATATGGTAAATGCAAAATGCCAAAATTAGCATCTTGCTGAGTTTTTTCTGAAGCTTTAGGGGGCTTTAGTGTACAGGTTATCGATTCTGAACAACTGGCATATGTTCAATTGCATCCTGACAAGACAGAAGCCAAGAATATTTTCACAATTTAGATCTTACACACTCACATACCACTGAATTACTGACGTTCTAGGCAACACCAAATACTGGGTTCTAGAAACATAATTTTTTTTCAAATATTTGCAGTAGAGGTTTGGAGTTGGATTGTTTTCTAAATGTTTTGGGTGTTCAGTCTAATTCTGTGGTAATTTTACATGTCCTTTTTAACTCTTTTTACTCACAAAATGTGAGGCAAACCCAAAATATCTAATTGATTGAATAAAACTCCTTATGCCCCAAAGAAACTAACAAACTACATCCATTCCAAATGTTAGCCCTACCCAGGCATTAAGTACCCTCCACTGGATATGAGCAGAATAACAAATTGGGAAGAATGGATCTTGAATACTGCTTTGTTGCAGCTGGTTTCAGATTTTACATCCAAACAAATATTTTACTTTTTTAACCTTACTATTCCTGGAGAAATTATTAATGGGATAAAAATTATATTAGATATTTGGAATGTTTTGTGTTATATCTACATGTTGCCATTGAATCTTATTTCTTACACTTCAATGATTATATACTAGACATAATTTAGTTTGGAGAATAAAATAGGAAATTAATTTCAAATTTGCATACAAAACAACCTGAGATTTGTAACAGGGAAGAGCAAAATCTGACTCCATGTTGGATCTGTTTCTTTTACTTTAACCTTTGTTCTTGTTATTATAATCATACATAATGGGATGAATTGGGAGATTGGGATTGACATATATTCACTAATATATATAAAATACATAACTAATAAGAACCTGCTGTATAGCACAGGGAACTCCACTTCACTGTACAGTAGAAACTAACACAACATTGTAAAACAACTATACCGCAATTTAAAAAAAAAGAAAGAAAAAAAACCTCTTAAATAATTTAAAATCCAAAAAATAATAATAATCATACATAATAGCCTGCCTCAGAGAACTCTGCCACTCTGTCTGAATGTTAAACTAAAGTATCTTTGTTCAGCTCAAAGGAAGACAATCTGACCCTGCCCACCAGTGAATGGCTGCAGAAAAGAAGATATTAACACATCTCCTCCATGTTTGCAAGACTAATGGCCTTTTTACTTTACTTCATTACCTTTGCCTCTTCTCTGTTCTATAAAAGAAACTGACATTCAGATCCCTATAAGATGGTACTCTGGGACATTATTCCGCCATCTTCTTGGACACCTGGCTTTCTGAATAAAGTCATTATTCCTTGCCTCAATAACTTGTCTCCCAATTATTGGCCTTTTCTTGTGGTTGGCAGACTGAGCTTGGATTTGGTAACAAATTTACTAATACATTGTTCTTTTCAGCATCTTCTGACATCAACATATATCTACTAATGCCCAGGATTTCCAGGAACAACCAAGTGAAAAGGGGTTGATATTGGAGACTGACTTGTGAAGGTGGAATGAGGCCTCTTGATAGAATTTTGACCTCCAAAAAGATGAGTGATAACTTTGATTGACCACAACCTCAACATTTAAGCCTAATATATTAAAAAGTTCAATTTGACTAATGACCCAAGCCATTTTGACTGAAAAAAAATACACAGTGTGAGAGTTGTGAGTTAAGTTTTATGAGAACTCTAAGTCCAGGAGACAGAATTTCAGATAGCTCTGAGAAACTGCTCTGAAGAGGTAGTGGGGGGAAGGTCAGTATATATGTCAGTTTGGTGAAGGAGGGTACATGCAATCAAGAACACATTTTTGCAGAAGGTTGCTGCTAGTCATGAGGAACAGATGTCTCCACTAATTATTTTAGTGCTTTTCTAGATGTGAGATACAAGAACTGGGCTTACAAAATCTCTTGAAAACATCTGTCTGAAGACCTGTTTTTGCCAGTGTTTCCTAGAGCACAGAGCACCCCATTCCTGATTTCCACCCTGAACTCCTTTCAAGGTGTGTTGAAGGTCAGTGGCTGCAGGGGTTTGTGACCTAATCCTTGCAGAGGCAGATGGCAAGAGCCAATTTGTTGTTGGCAGCCACATGTGCCAATATTATCTTTATTGGTAATAAAGGTGATATTTAAATCAAATCTGAGGTACTCCTGTCTTTATTTCTCAGTTTGTTGGAAAGGGCCTCTGATTGAAAAGGCAGAAAAGGAACTATTCAAGTTACAATATTATCTTTGTTGGTATTTTTATTTAACTTATTAAATTTTTATTTCAAACTAAATTTAAATTTTTATAAATTTTTTATAAATAAAATAACTAATTCCCAGATCCATTCATTCACTTCACCAAGGTTTAACATTTTGCTACGTATGTGTTGTTATCTTCTTCATCTTGTTGACTGAAAAAAATGCACAATGTAAATGTTGAGAGTTATGTTTTATTTTGTGTACTTTTTGAAGATTTCAAGACAGGGAAGCAGCCTCTCGGAATAGTTCTGAGGGACTGCTTGGAAGAGGTAAGAAAGGAACCAGGATATATAGGAATTTTGCAACAAAGATCAAGTTGTCAGAATAACAAAATATTACCATTAATTAAATAAAACCAGATATCACAAGTTAATGAATTTAGCGTTTTTCTATGTATGGGAAGATGCAAGAGTCTGGGATAATTGAAATCATCCCTTTGATATGTGCCTCAGCTGTCTAGGGCCAGTATCCTTTGCTTTCCCATCCTGAGTCCCCTCAGGGTGCACTGCTGGGGATGGCTATAGTGGTTGATGGCTTCATTGCTGCAACATCCTTTGCTTACTGATATGGCAGGTGGCATTCTTAGTTCACAGTCTCTTGGTCTCTCTCTGTCTCTCCCTGCATACATCTGTATTATAAAATATATGGCAGGGAGGGGACGTTCAATGTGAAGGAGGAGTAAGACATGGAGATCACCTTCCTCCACACAAATACATCAAAAATACATCTACATGTGGAACAACTCCTACAGAACACCTACTGAATACTGGCAGAAGACCTCAACTTCCCAAAACGCAAGAAAATCCCCACATACAGGGCAGTGTGGCTGACAGGGTCTTGTGCTCCAGACTTGTGTCAGGCCTGAGTCTCTGAGGTGGGACAGACGAGTTCAGGACACTGGACCACCACAGACCTCCCAGCCCCACGTAATATCAATCAGGGAGAGCTCTCCTAAAGATCTCTGTCTCAACACAAAAACTCAGCACCACCCAACAGCCAGCAAGCTCCAGTGCTGGACACACCATGGCAAACAATTGGCAAGTCAGGAACACAACCCCACCCATTAGCAGAGAGGCTACCTATAATCATACTAACTTCAGAGCCACCCAAAACACACAACTAGACATGGTCCTGCCCACTAGAAAGACAAGATCTGCCCCACCCACCAGAAAACAGGCACCAGTCCCCTCCATTAGGAGGCCGACAAAAGCCACTGAACAAACTTTATTCACTGGGGGAAGACAACAAAAACAGTGGGAACTACGAATCAGCAGCCTGCAAAAAGGAGATCCCAAGCACAGTAAGTTTAGCAAAATGAGAAGACAGAGAAATATAGAGCAGATGAAGGAGTAAGGTAAATACCCACCAGACCAAACAAATGAATAGGAAATAAGCAGTCTACTGAAAAAGAATTCAGAGTAAGATAGTAAAGATAATCCAAAATCTTGGAAATAGAATGGAGAAAATACAAGAAATGTTTAACAAGGACCTAGAAGAACAAAAGAACAAACAAACAATGAAGAACAACACAAAAATGAAATTAAAATTTCTCTAGAAGGAATCAATAGCAGAATAACTGAAGTAGAAGAATGGATAAGTGCCCTGGAAGATAAAATAGTGGAAATAACTACCACAGAGCAGAATAAAGAAAAAATAATGAAAACAATTGAGGACAGTCTAAGAGACCACTGGGACAATATTAAATGGACCAGCATTCGAATTATAGGGGTCCCAGAAGGAGAAAAGAAAAAGAAAGGGTTGAGAAAATATTTGAAGAGAATATAGATGGAAACTTTCTGAATATGGGAAAGGAAATAGTCAATCAAGTCCAGGAAGCACAGAACTCTCATACAGGGTAAATCCAAGGAGAAACATGCTAAAAGACATATTAATCAAGCTATCAAAATTTAAACACAAAGAAATATTAAAAACAACAAGGGAAAACAACAAAGAACATACAAGGGAATCCACAATAGGTTAAAGCTGATCTTTCAACAGAAACTCTGCAAGGCAAAAGGGAATGGCAGGACATATTTCAAGTAATGAAAGGGAAAAACCTACAAACAAGATTACTTCACCCAGCAAGAATCCCATTCAGATTCAATGAAAAAATGAAAACCTATACAGACAAACAAAAGTTAAAAGAATTCAGCACCAAAAAAACCAGCTTTACAACAAATGCTAAAGGAATTTCTCTAGGCAAGGAACAAAAGAGAAAGAAAAGACCTACAATAACAAACAGAAAACAATTAAGAAAATAGTATTAGGAGCATATATATTGATAACTATCTTAAATGAAAATGGATAAAATGCTCCCACCAAAAGAAATAGACTGGTTGAATGGATACTAAAACAAGACCTGGATATATGCTGTCTACAAGACACACACTTCAGACCTAGGGACACATACAGACTGAAAGTGAGGGGATGGAAAATGATATTCTATGCAAATGTAAATTGAAAGAAAGCTGGAGTAGCAATTCTAGTAACAGACAAAATAGACTTTAAAATAAAGACTATTACAAGAGACAAAGAAGGACACTACATAATGATCAAGGGATCAGTCTAAGAACAAGATATGACAAATGTAAATATTTATGCACCCAAGATAGGAGCATCTCAATACATAAGGCAAATACTCACAGCCAAAAAAGGGAAAATGGACCGTAACACAATCAAAGTAGGGGACTTTTACAACCCACTTTCACCAAAGGACATATCATCCAAAATGAAAATAAATAAAGAAACACAAGCTTTAAATGATACATTAAACAAGATGGACTTAATTGATATTTATAAGACATTCCATCCAAAAATAACAGAATACACATTCTTCTCAAGTGCTCATGGAACATTCTCCAGGATAGATCATATCTTGGGTCACAAATCAAGCCCTGGTAAATTTAAGAAAATTGAATTCTTATCAAGTATCTTTTCTAACCACAACATTATGAGACTACATATCAATTACAAGAAAAAATTTGTAAGAAAAACAAACACATGGAGGCTGAACAATACACTACATAATATCCAAGAGATCCCTGAAGAAATCAAAGAGGAAATCAAAAAGTACCTAGAAACAAATGACAATGAAAACAAAATGACCGAAATCCTATGGGACGCAGAAAAAGCAGTTCTAAGAGGGAAGTTTATAGCAATACAATTCTACCTTAAGAGACAAGAAACATCTCAAATAAACAACCTAAACTTACACGTAAATCAATTAGAGAAAGGTGAACAAAAAAACCCCAAAGTTAGCAGAAGGAGAAAAAACATAAAGATCAGATCAGAAATAAATGAAAAAGAAAAGAAGGAAACCAGGGCAAAGATCAATAAAACTAAAAGCTGGTTCTTTGAGAAGATAAATAACATTGATAAACCATTAGCTAGACGTATCAAGAAAAAAAGGGAGAAGACTCAAATCAATAAAATTAGAAATGAAAAAGGAGAAGTAACAACTGACAATGAAGAAATACAAAGGCTTATGAGAGATTACTTCAAGCAATTATATGCCAATATAATGGACAACCTGGAAGAAAATAACAAATTCTTAGAAATGCACAATCTTCTGAGACTGAACCAGGAAGAAATAGAAAATATGAACAGACCAATCACAAGCACTGAAATTGAAACTGTGATTAAAATCTTCCAATAAGCAAAAGCCCAGGACCAGATGGCTTCACAGGTGAATTGTATCAAACATTTAGCAAAGAGCTAACATCTATCCTTCTCAAACTCTTCCAAATATAGCAGAGAGAGGAACACTCCCAAACTCATTTTACGAGGCTACCATCATTCTGATACCAAAACCAGAAAGAGATGTCGCAAAGAAAGAAAACTACAGGCAAATATCACTGATGAACATAGATGCAAAAATCCTTGACATAATACTAGCAAACAGAATCCAACAGCACATTAAATGGATCATACACCATGATCAAGTGCGGTTTATTCCAGGAATGCAAGGATTCTTCAATATATGCAAATCAATCAACATGAAACACCATATTAACAAATTGAAAGACAAAAGCCAAATGATCTTCTCAATAGATGCAGAGAAACATTTCGACACAATTCAACACCAATTTATGATAAAAAGCCTCCAGAAAATAGGTATAGAGGGAACGGGAACTTTCCTCAACATAATAAAGGCCATATATGACAAACCCACAGCCAACATCACCCTCAATGGTGAAAAACTGAAACCATTTCCACTAAGATCAGGAACGAGACAAGGTTGCCCACTCTCACCACTCTTATTCAACATAGTTTTGGAAGTTTTAGCCACAGCAATCAGAGAAGAAAAAGAAATAAAAGGAATTCAAATCAGAAAAGAAGAAGTAAAGCTATCACTGTTCTCAGATGGCATGATACTATACATAGAGCATACTAAAGATTCTACCAGAAAACTACTAGAGCTAATCAATGAATTTGGTAAAGTAGCAGGATACAAAATTAAGATGATACAAATAGATGGAGAGATATACCATGTTCTTGGATTGGAAGAATTAATATTGTGAAATGACTCTACTACCCAAAGCAATCTACAGATTCAATGCAATCGCTATCAAACTACCACTGGCATTTTTCACAGAACTAGAACAAAAATTTCACAATTTGTATGGAAACACAAAAGACACAAAATATACAAAGAAATCTTGAGAACGAAAATTGGAGCTAGAGGAATCAGTCTCCCTGACTTCAGGCTATACTACAAAGCTACAGTAATCAAGACAGTATGGTACTGGCACAGACACAGAAAAAGAGATCAATGGGACAGGTTAGAAAGCCCAGAGACAAACCCATGCACATATGGTCATCTTATTTTGGATAAATGAGGCAAGAATATACAGTGGATATAAGAGAGCCTCTTCAGTAAGTGGTGCTGGGAATACTGGACAGCTACATTAAAAGTACGAAATTAGAACATTCTCTAACACCATACACAAAAATAAACTCAAAATGGATTAAAGACCTAAGTGAAAGACCAGACACCATCAAACTCTTAGAGAAAAACATAGGCAGACTCTCTATGACATAAATCACAGCAAGATCAGTTTTGACCCAACTACTAGAGAAATGGAAATAAAAACAGAAATTAACAAATGGGACCTAATGAAACTTAACAGCTTTAGCACAACAAAGGAAACCATAAACAAGACGAATAGAGAACCCTCAGAATGGGAGAAAATATTTGCAACTGACAAAGGATTAATCTCCCAAATATACAAGCATTTCCTGCAGCTCAATATAAAAAAAAAACAAACAACACAATACAAAAATGGGCAGAAGACTTAAATAGACATTTCTCCAAAGAAGTATACAGGTTGCCAATAAACACATGAAAGGATGCTCAACATCATTAATCAGTAGAGAAATGCAAATCAAATCTACAGTGAAATATCATCTCACACCAGCCAGAATGGCCATCATTAAAAAATCTACAAAACAATAAATGCTGGAGAGGGTGTGGAGAAAGGGGAACCCTTTTGCACTGTTGGTGGGAATGTAAATTGATACAACCACTATGAAGGACAGTATGGAGGTTCCTTAAAAAACTAAAAATAGTACTACCTTATGACTCAGCAATCCCACTACTGGGCATATACCCTGAGAAAACCATAATTCAAAAATAGTCATGTAGAAAATATTTTTTGCAGCTCTTTTTACAATAGCCAGGACATGGAAGCAACTTAAGTGTCTATCAACAGATGAATGGATAAAGAAAATGTGGCACATATATACAATGGAATATTACTCAGGCATAAAAAGAGATGAATGGATAAGGAAGATGTGGCACATATATATAATGGAATATTACTCAGCCATAAAAAGAAATGAAATTGAGTTATGTGTAGTGAGGTGGATGGACCTTGAGACTGTCATACAGAGTGAAGTAAGTCAGAAAGAGAAGAACAAATACCTTATGCTAACACATATATGGAATCTAAAAATAAATAAATAAATAAAATAAAATGGTCAGAAGAACCTAGCGGCAAATGGGAATAAAGATACAGACCTACTAGAGAATGGACTTGAGGATACAGGGATGGGTAAGGGGAAGCTGGGACAAAGTGAGAGAGTGGCATGGACATATATACACTACCAAATGTAAAATGGATAGCTAGTTGGAAGCAGCCACATAGTACAGGGAGATCAACTCGGTGCTCTGTAACTACTTAGAGGGGTGGGATAGGGAGGGTGGGAGGGAGGGAGATGAAAGAGGGAAGAGATATGGGGACATATGTATATGTGTGACTGATTGACCTTGTTATAAAGCAGAGGCTGACACACCATTGTAAAACAATTATACTCCAATAAAGATGTTAAAAAAAAAAAGCCTAGTAGGTTTCTTGCTTATTAAATTATAATGCATATCACATTGCATATGAATGAATGAAAGGTGAATCACCAAGTAAAGGAAAAGCTTATTTATGAAATAACTAGATAGGTATGAGAATTTATGTTTTAAAATTGAAACTGCATAATACAATCACTAATAATGTTTTTATACATTTTTCTATATGCATATTTTTATTGTTTTTGACAGCATCATGTAAATTGGCTGCAAACCTATTAAAAATTTGAGGAAAACTTTGTTGATGGTGGTAAATTCAGTTAATTTTCAATTCTGTAATACCCTTTTGAATTCTATATTGATACTGAGTTAACACAACAATTAGTGAACTTACTAAACTTAGACACAGGTTTGAAATTGATATGTGTTCATATCAATTCCTCTAAAACAGATGAGTTTCACAAATGTGAATGTTAAAGGAAAATGATCGACGTTCTCATTTGTTTATTTGAAAACTTTTAAATATACCTGGAAAATTTGGTTATATGAATTTTCTTTTTCAACTGTAATTTTTATAAAATTTAAATATGGATCTAGTTCATCCAATGAAAATAGTGTCCAAATTGAGATGTCCGGTAAGTGCAAAATATACATTTGATTTTGAATACTTAATACTAAAATGCTGTAAAAAGTTCATTAATAATTTTTATATTGATTAACTGTTGAAATGGTAATTTTGATATATCATATTCAAAACATTATTAAAATTAAAACAAAACAAAACAAAACTACAATGCAGTATCATCTCACACCAGTCAGAATGGCCATCATCAAAAAATCTACAAACAATAAATGCTGAAGAGGGTGTGGAGAAGTGAACCCTCTTGCACTATTGGTGGGAATGTAAACTGATACAGCCACTATGGAGAACAGTATGCAGGTTCCTCAAAAACTAAAACTGGAACTACCATATGACCCAGCAAACCTACTACTGGGCATATACCCTGAGAAAACCATAATTCAAAATGAGTCATATACCACAATGTTCATTGCAGCTCTATTTATAATAGCCGGGACATGGAAGCAACTTAAGTGTCCATCGACAGATGAATGGATAAAGAAGATTTGGCACATATATACAATGGAATATTACTCAGCCATAAAAAGAAAAAAATTGAGTTATTTGTAGTGAGGTGGATGGACCTAGATTCTGTCATACAGAGTGAAGTAAGTCAGAAAGAGAAAAATAAATACAATATGCTAACATATGTATATGGAACCTAAAAAAAACCAAAAATTAGTTCTGAAGAACCTAGGGGCAGGACAGGAATAAAAACTTAGACATAGAGAATGGACTTGAGGACACGGGGAGGGGAAAGGGTAAGCTGGGATGAAGTGAGAGATTTGCATGGACTTATATATACTACCAAATGTAAAATAGATAGCTATTGGGAAGCAGCTGAATAGCACAGGGAGATCAGCTCGGTGATTTGTGACCACCTAGAGGTGTGGGATAGGAAGGGTGGGAGGGAGAGGCAAGAGGGAGGAGATTTGTGGATATATTTATACATATAGCTGATTCACTTTGTTATACATCAGAAACTAACACACCATTGTAAAGCAATTATACTCCAATAAAAAAGATGTTTAAAAAAATGGCATATGAAAAAAATATTTGGCATGCATTGTACTTGTTCAGTTTCTTTTTTCCATAGTTACTAATTTCCATTCGTTATTGAAAAGTAATTTGGAGGGAGATACATTGAACCTCTTTCTTCTGTCTTGTCAAAGCAAAAGTTGTACTGGATAAAGTTAGACAGGTAGGAAGACTTTATTTAAGGTTATTGTAAAGAGTAGAGATGTCAGAACTGAGACTGGACTCCACTCTGCTGAAAAGGTATTTGGAAAGTGTTTAAGGGCTTTGGTGGTGTTGGGGAATCATATGCCACCTGTATGTCCTAATTTGTCTAACCCAAAGGAAAGTAAACTTTCTTGTATCTTCATGACAGGAGGCCATTTTACAACTTGGAAGAAGGTGCCTGCATAAGGGAGGCTGTGACATTTCCCCAGACATTGGGAGATAGGGGTGCTGTCTTCCCTGCTGATTACATTTCAAAGGATGGCTGTCAGGTCCTTGAGAAAAATGGTTCTGGGTTTTAAACTAGCAAAAAGCTTTTAAGAAGATTTATATCTTCAAGAAACAAAGAAAGAACTTGCACTAAAGTTTTGTTACATAAAGACACCAAGAAAAGGGAAATCAGGGTCCCAGAGGCAGGAAGTAGCCACCTAGCGCAGGGAATCATTAAGACCTTTTTGCTGAAGCTCATCAAACTTTCCCTCTCTAGATTTTATAACCATTGACTATTTTGCCTGATCCCTCCCGCCCCCCATTTTTATGAATAGACTTTGTTTTTTGAGCAGTTTTAGGTTCACAACAATATTGCGAGGAAGGTAGAGACCTACCTTGAATATATATTCCTTTCCTCCAGACATGCATAAGCTCCCTCACTTTCAATATCCCCATCAGAGTGAGACACTTGTCACAATTGATAAGCCTACACTGACACATCATAATCATCCAAAGTTCATAGTTTACATTAAGGTTCACTCTTGGTGTGCTACATTCTGTGGGTTTGGAGAAATGAATAATGACACGTATTAATCATAATAGTACCACAAAATAGTATTACTGTCCTAAAAGTCCGCTGTGCTCTGCCTGTTTATTCCTTCCTCCCTCACAACCCCTGGCAACTGCTGATCTTTTTACTCCCTCCATATTTTTGCCTTTTCCAGAATATCATATATTTGGAATCATACAGTATGTAACATTTTCAGATTGGCTTTTCTACTCAGTAATAAGCATTTAAAGTTCTGCCATGTCTTTTCATGGTGAGATAGCTCATTTCTTCTTAGCATTGAATAATATTCCATTGTCTGGATGTACTACAGTTTATTTATCCATTCACCTACTGAAAAACATCTTGGTTGCTTCCATGTTTTGGTAATTATGAATAAACCTGCTATAAGCATTCATGTGCAGGTTTTTGTGTGAACATAATTTTCAATTCCTTTGGTTAAATACCAAGGAGCACAATTGCTGGATCATGTGGTAAAAAAATATGTTTAGGTTTCTAAGAGACCACCTTCTCCAGCTGTCTTCCAATGTATCTGCAGCATTTTGCAGTCCCACCAGCAATGAATGAGAACTCTTGTCATTCCACATCTTAGTCAGCTTTTGGTGTTGTCAGTGTTCCAGATTTTGACCTTCTAATAGGTATGTAATGGTATTTCATTGTTGCTTTAATTTACATTTTCCTGATGACATATGATGTGTAGCATCTTTTCATATGCTTACTTGACATCTTCTTTGAATTATGTTTAGTATGATGCAAAATGGTGATTTTGTGACTCCATTTAGTATTTTTGTTTATATATTTCAATGCCATTTGAGTATTAAATCTCTATTTTAACTTGTATCTATTATTGTTGAGACTTTTTAATCTTACAAAGTCTTCTCTTATTCTAGCATTCTACTATAAAAGAGCTTCCACTTGTTTTATTTTCCTATCTACCTATCTATCATCTATCATTACTATAAACATATACATGCCTGTTTTATTCAACTGTTTACAATATAAGAGTACCATTGTTTATTGTAATACTCCCATATTCTCAGATGTGGCTAATTGGAACTCCTTAAAGCTGGCCTGCAAGTCTTCTTTCATGCTCCCATTATACTTTAAGCTCTTTCTTATATTTTCTGCATAAAAAGATGTTTCAGGCTCATCTTGAAACATTCTTACTTCAACCATCTTGGAGAATACCACCTATCCAAACAATAGTGTTTAGAAATAATGATCTAGGTATGTTTATTGCTTCTGGGTATCTGCTTCTATCGTTGCTTGGTTTATATCCCAGTTGTATCTTTTTGCAATCACATAGTGATATACAAAACACATACACATTTTTTTTTCCATTCTGTTTTACACAAGGGAATCATACTGCATTTGCTTTTTTGAACTTGGTTTGTTGTTTGCTTTTGTTTTTTTTCATTTAACAAAATATGCTGGGAAACATCCTTATAGTGGCTCATATAGATCTTCCTCATTCTTTCTTATATCTATCGGCATAGCACAGCATCACATATGTTTACCTTAGCATAGATGTCAACCAATCTCACATGTCTTGTATTTAGGTAACTTCCATTATTTTGTAATTAAAAAACACCAGCAACAACATTATTGTGTTATATTTTTCCAATGTCACAGCCATTTATTTTAATGGAAGATAAAGGGAATAATCATTTAACCAAAGTTACTACTTTCTCTTACATTGTGAAAGAAGGTTATCCAAGCTAAATAATTATTCTGCTTTTATGATAAATCTATTTTTTAATTAGACATTCATGTAAAGTTACTTTATGTGAGATTCTACAAAAGTGAACTTGATAATACCCTGGACAATGAGTAAAAAGACAGAATGTGTGTATGTGTGCATACATGAACATAGAAATGTGGTACCTGAATGTCTATTTAATACATTCACATCTGAAGTTACAAATGTGCTCAGATTGTTGAATTTTATTCACTTAATTAATTAGCTGGCCAATATTTTATAAGAAAATATGTTTTATACAACTGTCTTAGGACTCTTATGCCCTTAAATTTTGGTATGTATAATCTATTATTTTTTACTTTTATAATCTCAGTACTTTAAATGGAAAAACTTGGTTGAAAGTCTTTTAATACGATAAGACCATGACCAATGAGGTGATAATGTTGTACAGAGTCATTTTAGACTTTTCAGGTATCTAATGAAGCTTAAGGTAAGTTTTTTTTTATTCTTATTTTAACATTTTATTACATAAATAATTCAGGATGAGAATTTTTATAATAAGTGGCTAGAACTGTGTTCATGGCATAATTTACCTCCCATGTCATTATTACATACTTGGCTTCCATCATTTGTCATAAAAAATTCTAGGAAAAAATTGCTGCTCATCTTATCCATTTATATTTGTGATTGTTATGAGTACTCTGGAAGTAATGTTAACAATTCTCCAGTGAAATAGTTGCCTAAATTAAGGAAGTTACAATTTAATTTTTTTCTTAAAAGATTGCTCAAAAAGTGTCATGGAAAAAATAATGTAGTAAAGACACAACATTGAACAATATTTTAATGACCATGTTATTCTCCTATAACAGTAATGACTTTTTGTGCTTATTGTGTGGCATTTTCTGTGTTAAATACTATGCTTATTTAATCCTTTCAGCTATCTGATGAGGAGTTTGCCTGAGACAGTTCTGAAGTTCTGGTTTATATATATTGTCACAATGTGTGTGTGTGTGTGTGAGAGAGAGAGAATAAATGTGTCAAAGTAAATAAATCAGTTAGAAAATCCAGTAGTGTTTGTTCTTCCAGTTTAGTGGAGAAATGTTCAAGGTAGTCTTCAAAACTATGAAAATACTCTCAGAGTATGTGCAGTTTAAAATACCAATATCACCAGAAAATACTGATGAAATGTTTAATAAAGCATAAATTATATGGAAAAATATGACCCAGAGAGAAAGACCATCAAATAGATCTTTATATGACAGTGTATATGATGGAATGACCAATCATCTGGGTATTAATTCAAGCTTACATTAATTCAGTGGTAGATAATGTACAGAAAGAACATTTGAACTTTGTTGATATTTTGGATAAAAAATAAGAGCTCAAGAAAAGGTTCATAAATCAATGACCTGGCATCAATGGCCTGCCATATATCCTCAATATATAAGAAATGAATAGACTAAAAAATAACAAATAAATCTCACTCATAAACATTTTATACTGTAGTAATAAAAGTTAAATGGAAACTTAAAGAAAAATCCAAATTTCATGAACCTTGGTGAAATAAAAAATTCAGTTAACAATAACAAATACTACATTGCATTTTGTTCCTTCTGTTCACGATTCTTCTTTAAAATTGCAGTGAAGTAAAATGTAAAAATGCTTTCTCTTTGTACATATCCTTAAACTCTTCTGAAAATGTCTGGGTATATGCAAGAATACATACACTCAAACTCTTCCAGTGATATAGTGGCCTTAAAATAAGAAATAATGGTTCACATTACTGATTGCCTACTGTGTGCCAGAGACTGTGCAAAGATCTTTTCCCACATTTTCCCATTAAACTTTCTAGTACTCTATGTGGCAAATACTATTATTTCCCTCATTCTCCAAATGAGAAAACTGAGACACAATTTATTTCAAGTTAATGGTAGAGCTGATATTGAAACCTTAAACAGTCTGATTCCAGGGATCAGTGAGATTAATCCTGATTTTTTTTTTCTTCTGAATCCTTCAGTTTTCAGAGAGGGATAGTTAAGTGGGGGGGAACCCTCAATATTCTTGAGTCACAAAATGAAAATTTCTAAATTAGTTTAGTAGGCAGTGAGAAATGGTTGATGATTTTTAGATAAATAATGTGAGAAGAAATAAAAGATGATTGATGAATTAGGATGTATTAAAGGGAGATTTAGATTGGAAAGATGAATGAATAAGAAAGTTATTTTAATAATCTTATATACAACAAAAATTAAATAAAGATGCTGATGATAGAAATGTTATAGAAACAAATTGAACAAGAATTATGAGGGTTGATTTTGGAAGGGTTAACAATTAATACTGGGCAGTCATCCAAATGAAAGATCTTCAAAAATGGCTGATGTAATACAAAACTGGAATGGTGTGAGAGAGGTCAGTAAGATTTAAAATTAATTTTATCTAAATAAGGATAATGCGAGGTCATAGAAACAGGTAAAACAAACACACAAACAAAACATTTTTTCAATAAAAAGAGTAAACCTGGGAACAGAACTTTAGGTAAAAATCATTATTTATAGGAGCTGTTGAGCTATGCCAAGGAAATAAAGAAGAGTTGCTAAAAGGTACAAAGAAAGAACGTTACACATAAGAAAACAAATGGAAATATACAAAATTCCTGGAAGACAGAGTAGAGCTTAAGAAAGAAGAGAAGGTACAAGCCAAATTAGAGAGAGCTCAGGGAGATTGATCATTTGATGTCAATGCTTTAATGAGTTATTCAGAGACTTTAGTAGAGACATAGTCATCAAATATATATATATATATATATATTAGGTAGAGAGTCATGAATCAATGATATAAAATGTGTAATTAATCACTTTTTCTTAATTTGGAGTGCACTGGAATTAGTATTTTTAAGCTGAAACATTTTTTTAAAATGTATGCACATATTAATGGGAAAATAATCCATTACTTATATTTGATATTCTTGGGATCCAAAATCCAAAGTAGAAAAGTTTAGTTTGAGAAGAAATAAAGTGAATACTTCTCTTTTAAATACAAGGGTGGGGTAAGCAGAAACAGCAGGGTGAAAGAAGAAAAGAGAGAAATTATTTTAAGATGAAAAGAGGGAAGTTAAGGGAAAGGATAAAGGCAACTTAGATCCCTGGAAAATTAAGAGGTGAAACCACCTACAGAGTAGAGGTGGGAGTTTTGATAAAAGTGGAGGAGACAGTTTGAAAGCTCTGGAATGGATACGTTCCCAATAAATCAATACAAGGTGAAAAGAAGAAGTCTATAGGATCAGGGGATGTAAATTATTTTATGATTCTTTTTTGGGCTACTCAGTAGCTGTAGTAAAGGAAGGTAAAATGAGAAATGAATATTACTGTAGATCAGGACTCAACCAGGCAAGAAAGACAGAAGTTCTGTTTTGGTGATACATCCTGTCCAGGGGTATACTGTTGAAGCGGCTAATGCATAAGTTGAAATGTGCATGGAGGCAAGTGAAAATCAAAACAGGAAATGATGGACTGAGTAAATGTTCAGTGTTTGCTACTTTAGCAATAGGATGAGGATGAAAAAGTAAATTGATAGGAAAGAAGGAAAGAAATAGTTTAAAATACAAAGCGTTACATGAGAATAGAGAAGAAATTTAACATTGTATTAGGAAGGAAAACACATTTTAAAATCATAATATTGCCTCTACAACAGTTCTTAGTCAAAGTATAATGAATAAGAAAGTCAAAGGCCCAAAATATGGGGAAACAATGAGTATTAGAAATATTAACAATATGGCAGGTGAAGTTTTAGAGAATAATGATTTTGAAAAAAGAAAAGGAAAGGTTCTAAAATACCCTAAACTATTTTGAAAAAGAATTATAAAGTGGGAAGAATCATTCTTCCTGAGGTTATGGCCTGACATACAGTTATGGAAACCAAGACAGATTGGTATTTGTGGGAGGTAGACATGTGAATGAATAAAACAGAAAACAGAACCCAGAAAATTGATCTCAACAAATTTGCACAATTAATTTTTGAAAAAGGAACAAATATAATTCAACAGAGGAGGGAAAACCTTTTCAACAATTAGTGTTGGAACACTGAGGAGCCATCAGCCAAAAAATGAACCCTATCCTAAAACTCAACATTTTATAAAAATTAAGTCAAAATGGATCATGGAATTAAATATAAAACATAAAACTATAAACTTCTAGAACACAAGAGCACATCCTTGGAACCTCAGACTAGGCAAAGAGTTTTTATACTTGACACTAAATCCCAATTTTTAAAGGTAATATTGATAAACTGGAACTCATCAAAATGAAATACTTTAGCTCTATGAAAGATCCTGTTAAAAGGGTGAAAAGACAAATGGCAGATTGAGAGGAAATATTTACAAATCATATATCTGACAAAGACCTTGTATATAGAATATATGAATAACTCTCAAAACTCAAAAAACAAATAAATTAGAATTGGGAAATAAACAACAAAACAACAACAAAAAACATGTATAGAGCTTTCACTGAAGAGGGTATACAGATGGAAAATATGCATGCAAAAATATGCTTAACATCATTAGCCATTAGAGAAATACAAATTAAAACCATCATGAGGTATAACCATACACTATCAGAATGGATATGGTAAGTCCCCTATATATGAATCTTCAAGTAACAAACTTTCAAAGATGCAACTGTGTGGTCCCGTGTCCAGTCAAGTAAGTTAGGTCACGTGTCTGGTGTACATTTTCAAGTGCGTGCGTCCTCTACAAGTGGTTGTGCTTTTGTGTACTTTACAGTACAGTAAAGAGTACAGTGGTACAGTAAAGATTACAGTAGTACAGTATCTTAATCTGGATCTGCAACAGGACGACTTCATTGGATTCCTTGCTGTGCAACACAAGGAGCTTATTAATGAAGATCTGATAGAAGCAGGGCCAGAGAAAGCATGACGAGAGACAAGAAGAGGAAGAAGTAACTGAAGAACCGAAGAGATTCATGACACAAGTAATAGCAAGGGCATTTTCTTTATTTGAGGAGACACTGTTAGTTTTTGAGGCACTGGATCTGAGCATAGAACGGTACACGAAGGTTGCAGCAGCCATTCAGAATGCAATCCAGGGCTACCAGGTCACCTATGAAAAAGAAAGAGCTACTACCCAGACATCACTGGATCGTTTTTTCAAGAGGGTAGGTAGAATTGAATCCAGCAAGGAACCAGAACCTGTGTCATCAACATCAGGTGTGAGTGAAATTGCAGCTTGCCCTCTGTCTCCTATTGCTGATGATCCTTCAGCTCTACCATATCCCACCTCCAGTCAGTAACTCTTCTTGCCTGTTCACTCAATGCCAGCCCCTGTATGCCAGCTGTTGTACGGTACTGCTGTACTTTTCAAGGTACTGTACTGTAAGATTAAAAATGTTTTCTTTATTGTTTCCTTTTTTTTATGTATTATTTGTGTGAAAAGTATTATAAACCTATTACAGTACAGTAGCCAATTGTGTTAGTTGAGTACCTAGGCTAACTTTGTTGGACTTATGAACAAATTGGACTTACAAACGTGCTCTTGGAGTGGAACTCGTTCATATGTAGGGAACTTACTCTAAAATGAAAAATAATAATTCTAAATGTGGGCAATGATGTGGAGAAACCAGATCACTCATACAGTACTGATGGAAATGTAAAATAGTACAATTATTCTAGCAGCTGGTTTAATTCATAGCAGCATTAGTAGATAAATGGTTAAACAAACTATTGTGTTACCGTGGAATATATTCAACAATAAAAAGGAACGAACTATTGATACATGTAACAAATTGGATGAACCTTAAGTGAAAAAAGCCTATCTCGATTCCATGTATGTAACATTTATGAAATAACCTAATTATAGAGGTGGATAACAGATTAATGGGTGTTAGAATTTGATGGGAGGTTATAAAGGGGTAACAAAAGGAGTCTTGTGATTGTATGATTGAGTATTTTTATTGATGTAGAGGTAATGCAAGGCTAGATATGAGCTAAAGTCACATAGAACTACACACACACATACACACACACACACCAAATGAGTGCATATATAACAGGTGAAATCTACTAAATTCTATAAATTGCACCAATGTAAACTTCTTGATTTTCATATTGTAGTATAATGTGTAAGAAGTTAACATTGTGGGAGGGAGGGAAAATGCTGTATGAGACTTTTCTATGCACTTCTTTGCAAACCCCCATGAGTCTATACTATCTCTTTCTTCAAAATAAAATGTTAAAAAATAGACTGTGAGAAGAAAAAAAAATTGTAAAAAAAGATGTCAGGAATTTTGGATAAAAAAAGATTTTTAGGTTGGAGTTGTTTATAAGGGAAAAGTTGAGCAGATTTTTTAAACAAATAGAATAAATTTTGGAAGAATAAAGAGGAAATGAGGGAATTGTTTAATAAAATCAGTCAATAATAGTTTCTAAGCATTTTATTTAGAGCATGGTTATGTTCATTTTTCATTCCAGTAATAGGAATAAAGACAGCCTCCAGGGCTTCCCTGGTGGCGCAGTAGTTGAGAGTCTTCCTGCTGATGCAGGAGACTTGGGTTCGTGCCCCAGTCTGGGAGGATCCCACATGCCGTGGAGTGGCTGGGCCCATGAACCATGGCCACTGGGTCTGTGCGTCCAGAGCCTGTGCTCTGCAACAAGAGAGGCCACAACATTGAGAGGCCCATGTACCACGAAAAAAAAAAAAAAAAAAAAAGACAGCCTCCATTCTAGAAGAGAGTAATTTCAAGAAAAATAAAAATCACAAATATCAGCATAGAGTTATGTCTGTGGAAAGAATGAAAATATGAAGAATGGGTAACCTTGATAGTAACTTTAGACCTGGATATTAAATAACGTGATATTTTATTAAACAAGTAAGTGGATTTGTGTTACCTTATATAAATGTCCTTCAATTAAGTAAAATGTTTACTGTTCAGTTTGTTAAACTGTCTAACAATCTAAGATAAAAGAATGCCCAAAACTCTAACTCAAAAAGGTAATCTCATGTTTATTGCAACATTATTTACAACAGCCAAGACAAGGAAACAACCTAAGTGCCTGTTAATGGATGAATAGATAAAGAAAATGTGATATATACATACAATAGAATATTATTCAGCCATAACAAAGAAGGAAATCCTGCCATTAGTGACAACATGGATTAACCTTGAAGGCATTATGATAAGTGAAAAAAATCAGACAAAGAAATACAAATGCCATATAATCTCATTTATATATGGAATCTGAAAAGTAAACAAACAAGCAAACAAATTCAGACAGAAAAAAATTATGGTAGCCAGAGGTAGGGGGAGGGAGGTGATTTGGCAATGGGTGAAGGTGGTCAAAACGTACAGATTCCCAGTTACAAAATAAATCCTGGGGCTGTAACTCCAGTTAATAATACTGTGTTGTATATTTTAAAGCTGATAAAAGAGTAAATTTCAAGAGTTCCCATCACAAGAAAAAAGAAAATTTTGTAAGTATGTAATATGATGCATGCCAACTAGAGTTAATGTGGTGATTATTTCACTATATACATGTATCAAATCATGTTATACACCAAAAAGTAATACAATGTTATGTCAATTATATCTCAATAAAACACATTTTGAAAAGAATGTCCAAGTTTTCCCTATTTTCCCTAAAGGAAATATTCAGTATTATTTAGCTAAGTAATTTTAATAAGAAGTGAATGTAGTAGAATGAATGGACAATATGAAAAAAATCATACCATGTAATAACAATCAATAAAAATTTTACAGATGGGATATATAGAATTAAAGAAGACATAAAGAAAATGAAAGATGTTAAAGATAATACTTTCAGACAGTTGTAACAATATAAACTAAATCTATAATAAATGATTTCAAATGAAGCTATCCAATGACTGATGGTTAGCTAATAGTGAAAAAAATATATAAGTGCTTGAACTTTAACATGTTATTTTTTTAGATTAATTGGTTTTAAAATAGAAATCTCTAGTTATTAGGCAATAGATGTGAGTGTAAATGATATTTAAATTCTAAATATAACTGATGTTAATATAAATGATACAATTTATTTTGTAAATCCTTATTTTTGCTTGGGAAATTTTTAATAAATAAATAAACAATAGATTTTTTCATTTAATGCATTCTTTTTTAAAAGAAGTTTGTGTAATCCTCAAACTGTCACTTTTAACGACAAGGTTACCCCTACCATCATAAAGTTATTAGAAGTATTTTAGTACACAAAAAAAGCATGATCCACACCATTTATTTTAAACAATATTTTGCCAGATACACACTTTTCTGAACTACCAATTAAAAGAACCACGATTTGATTTGAAATATTTCAGAATGGGGGGTTGTGAAGTCTTGTTAGGATGAACACACCTTCATGGGTGAAGAAACAAACATTTTATTATTTCTATAACAAAGAATTTGATGTATGTAAATATGAGAAAACCTTTTAAAGTCTTAGAATGTTTTATTCTTTGGGACAAAATGAGTATATGTTAAAATTCAGATATATTTAAAGGATGAAATATGTTGAATATATTTTATCACTTTAATGAAAATTTATGTTTGCATTTCTCTAATTTTCTCAGAAATATTCCTCAATTCATTACATTATGGACAAATTTATTTATTAATATAAAGTTTCCAAGTAGTGTTAGGCTATACATAGATGATAGGACAGATTTAATTAAATACAGAACTATGGTTTAATGAAAAAATGAGAAAAATATCACAGAAATTGTGGATTTTCAGTATAAAGTACATTTAATAAAATTAGCTATTCATGTTTTAGTCATCCTTTGCTAGAATCTTAAGAATTTTTGTCTATAATGTAAATTGACTATATTCTTTCTGAAATTACAGGATGAAAACAAGTTTCTAAGAAAAGATAACTGATTTCATTAAAATTATATGATCAGTATAAACATCTAAGTCATCAATGACCTAAGTAAACAATAATTTTCAACTCATTCCTGATTTTGAATTGTTAGTAAAAGAAATTTTATCCATAGCTAATTGTAATAAAGTCACTAGAAATCCTTAGGAACATGTTACAGCATGTCAAAATTTAAGAAAATAGATAAATATGTACGTATACAAAATACATGCATACTTGCAGAAAGACATGCATATACTTGTAAGTTACCAAGTTTATGTGACATTTAAAATCATTTTATTAGTTTGACACATGTACACTGTTTTTCATTTTTTTAGTGTGACACATGTACGCTGTTTTTCTTAAACAGCAAAATCAGTTTAATTTACTTAATTTTGCTGGTGCGGTTTTCCTCACAGGAAAAGCTCTCTTTTTCCTTCTAATCCAGGTAAAGTTTAAAAATAAATTCAAGGACTTCCCTGGTGGTGCAGTGGTTGAGAGTCCGCCTGCTGATGCAGGGGACGTGGGTTCGTGCCCCGGTCTGGGAAGATCCCACATGCCACGAAGCGGCTAGGCCCGTGAGCCATGGCCACTGAGCCTGCGCGTCCGGAGCCGTGCTCCACAATGGGAGAGGCCACAACAGTGAGAGGCCCGCATACTGCAAAAAAAATAAATAAATTTAACATTTTCTTTGATACAAAAAGTCACATTCTCTTTGACTGTAATCCCTTGCACAGTTTCTTGGTGATGTAAAGATCACATATAAAATCCAATTTTGCACAATATACTGTCTAAAATTTAAAAGCATGTCCACACTAAGAGCTAATTTATGGTAGGGTTTATTTAGACAGAAATGAATTGTCCATTCAACCTTATTTAACTGCCATTTCATCAGAAATTGAAGGCAAGACTGGAGAAGAAGGAATAAAAATGTTTGTAGCCTCAGCAGTTCAGGGAGCTTGCAATTCCTTCCAAGCTCCTTGTTTACTACAATCTAGTAAAGAATCAACAAGTATATTATTAACAAGTTTCTTTAAATAAACATATACTCTGGGGATTTCCCTGGTGGCGCAGTGGATAAGACTCTGCACTCTCAATGCAGGGAGCCCAGGTTCAATCCGTGGTCAGGGAACTAGATCCCACATGCATGCCACAACTAAGGAGCACATGTGCCACAACTAAGGAGCCATGAAGCCACAACTAAGGAGCCAGTGAGCTGCAACTAAGGATCCCAACTATCACAATGAAGACCTGCTGCAACCAAATAAATATTTTAAAAAATATATACTTTGAAACATTTTTTATAAAGACTGTTTTTATAAAGAAATATAAAGTATATTTATAAAGAAATTCTAAGTATAACTTTTGACAATTGTTGGCATTTTATAAAGTCTAGATATATTTTCAAAGTCTTTCTTGTTTTAGAAATCAATTTGCTATATTTTGTAAGATACCTAATGTCATCTTTTATATACATAATTCTATACAGTTAAAGGTATCTGTTATAATAGCATAATTACTAATTCTTATGTAACTAAGAAGTATAATATGCACATACAATGTGAAGTTATTAGAAATTCTGACACTTTATTAAATTGCTCCTCTAAAATACATTTCTCAAAAAATACTAGAATTTTGCTACTAATAATATTATGCTAAAATTATTGCAGTATATAAAAATATAACACTCCTGTTAAGCCACTCATTTTCCAGATCATGTCAAACTTCTCATAACTACTGGTTCCCAGGCAGAAAGATCAAGTACATGTCCATAGCAAAGCAAGTAGTTAAAAATATGCACTGTATGTAAAAGAGGCAAAATTAGATAGGAATTATTTCTCATAGCTGTGTATTTCAATTTGTAGGAAGTAATCAATTAAATATCACAATACATTTCAGAAAGAGAAGAGAAAATAAAGAAGTCAGTTGAAGAGCGAATGTTGAGTGTTAGCTAAAAGCAGCAATGGAAGTAAGCTAATATAATTAAAAGCTTTAGAAGACAAAAATTAACATCCTCCCTCATTTCCTAACTAGTTTTGAAATCTCAGGCAAGCTACTTTCATTCTCTAGGTTTCAATTTCCTCATATATAAAATGAGGAAATTTATAAGTTTCCCTCTTATAAGAGGGTTGTCTTAGCTGATTTCCCACCATCACTTAAAACATTGTGATTCTACAAACTAAAGTGACAGCACAATTGGCTATCTCCCTTCAGGGAGAAGCAGAACATAAAACAGGGGAAAAGCCTGCAACCACTCTGGGAACAAAAAGCAGGGTGATCTGCATAAATTGGAGTTTCTGCCAGGGATAGGGCCATCGCTACCAGATTGAAAATAATACCTGACAGTGAACTCAAAAGGAATGCCTCTGACTCCTAAACAGAACCTGGTTTCCTGATGGATAAGAAAATACTCTGACCAAACAGGCCTTAAGTTCCCCTAAGCCTGACTAAACTTCAGACATGTTTCTTTCTTAGATTCTAGGCCTTTGACTCCCTTTTCTTAGAGCATTTACTTTAGAAAACTTTCAATTATGAATTCTTCCTCTACCCCTTTGAGATGTCAATCTTCTCCCAGCCTCTTCTGCAACCCAGGAATGTCTTTCTCAAGGACCTGGGATACATCCTTTTGAAATGTAATCATAGTAATCAGAGGAGATCAACTTACCATCTTCCAATCTCTGTGGGAAGTTAGAGGTATAATGTCAATAGGGACAATTAGCAAATGCAAATGGCCTAATCACACAGAACACCCTCCTTCCTTAATGTTCTACAACAATTCCCCACTAGCTCAATACAACACCTAAAAACTCCCCTGCCCTTTATTTCAAGAGATTTGAGTTCAGTCTCTCTCCCCTATTGCAACAGTCTTGAATCAAGTCTTCCTTGTCTGTTTAACTCTGTTCAGTACAACTTTTCTTTGACAACTCTGACAGAAAAAGGGTCTCTCAACATTAATAGATACAAACAAAATAAAGAATTAATAATCAAATGATATAAAATATATAAACAAAATACTAAATACACAATGAAGGATTTTCAGAAATAATTTTAGAGAGAGACGTGTTAAGAAATTTCTCACAGATTTTTTTCTTTTTTAAAAGAGTCATAAATATAAGAAGATACAAAAAAGTTGTTCTTAAGCTATTTTAGGTCATGGATCCCTTTAAAATTTAAGCTAAGGTTATACATCTCCTCACCCAAATAACATATTGAAATAATTTTTCAGAGTGTGTCAGAGCAATATATAGCAGTCTATGAACTGCTATATATGTTATATATATATATTATATATATATGTATACTGCTGTTATGTATTATAGTTTCATAATGAATAAAAAATAATTTACTTTAAGGACTTCCCTGGTGGTCCAGTGATTAGAACTTGGTGTTTTCACTGCTGTGGCTCTGGGCCCCATGTCCAATCCCTTGTCAGGGAACTAAGATACTGCAAGCCACACAGTGTGGCCAAAATTAAAAAATATATTTTATAAATATGAAAAGAAATTTGTGAACACCTCAGCAGTATATTCTTGATTTCTGACCAATGATATAAATGAAAAAATAAAGTTAAAATTCCATAGCTTAAAATTATATTATATTATTATATATCATTTATATACATATACTCTTTCCAAATGCCCTTAGACCAACTATAAAAGTCATCAAACATAAAGAAATTTTAAAAATTTGCACAATACTCTCCCAAATTAAAATATTAAGAAACAAAGTTTCCTAACTGTTTCTTGAGGAAAAAAAAAAAGAAAAGAAAAGAAAAGAAAGCAAACACAATAAAAAACTCTTTAATCTAAAAAATTTTAACACTTAAAATTAGGGAACACAATATTTATTAAACATATAGAAGTGAGCAAAACTCTAATGAAAAGTGAAATCATAGACGAAATGTTTTCAATAATAAACTAGAAAGAAATAATGTAAGCATTAGCCTCAACACATCAGAAATAAAATTTAAAAAATATTTAAGTAAACTCAAAATATGCATGATAAAAGAAAGGAAAAAAAGAAGAGTATTAAATAAATAAATAAATACATTTAAAGTTTAAAAATACCTTTCTAATTAACAAAATTCTAAAACTTTGGCAAGTGCCATCAAAAAGAAGGGGAAAACTTGGCAAGTACAATCAAAAAGAAGAAGACAAATATCAACATTTTTAAAGGGGAAAAGCAACATAACAAAGAAAATGAAAATTATAAAAAAAACTGATATATACATCTTCACATTTGTAATTTTTAAATACTAATTACATGAAAAATTATCTATGATGAAAATATTTTACAAATATTCCAAAAAGAATACAAATTTTAACTAATCCATTCCTGTTAACTTCTGAATCATAGTAGGTTACCAGGAAATAAGAAAAGCAGGGGAGATAACTTAGTTTGGGTTCCCAGAGAGTTAGGCCTTTGAATCAGATTCACTGAAGTGATTTATTGAGAGTGTGCCCTCAAGATATTCCTGTAAGCAGGATAGGAAGCAAGGAAAAGCTAAACAAAACATGGTTTTAGCTGAAGCCTAGCCTCTACTGGATCCTGTGGTGAACTCTGGGAATGAATGGCACCTTTGAGAGAGTCTCACGTGGTACAAGAGGGCCACCCTTTTTCATGTCAGTCATTGGCTATGATACACCCTCTAGAGAAGTTGTAACCTCCCAGGAATTTCCAGGTGAGACTGTACCCCTTGGTCCTGAAAAATTCTCCAGTGATGACCACGACTGTGAACTCTCAGTGGCCAATACTCAAAGCAGCAGAGGACTGTATCAACCTCCCTGGCACAGGGGATCATAGCGGACAACCAACAGCATCTATTACTGGCTTTTTGTAGAAGAGACATTGTTAACGTTTATTTAGCTTCTATTTTAAAGTATCAGAATGATTAGAAAAAGTTTTCCTGAATTTCAAAATTTAACAAGAAAATGTCTTTAAGAAGAATATATTTTCACTGTTTAATCTCAAGCATGCTTTACTTTAGAGTCATAAGGGGTTAAATGAAGAAGGATGTAGTCTGAGCTTTAAAGAGAGAGAGGTCATGGAAGTGGGGAAAATAAATAAATGGATTGAAAAACAAAAGCAATTCATGTCATTGTGACATCATTGTCTAAAAGTGAATGAAGAAGAATTAAGTTTATGATTATGAAAAAATAAAAGAATATTGAAGAACTTTCAGAATCGAAAGTGGCAATAGTAACATCTCTTCATTGCTTGAAATTAAAGTAAATACTATCAGTTTATCTAAGAGAAAATAACCTAATTCTCAATAACTTAGAGGAATAAAAGTAACATTTTCTGAGTGGTAGGGTAAAAAAAACAAATGCTATACTCATAAAAAAAAAAGAAAAAAGAATGTCTGTTTGAAAGAAGCCTTACACAGGAGTACATGTTATAATGATTCCACCTATGAAGCTTTAAAACAAACAAAACTAATATACGGCAGGAAAAAAATGAGCACAGAGGTTTCATAGAGTGTATTAGGGGCAAGAACTTACGAGATAGAGCGATGGGTAATCCTTCTGGGATGGAAGTAATGGTCTATGTTCTACATGGGAGTTTGGGTTATATATGTTTTGTGCACAATCCAGTTATACATTTGTCAAAACAGCATATGTTTTAAAAAGTTGTCCATTTTATTGTATATAAAATAGAAGAGTGAACTCTTGTTAATGATATTCATAATAAAACATTCAGGAGGAGGTGTACTAACATCTGCAATTTTCTTTAAAATTCATCCAAAAAGAGATGGATTGTGGAGGGATAGAGGAATGGATAAAGGGAAGTTCTGTGATAGAACAAGTATAATGAAATGTTGCAGGGAGAATTGTGGTGCTTGGTGTATGAGCATTCATTGTAAAATTCTCAACTTCATATGTTTGAAATATCCATAAAGAAACATTGCTTGAAAATTGTTTAAAAACTCACCTGAAAATTTTAAAGGGAGTTTTGGTCCTGAGTTAATTTCACATTCTAACATAATGTTGAGAAGAGAGAAGTGGTCATTTCTCCTTGCTAGATATTTTCTCTGTAACAAGTGAGGCTCATTAGTACATTAATGGATTGAAAAAAGAAAAATCAGGACTCACCTATGACTGATCACTTTAGTGACTTAGAATATCACTAGAAGAAGAGATACATATTTAATCCTTAAGGTTTCTAGCAAGTTGAATGATGGAACTTATGCAATTTAAGAGAACAATACATTATGCTGGATTTGGCAATTGTGAAATGCACTAACCAGGAAGCTATTCCATATATTTGATTGTAATAGTTGAGCTTCAGAATTGGCTTCCTGCCATTACTATAGTCCTGGGAGTTAGATATATTCCAAATATCAGAAGCAATCATGATATAATGGAAAAGTTGGTTTAAATTTCCTTATCACTGGAGAGAAAGACATTAAATTTTAGCCTCTCACATAAGATTTCTGATCATCAATTTATACACCTGTAAAATGTGGTTCTCAGATAGAGTATGTAAAGTTCTTGACATACTATAACTTTTCAGTATGTTACTTAATTTTCCATTTTATTAATATAAAGCAATAAAACATACAAATAATAATTTCACCCAATATTAATTAACTAATGTTTAACACAATGTTAATTATTTATAGCTTGAAAATTTTTCATGGACATTTTTATCTAATGATTTGAGACCTAAGGTTTGACAGCGTTTTTGTCTGTTTTCCCAACAGTGTTGTTGAATTGAGCAAATAGAATTTTACTTTCTGAAAATGTAAGCCCTTCTGAAAAATTACCACAGCAGTACTTTGGGATGAGCATGAATATGTCCAAATGACAATTTCAGCCACTCCAAATTAACATCATAATCTTAAAAATTATATTATGAACATCATCAGGATCTATTCCATGTCTCTCTACTAATTTTCATAAAAGGAAAACTGAAAACACACACAGAGGCACACAGGGACCCATGGATTCACACCACCAAATTCAAAGAAACAATAAGCATATGCAATAAAACATACTGGAAAAAAATTTGCTTTCAAAAGACATTTCCAATTCAGCTAGTGTAAGTAAGTTCTTTTTTTTTTTTCTGTTTAACAAAGCCAAATTAAAGCATGTTTAACAGAGAAATAATTAGAAATTTATCAGCTTCCTTGTCATTATTTTTAGCAAAAGACACAAAGGCGATAACTCACTCAGCCAAGCAGTAAGAAAGTGTTTATTTGTGCAGTGGGGAAGTAATATGATTCAGTAACAAATAATGTGTATCTCCTGGTACTTGACTTTTCCTCATGTCAACACAAGTCAAATCTCTCAGTACACATTTATCTCTTTGGTAAGTTATGAGCAATAGGACTAGTCTAAATTGAAAGAGCTTTTTTTTTAACATCTTTATTGGAGTATAATTGCTTTACAATGGTGTGTTAGTTTTTTACTTTATACCTAAGTGAATCAGCTATACATATACATATATCCCCATATCTCCTCCCTCATGCGTCTCCCTCCCAACCTCCCTATCCACCCTTCTAGGTGGTCACAAAGCACCAAGCTGATGTCCCTGTGTTATGTGGCTGTTTCTCACTAACTCTCTATTTTACATATGGTAGTATATATATGTCCATGCTACTCTCTCATTTCGTCCCAGCTTACCCTTCCCCCTTCCTGTGTCCTCAAGTACATTCTCTATGTCTGTGTTTTTATTCCTGTCCTGCCCCTAGGTTCTTCAGAAAATTTTTTTTTGTTCTTTTAGATTCCATATGTATGTTTTAGCATACGGTACTTATTTTACTCTTTTCTGACTTACTTCACTCTGTATGACAGAATCTAGGTCCATCCACCTCACTAAAAGTAACTAAATTTCATTTCTATTTATGGCTGAGTAATATTCCATTGTATATATGGGCCACATCTTTTTTATCCATTCATCTGTCGATGGACACTTAGGTTGCTTCCATGTCCTGGCTATTGTAAATACAGCTGCAATGAGCATTGTGGTACATGACTCTTTTTGAATTATGGTTTTCTCGGGGTATACGTCCAGGAGTGGGCTTACTGGGTCACATGAACTTACTTCACTCTGTATGACAGAATCTAGGTCCATCCACCTCACTAAAAGTAACTAAATTTCATTTCTATTTATGGCTGAGTAATATTCCATTGTATATATGGGCCACATCTTTTTTATCCATTCATCTGTCGATGGACACTTAGGTTGCTTCCATGTCCTGGCTATTGTAAATACAGCTGCAATGAGCATTGTGGTACATGACTCTTTTTGAATTATGGTTTTCTCGGGGTATACGTCCAGGAGTGGGCTTACTGGGTCACATGATAGTTCTACGTTTAGTTTTTTAAGGAACCTCCATACTGTTCTCCATAGTGGCTGTATCAGTTTACATTCCCACCAACAGTGCAAGAGGGTTCACTTCTCCACACCCTCTTCAGCATTTATTGTTTGTAGATTTTTTGATGATGGCCATTCTGACTGGTGTCAGGTGATACCTCATTGTAGTTTTGATTTGCATTTCTCTAATCATTAGTGTTGTTGAACATCCTTTCATGTGTTTGTTGGCAATCTGCATATCTTCTTTGGAGAAATGTCAACTTAGATCTTCTGCCCATTTTTGGATTGTGTTTTTTTGTTTTTCTGATGTTGAGCTGCATGAGCTGCTTGTAAATTTTGAGATTAATCCTATGTCATTTGCTTCATTTGCAAATATTTTCTCGCATTCTGAGGGCTGTCTTTTCATCTGGTTCATGGTTTCCTTTGTAGTGCAAAAGCTTTTAAGTTTCATTAGGTCCCATTTGTTTATTTTTTGTTTTTATTTCCCTTTCTCTAGGAGGTGGGTCAAAAAGGATCTAGCTGTGATTTATGTCATAGAGTGTTCTTCCTATGTTTTTCTCTAAGAGGTTTATAATGTCTAGCCTTACATTTAGGTCTTTAATCCATTTTGAGTTTATTTTTGTGTATGGTGTTAGGGAGTGTTCTAATTTCATTATTTTACAGGTAGCTGTCCAGTTTTCCCAGCACAACTTATTGAAGAGGCTGTCTTTTCTCTATTGTAAATTCTTGCCTCCTTTATCAAAAATAAGGTGACCATATGTGCATTAATGAGGTGGGTCAAAAAGGATCTAGCTGTGATTTATGTCATAGAGTGTTCTTCCTATGTTTTTCTCTAAGAGGTTTATAATGTCTAGCCTTACATTTAGGTCTTTAATCCATTTTGAGTTTATTTTTGTGTATGGTGTTAGGGAGTGTTCTAATTTCATTATTTTACAGGTAGCTGTCCAGTTTTCCCAGCACAACTTATTGAAGAGGCTGTCTTTTCTCTATTGTAAATTCTTGCCTCCTTTATCAAAAATAAGGTGACCATATGTGCATTAATTTATCTCTGGGCTTTCTATTCTGTTCCATTGATCTATATTTCTGTTTTGGTGCCAGTACCATTCTGTCTTGATTACTGTAGCTTTGTATTATAGTCTGAAGTCAGTCTTGATTACTGTAGCTTTGTAGTATAGTCTGAAGTCAGGATTCTTCCAGGTCTGATTTTCTTTTTCAAGATTGCATTGGTAATTCAGGGTCTTTTGTGTATCCATACAAATTGTGAAATTTTTTCTTCTAGTTCTGTGAAAAATACCATTGGTAGTTTCATAGGGATTGCATTGAATCTGTAGATTGCTTTGGGTAGTAGAGTCATTTTCACAGTATTGATTATTCCAATCCAAAAACATGGTATAAACTAAACATAGTTCCCTCTATGCCTCCTTTGGGGAGGGTTTTTATCATAAATGTGTGTTGAATTTTGTCGAAAGCTTTTTCTGCATCTTTGAGATGATCATATGGTTTTTCTCCTTCAATTGGTTAATATGGTGTATCATATTGATTGATTTGTGCATATTGAAGAATCCTTGCATTCCTGGGATAAACTGCACTTGATCATGGTGTATGATCCTTTTAATATGCTCTTGGATTCTGTTTGCTAGTATTTTGTTGAGGATTCTGCATCTAAATTCATTAGTGATACTGGCCTGTAGTTTTCTTTCTTTGTCACATCTTTTTCTGGTTTTGTTATCATCATGATGGTGGCCTCGTACAATGAGTTTGGGAGTGTTCCTCCCTCTACTATATTTTGGAAGAGTTTGAGAAGGATAGGTGTTAGCTCTTCTCTAAATGTTTGAAAGAATTCGCCTGTGAAGCCATCTGGTCCTGGGCTTCAGTTTGTTGAAAGATTTTTAATCACAGACTCAAATTCAGTGATTGTGATATGTCTGTTTATATCTTCTATTTTGTCCTGGTTCAGTCTGAGAAGGTTGTATTTTTCTTAGAATTTGTCCATTTCTTCCAGGTTGTCCATTTTATTGGCATATAGTTGCATGTAGTAATCTCTCATGATCATTTGTATTTCTGCAGTGTCAGTTGTTACTTCTCCTTTTCCATTTTTAATTCTATTGATTTGAGTCCTCTCCCTTTTTTCTTGATGAGTCTGGTTGATGATTTATTAACTTTGTTTATCTTCTTAAAGAACCAGCTTTTAGTTTTATTGATCTTTGTTATCATTTCCTTAATTTCTTTTTCATTTATTTCTGGTCTGCTCTTTATGATTTATTTCCTTCAGCTAACTTTGGAGATTTTTGTTCTTTCTCTAATTGCTTTATGTGTAAGGTTAGGTTGTTTATTTGAGATATTTATTGTTTCTGAGGTAGGATTGTATTACTTTAAACTTCCTTCTTAGAACTGCTTCTGCTGCAACCCATAGGTTTTTGTTCCTCTTGTTTTCATTTTCATTTGTTCCTAGGTATTTTTGGTTTTCCTCTGATTTATTCAGGGACCTCTTGGTTATTAAGTAGTGTATTGTTTAGCCTCCATGTGTTTGTGTTTTTTTAAGATTTTTTTCCTGTAATGGATATCTAGTCTCATAGAATTTTGGCTGGAAAAGATACTTGATATGATTTCAATTTTCTTAAATTTACCAAGCCTTGATTTGTGACCAAAGATATGATCTATCCTGGAAAATGTTGCATGAGCCCTTGTGAAGAAAGTGTATTCTGTTGTTTTTGGATGGAATGTCCTATAAATATCAATTAAATCCATATTGTTTAATGTATCATTTAAAGCTTGTGTTTCCTTAATTATTTTCAGTTTGGATGATCTGTGCATTGGTGAAAATGGAGTGTTAAGTCCCCTACTATGAATGTGTTACTGTCGATTTCCCCTTTTATGTTTGTTAGCATTTGCCTTTGTATTGAGGTACTCCTATGTTGGGTGCATAAGTATTTACAATTATAACTTATTCTTGGATTGATCCCTTGATCATTATGTTGTGTGCTTTTTTGTCTCTTGCAATAGTCTTTATTTTAAAATCTATTTTGTCTGATATGAGAATTGCTATTCCAGCTTTCTTTTGGTTTCCATTTGCATGGAATATCATTTTCCATCCCCTCACTTTCAGTCTGTATGTGTCCCTAAATCTGAAGTAGGTCTCTTGTAGACAGCATATATACAGGTATTGTTTTTGTATCCATTCAGCCGTTCCATTTATTTGGCTGGAGCATTTAATCCATTTACATTTAAGGTGATTATCAATATGCCTGTTCCTATTACCATTTTCTTAAATTTTTCGGTTTTGTTATTTTAGGTCTTTTCCTTCTCTTGTGTTGCCTGCCTAGAGAAGTTCCTTTAGTATTTGTTGTAAAGTTGTCTGTGTGGTGCTTAATTCTCTTAGTTTTTGCTTTTCTCTAAAGGTTTTAATTTCTCTGTTGAATCTGAAAGAGATCCTTGCTGGGTAGAGTAATCTTGGTTGTAGGCTTTTCCCTTTCATCATTTTAAATATGTCTTGCCACTCCCGTCTGCCTTGTATAGTTTCTGCTGAAAGATCAGCTGTTAACCTTATGGGCATGCCCTTGTATGTTCTTTGTTGTTTTTCCCTTTCTGCTTTTAATATTTTTTCTTTGTATTTAATTTTTGATAGTTTGATTAAAATGTTTCTTGGCATGTTTCTTCTTGGATTTATCCTGCATGGGGCTGTCTGTGATTCCTGGACTCGATTGACTGTTTCCTTTCTCATATTAGGGAATTTTTCAACTATAATCTCTTGAAATATTTTCTCAGACCCTTCCTTTTTCTCTTCTTCTTCTGGGACCCCTATAATTTGAATATTTGTGCATTTAATGTTGTCCCAGAGGCCTCTAAGACTATCCTCAGTTGATTTCAGTCTTTTTTCTTTATTCTGCTCTGCAGTAGTTATTTCCACTATTTTAACTTCCATTCACTTATCCTTTCTTCTGCCTCAGTTATTCTGATATTGATTCTTTCTAGAGAATTTTAAATTTCATTTATTGTGTTGTTCCTCATTGTTTGTTTGCTCTTTCATTCTTCTAGGTCCCTGTTAAACGTTTCTTCTATTTTCTCTATTCTATTTCCAAGATTTTGCTTCATCTTTACTATCACTATTCTGACTTATTTTTCAGGTAGACTGCCTATTTCCTCTTCATTTGTTTGGTCTGGTGGGTTTTTACCTTGCTCCTTCATCTGTTGTCTGTTTGTTTGTCTTCTCATTTTGCTTAACTTACTCTGTTTGGGTTTTCCTTTTCACAGGCTTCAGGTTTGTAGTTCATATTGTTTTTGGTTCCTGCCCCCAGTGGCTAAGCTTGGTTCAATAGGTTGTGTAGCCTTCCTGGTGGAGGGGACTAGTGCCTGTGTTCTGATGTATGAGGCTGGATCTTGTCCTTCTGGTGGGTAGGACCACGTCCAGTGGTGTGTTTTGGGGTGTCTGTGACCTTATTTTGATTTTAGGCAGCCTCTTTTCTAATGGGTGGGGTTGTGTTCCTGTCTTACTAGTTGTTTGGCATAGGGTGTCTAGCACTCTAGCTTACTGGTTGTTGAGTGGAGCTGGGTCTTAGCATGGAGATGGAAATCTCTGGGAGATCTTTCACCATTTGACATTACATGGAGCTGGGAGGTCTCTGGTGGACCAATGTCCTGAAATAATTTCTCCCATCTCAGAGGCACAGGCCTGGCTCCCAGCCAGAGCACCAAGACCCTGTTAGCCACACAGCTCAGAAGAAAAAGGAGAAAGAAAAAAAGAAAGAAAGAAAGAAAGAAAGAAAATAAAGTTATTAAAAGAAAAAGATTATTTAAGATTAAAAAAATAAAAACTAATAAAAAAAAGAAAAAAGAGAGAAAGAAGAGAGCAACCAGACCAAAAAACAAATCCAGCAATGATAACAAGTGCTAGAAACTATATTAAAAAAAAAAAAAAAGAAAGAAATGGAGAAACAGAACCTCAGGATATTTAGTAAAAGCAAAGCTGTACAGATACAATCACACAAAAAAGCATGCACATACACACTCACAAAAAGAGAAAAAGGAAAAAAGTATATATATATATATTTTTTAAAAAAAGGAGGAGAGCATCCAAATCAAGAAACAAATCTTCCAATGATAATAAACATAAAACCAGAAACCAGTCAACTGCCTACAGCAAAACCCAAGTCTACAGTTGCTCCAAAATCCACCACCTCAATTTTGGGATGATTTGTTGTCTATTCTGCTATTTCACAGATGTAGGGTTCAGCAGGTTGATTGTGGAGATTTAATCCACTGCTCTTGAGGCTGCTGGGAGAAATGTTCCGTTCTCTTCTTTGTTCACACAGCTCCTGTGGTTTAGCTTTGGATTTGGCCCTGCCTCTATGTGTAGGTCACCTTAGGGCATCTGTTCTTCACCCAGACAGGATGCGGTTAAAGTAGCAGCTGATTAGGGTCCTCGGGCTCTCTCAGGCCAGGGGAAGGGAGGCATATGGAATGTGGGGTGAGCCTGCAGTGGCAGAGGCCAGCATGATGTTACAGCAGCCTTAGGTGCTCCATGTGTTCACCTGGGGAAGTTGTCCCTGGATCACGCGACCCTGGCAGTGGCATGCTCCATGGGCTCCCAGGAGGGGAGGTATAGATAGTGACCCCTGCTTGCACACAGGCTTCTTGGCACCTGCAGAAGCAGCCTTAGCATTTCATGCCCATCTCTGTTGTCCGTGTTGAGAGCTGCAGCTCGTGCCCATCTCTGGAGTTCATTTAGGCAGTGCTCTGAATCCTCTCTCCTCGCACACCCTGAAACAATGGTCTCTTGCCTCTTAAGCAATTCCAGACTTTTTCCCGGACACCCTCCTGGCTAGCTGTGGTGCACTCGCCCCCTTCAGGCTGTTTCACACAGCCAACTGCAGTCCTCTCCCTGGGTTCTGACCTCCAAAGCTGGAACCTCTGCTCCCAGCACCCACCCTCCCCAGCCGGTGAGCAGACAAGCCTCTCGGGCTGGTGAGTGCTGGTTGGCATGATCTTCTTTGTGGGAATATCTCCACTTTGCCCTCTGCACCCCTGTTGCTGTGCTCCCTCCATGGCTCTGAAGCTTCATCCCCTGCTACTCCCCATTTCTGCCAGTGAAGGGGCTTCCTAGTGTGTGAAAACATTTCCTTCTCACAGCTCCCTCCCAGAGGTGCAGGTCCCTTCCCTATTCTTTTGTCTCTGTTTTTTCTTTTTTCTTTTGCCCTACCCAGGTACATGGAGATTTTCTTATCTTTTTGGAAGTCTGAGGTCTTCTGCCAGCTTTCAGTAGGGGTTCTGTAGTAATTGCCCCACATATAGATGTATTTCAGATGTGTTTGTGCAGAGGAAGGTGATCTCCATATCTTACTCCTCCACCATCTTGAAGGTCTCCCTTGAAATAGTTATTTTGTAACTTTACTGATTAAAGAGAAGAAATAATTGAAAATAGAAGAATGAATATAAATTTTAGGCATTATAATCATTCTTTCCTAGATTAAAACAAATAAAACATTAAGTGGAAGTTATTTACCTTAATGGTGAAACACAGTCCTTCCAACCCATGGAATGAGACACTCATGACTCTCAGCTGCAAGTAGACATTTATTTTATGAGGATTTTTCATAACTACTAATTTTGTAGTGTTCCAACACTCTCTTAAGTCTGCTAACAGATATATTAAGTATAATGTAATTACAATGAAGATGAAAAAATATGTTCAGAATTATTCAGAAACTAAGAAATGACCATGACTTAAAAAATAAAAATGGTAGTAATAAATACAAGAGTTTTAAATGAAATGTGTTTGCTTTTTACTTTGCATCTGTCATTTGCTTCTTCACCACTGTTTTTTGATCATGAAGAACTTTTATATCTGAATCAGTTTTCCTGTTATTTCATTACCCACCACTACCAATTTGGCTTGTGGCTGTCTCAGCAGAGCACAAGTTTACTAGAACAGGAAGCAAAAATTTTCATATTGGGTCACTAGGGTTATTGTTTCTACTCCTGGATTCCTGGAGCTATGAATCTTGGCTATGGGAGAAATAGCACCAAATGTTGGATGTTGATTAAGATCATATAAAACATTTGGATAATGTTGCCCCCACCCTGCAATGTGTTCTCACCTAGCTGGCAGATATAAATGACTCTTCAAAAGACCATTTCACCATTCTATTAAACCAGCTTCTTCAGGATGATGGAGAACATCATAAGACCAGTAAATTCAATGAGCATGCACCCATTATGTGATGACAGGCATAGCTGGGGAGAGAGACTGAATGGCATCCACAGAATGGGTCACTTGATTATTAAAACCCTCTACTAATGTCACTCTTTGGTGAGCATTCATATGGGACACAAATATATTTACATTTTTTGCCTATTCTGAAGGGTCCATCCACATGTCTTCCCCAAATTATTGGGTCACCAAGTTTCCAATCATTTTCATCCAAATCCCTGACCACCAGCCAAACCATAGACTACACACCCACTAATTGTTGTGTAATCACACATCTGCTCATCTCTTCTTCCAATCAGGTGCACTGCTCAAAGTTCTGTCCATTTCAAGAATATTCTTTCATCATTGTCCTTCAGAGTTGTCCCAGAAAGAGGTTATAGTGCTACAGCTGTCTACTTTTTAGTGGCATCTGCATATTCTGCAGAACCATCTGTCTACCTGGCTCAAATCTTCTCTTCCTCTGTCAACTGAGTGTGGAGAATTCCCCATATGGTCATAGGTGTAGGCTGAGAGAAAGAGGGCTGTAGGGCAGAAGTGGAGATAATGAACATTCAGGACACATCTTTATATAACTTCATACGCCTTCAAGACATGCTGAAGCCCAATCATGTATATGCCACTTCCATTTGATGATGGAGTACAGCTGTGCCTGCACAGTCGTATGGCTTGGTGGGTCAGATAACATCCAATTCATGATGGGCAGCTCAGAGCTCATAAAAACTTGGTAGCCCATGGTCAAGTGTTCAGTCTTTACTAAAGCCCAGTAAATGTCCAATAGTTATTTCTTAAAAGGAAAATTGGTATCCACAAAGAATGGCAGGACTTCGCTTCAAAAATCAAAAAAGCTTACACTGTGATTTATCTACAAGGACTTGCCAAAGGCTCCAAACAGCATCTGCCACTGACACTTCAAGTGCCATGGGAGCTGCTTGATTATACAGCAAAAACAGCAGAGTAAGTTACACAGCAACCTGGGCCTATTGTAGAACCTTCTCTTATTCTGGTCTCACTCAAATATAGCAGCTTTTCAGGTCATTCAGTAAATAGGTCAAAGTAACACAACCAAATGAAGAATATGTTGCCTCTAAAATCCAAAAAGGCCTGCTAAGTATTGTGTCTCTTTTTTTGATTGTAAGAGGGTCAGATGCAACAACTTATCCTTCACCTTAGAAGAGATATCTTAGCATGACCCACACAACAACACACCCCCAAATTTCACTGAGGTAGAGGGACCCTGAATTTTTGTTGGGTTAATTTCCTACCTTCTGGCACATAAATGTCTTACCAATAAATTACAGAAGTTGCTACCCCTTGCTCCCTACAGCCAATCAGCATTATATCATAAATGTAATGGATCAGTGAGATATCTCATGGAAGGAAAGGCTATCAAGATCCCTGAAAACTAAATTATGACATAGGCCTAGAGGGTTCATATCCCCTGAGATAGGACAGTGAAAGTGTGTTGCTGGCCATGTTGCCTGAAAGCAAAATGCTTCTGTTGATCCTTATGGAGAGAGATAGGAAAAAAACACTTGTCATATCCATAGCTTCATGCCAGGTATCAGGGGATATATTAATTTGTTCAAGCAATGAATCTGTACAACAGCTGCATTTGGAATCATCATTTTGATTAAGTTTTCAATAATTCACTGTCTTTCTCCAAGATTCATCTGTCTTCTGCACAGGTCAAATAAGCAGGTTGATTATGGATGCAGGGAGGATCACCACCGCTAGTCCTTCAGGTTCTTGATGGTGGCACTAATCTCTGCAATGCCAGGAAGAATGTGGTATTTCTTTTGGCTTACTATTTCCCTACATAAAGGAAATTCTAGTGGCTTCCGGTTAGCCTTTCCTACCAGATAATCTTCACTCTGCAGGTCAAGAAATCAACGTGGAAATTCTATCAGCTGCTGAGTCTATCTATTCCAATTATGCATTCTGGAACTTGGAGAATAACCAAAGGAAGGTTCAAGGACCCACTTTATTCACTGTGAGGTAAACCTGAGCAACAACTTCACTGATCACTTGACCTCCATAAATCCCTACTCTAACTGATGGGCCACAGGGACATTTTGGATCGCCTGGAATTAGTGTCAGTTCATAGTCAGTGTCCAATAATTGCGGAAAGGTATGATGTTTTTCCCCTAGATCCCAGTTATCCTAGATCCCTTTGGAGAAGCTGGGAAAACATTAACAGTATAGATTTTTGGTAGAGTACTGAGGTCATTCTTCAAGGGGGCCCATCCTCCCTTTCATTCAAGGAGTTCTAGGTCTGTAAACTGGTTCAAGTCTGGGAATTGATTAAGAGGCTGTGACTCTCTGTTTTTATGATTCAGGCTGACTTTTGTTCAATTGACCTAGAACTTTTCTGCTTATACAGATAAAATAAGAATTTAGTACACTATACAGATCAAGTGAGAACATAGCAGGTTTCCTATCTATTTCACTTCTAGAAACACCATGATCAACTATCTAACTTCATAAGTCTGTGCAAGTTAGACTATTCTGATTGCTACTTTTACTCTTCTGTCCAAACCCATATTGCTTTTGGTGGTTGAATGCCACCACATGGTCCCTGACATCCCAGGATTTGATTATTCCCATTGCATTTAAGTTTCTCATTTCAGTGACCACAGTTCCCATTGTAAGGTCTTTCCTACCTACAGAGAAGAGCGATCAAGGGATCTTCAAAATGCGAGTGGTCCCCTCACAAATTTATTTCTCTCAGTATTGGTGAAACGTATGTCTTCTGGATCCTCTCAGTGTGAGTGTGTATGTCTTAAATGGCAAATCCATTCTTTCTAATCTAGTTAAGTCATTGAATCCCTTATTCTACCATAAACCAGGGCAGGTCTGGCGTTACGAATAGGCTCACTGTGGGGCACTTTTTGTTCCATGTTTCAGTAGCCATTCAAATATTAGAATCTTCTTAGTTCCTGAGTTACAATATTAAATGTAGAATCTATTCTTAGTGAGTCAGTATCAATAAATTTAATCTGATCCAACTTTGATTTTTTTTTTTGGGGGGTGGGTATGCGGGCCTCTCACTCTTGTGGCCTCTCCCATTGTGGAGCACAGGCTCCGGACATGCAGGCTCAGATGCCATTGCTCACGGGCCCAGCTGCTCGGCAGCATGTGGGATCCTCCCAGACTGGGGCACGAACCCATGTCCCCTGCATCGGCAGGCAGACTCTCAACCACTGTGCTACCAGGGAAGCCCCAACTTTATATTTCTTCCACCATTATCTCACATCATTAGTATCCATCCCCACACATGTTCTCTGAATTTTCCTTGTATAAATTAGAAAACTCAAGTAGTTCTTTTGTAGTGAAGCACATCTCTTTGTGGGTCACATTTTTTTCCTTGCCTTTATGGGCCTGCTGGGACTAAATCTAGATATGGGTCTAGAAACAAAGAGGGGTAGTGGTGGTGGGTTCTGAGGGCAATCATCATTGTCTTGCATGGCAACAGCCTCAGTGAAAAACATTTAAGTCTCCTCGGGGAATGCAGAGCTAATCCCCTCAGAAGATGGTCCACTCCCACTTGGGGGTGGGGAGGTTTTTTCCACTGGAAAGAAGACTAATCTGAATTGAGAAGCTCAATGTACCTATCTTCATCAGAGTGTGGGAACACTCATTCTAATTTACAGGACCCCATTTGTTCTTAATCAATGCCCTCACTTTAAGAGTAGACACCCTATGAGACTTGAAATTCAACTTGCGTTTTAATCCAATCAGTTGCAGGATGAGATTCTGTATTTGAATTTTGGCAATCTCAGTCCTCGGTCTACAGGAGATAAGGGTTTCCTTCATGTCCCACATAGGAACTTCCAGGTCATTTATGCATGGTTGAGTTGGTTATTCAAATCACTGAGCTCATCCTATTTTTCTCCACTTTGTCCAGGAACATAAGGAACAACCAGTCAACTTTATTATATTGATTTTTTTTCCAAAAATGTTTAAAAGTATCATATATATTCAGCATCTTGATTTTTATAAGTAGTTGCTTAGGAGTATTCAATGAAGATATTCTGGGAATCTTTATAAATATTTAATTCTATGAACTCTCAGTGCTCTCTTTACTACTAGAAAAAGAGTTATTTGTGTCTATAAATATAATAACATTGGAGAGACAAGGTCAAAAACTTCAGAACAAACTCAGAAAACTCATCCTTAAAATTCTGTTCTTCTAGAACCAGTTTTGGTACCAAAATCATCTCTATTAGTCAGGGTTCTCTGAAGAAACAGATATACACTCATATATATGAAATGTGCCATAAAACACAGTAGAGTCAGTGGTATATTTCCAGTCCAATTCCAAGAACCTGAGAATGAGGAGAGCTGATGATGTAAGGTCCAATCCAAGTGCAGGAGAAGACTTCTGTCCCAGCTCTAAAACATGCAGAGAGAGCAAATTCTCTCTTACTTCATTTTTGTTCTATTCAATCCTCTATGGATTTGGATGAAACCCATCAGTACTGGGGAGGACAAACTGCTTTACTCAATCTACCACTTCAGATGTTAGTCTCATCCAGAAACATCTTCACAGCAACACACAGAATAATGTTTAACCAAAATTCTGAGTACTCTGTGGTGTACTCAATTTGACACATAAGATTAACCCTCCCAGTGTTCCTCCTCCATCCAAGCAGAATCTCTAAAACTAGTCCATCTCTCTGTCTTTCCTTCTGTGGGACCCAGAGTACACATTTCTTTCCTCTCTATCTTAATTATCTCTATCTCAGTCTGTCCTGTCTTCTATGGCATTGCTCCCTCTGGATTTCAGCCTTTTTTTCTAGCCAGTCTTCTATTTCATAGTCATTTCCTACCTTTTTAATTTTTAAGTTTTCTAAAATTAGAAATTAAATACATCTTACTAAAGTATCAGATGACTTTATATAAAAACACTACTTGTAACACATAAGCCACATGCAACATGCTTTTTAGAGCTACAAAATGTGACAAGACATATGGTATGATTGACAATACTCTGGGAGGTATATGCAAGAAAAAATACATTAGAATTTAATTAGGCTTTTGTATTGCAAAGGGGTGAGATCAGTAGAAAAAAATTAAGAAGAAGAAATTTAAAATATTTAAATTATAATTAAAAAGCTGTTAAAAGATATAACGTGAGTCTAACTTTGAAAACAAAGAATATGAGCGATGCCACATTATATAATAAAAAGTTTTCACCAGACAGTCTCCTTTCTGCTGTTTTAAATTATCACAACTACTACAATAATTGGCGGTAGGGTAAAATTTATATTATTAATTCTGGAAGCTATGTGCATAAGTCACAGATCTAAAGTTAAAGATCCCACGTCAGCATTCTATAGTGTTATGTTCAGTATGAAGTTGTAAAGAATAATTACACCATGGTCTGAGATAAGGCTGTGAATAAGGTTATAAATGTGTAATGAGAAAAAGTACAACTATTCAATAACACAAAAAGTATTCAATATCAACTATTCAGCTAGAACCCGAATTAAAAGAGTCTATTGTGCTCTTGACTTCTTACCTCATTAAATTAATTCTAGAAACTGAACACTAAATATAAGGATCGGTGACTCTTTGCCAACAGAACATTCTGGCAAAAACTGCAAAGATTATTACTGTTTTTGAGCATTTTTGATACTGAAATGAGTGTGTTGAGCAATACAGAGATAGTTTGACTAAAGAGTAAAGGCTGACTTGAAATTAAGCCATTGCCTGTAATTTACATTTTGTTTGGTGGCAACTTGCAGAAATTGTTCAGTGACTCACTTCATAAATATGTGGTTTTCCACCGCTCATACTTTTCTTCTATGGTACATTGACGTAAATATGTTAGAACCAATGAAAAGCCTTACTTCTTTTGACCCCTACTAAGAGGATCTAATTGGATTTTTCCCTTTATTTCATTTTCATAATGTGTTAGGCATTCAGTTCTCACTTGCTCAGCATGATCATCTCTGTGTTTCTAAACTTGCGTTTAAGAGACAATGGATCATTAGCTAATGACTATAGTTGACTGTGATAGTCTCTCTAGAGCAATGAGAGGTAATGAGGGCAGTGACTAAAAACAGAAAATCAAAAAGAATATACCTTTAATAAATAAAGAGTGCAAACCACTACAGGATGAAGATATGTAGGTCCAAGAGGCAAAAATCATGAAATAGTCTTGTTGACATTAATAGTCTAAGGAAAGTTGAGATAATAAAACAAAAGGATCTAATCACTTTCAGAATTGAGGATTCCAAGGAAACATTAAAGAGACAAATTCACTTTTTAAAAAATATGACCTTAAAGTTATACTCATGTTTAAAAGACAAATGAGGAAACAAAAAATGTGTATATTTTGTGATTTTTTTAAAGGTTAGAATTCTTAAAATTTCTATTTGGATGATTACAATTTGAAATAAATAGGTGGAAAAACAGTTCATTTAAAAAACTCCTCCAGAACATACAAGCATACAATTCCATAAGGAGAGTGGATGAAAAAATCGTGTCTCTGCTTTCTGTCCGAGTGACTAGTGCTATTCAGGGATATGAACCATCTTTGTTTCCTAAGCACCAAGGGAGCTTGTTTATCTTATTGTTATTCAGTCTTGTGAGACTGCTTTCTCACTTTCCTTCTGTTTTCTTAATTTACTTCCTTTACTCAGACAGTATTAGGAAGTGAATTTTGTACGTGTGTAATTCCTTGTTGCAGTGTATAATTTTGAGATCTGGAGTGTATAACTGCCCTGCAGTCTTATTTATTTATTTTGTTAATTCTCATTTTGTATCCTAAGCCACTTCTCTTCATCTTAATTCCCAACTGCTCACATGCGCACCTATATTGCTTTTCATGTAGTAAGGTTTATGCAACTTGGCACCTGCAGTGAGCTGGTATATACAATATGAAAATTGAGGAAAACCCAGTGTAGCTTATCCACACTCATTAGTGAGACTTATTTGTATGCCTTGCCATATTGTGAAAGATAGAATTTTATTCCTAGAACACAATTTATATACCTACCAATTTTCTCCAAAAAGAATCCATGGTAGAAGCAACGGGCAAAGGACTTAAAATGTCAGATTTGGAAGAGAATCTAATGATGACAAATCAAAATTTAGTCATTTTATACATGAAGAAATAGGATCTTTTCTGAAGTCTTAAGCGTGGACATTGCAAATGAGAAGTTGTTTTTTAATATGAGTGAATTTGTTCTAAATCACCAACATACACAATAATAAAAAAGATAGGTGGGGCTTCCCTGGTGGCGCAGTGGTTGAGAGTCCGCCTGCCAATGCAGGGGACACGGGTTCGTGCCCCGGTCCGGGAAGATTCCACATGCCGCGGAGCGGCTGGGCCCGTGAGCCATGGCCGCTGAGCCTGCTCGTCCGGAGCCTGTGCTCCGCAACGGGAGAGGCCACAACAGTGACAGGCCCGCGTACCACACACAAAAAAAAGAAAGATAGGTGGATGGATAGATAGAAGATAGGTAGGTAGGTAGATGGTAGATAGACACCCAGCATATAAATGTTAAACTTGTTCAGTCTCAGTTTTGGATGAGGCATAAATACAATCAATATTGAATATAAAAATATAACTTTGACTATTCTTGTTTCCTTGAAGAAGAAGATTAGCCAAAATTGATGATTGACTCTCAGTCCCCTTATTCACATGATGGATTAAAAAAGAACAGGTGGTTAAAAAGAGAGAGGCTATTCTTTGAGTATTTTTTTTGGAGAGGACAGCATTGTGAGGCTCTATCCTCCAGTGGTACAAAGTGGGGTGAGTAAAATGTCAATCAGTGAAGAGAAAGGAGGAGCTTGATACATCTCTGCTTCATTGCATAAATTTGTGTGTGCCTCCCATCTGAGAAATCTAGAGACAGGAAACAAGAGAAGTGGAGTGGCTAGTTGATTTGGCAGGCAAGTGGAGAAGAAATACTGCTACTGGAAATGGCATGCACTCCTAGAGTATGTAAAAATAAAATGAATAACTGTCATGAATCAGAGTATGTTTTAGACACCTAGCAGGGCCGGAAAGTACAAAGCTTGTTTATGGCAGCATAATGTGACTGCCATAACTGTTGCCTTAACTCTCCTCCCTCAACTGACCACAAATTTTAGCTAAGTGGATGAGGAGGTGGAAAAGCATGAGGGGAAGAACAACACCATCCTAGCCTCCCGCAAGAGGCCAGCAAGTGACATGTCCCCAAAAGATCAGGTAGATGACATTTTCAATCAGACAGATGTGAGTTTCATTACCATTAAGAACCAGGTGTATGTAACATCTGAGCTGAAAATATGTTGTTTTTTAGGGCAACTGTGTGACTTTTTATTATAGGAGTAAGTAAGCCAAAAAGCAGGACACTGCCTGAGTTTTCAACCAAGGGCAAACGAAGAACTTTATCACTGAACACATTTTTAATAGACAACCAGAGAGAAAAATAAAGATGCTTTCTGATTATATCCACAAGTTCTGGTTTCTCAATGCACCATTACAGTATACAAACCATTTGTGCTTTCAACAACAAAAATGCAGATATATATACGTTCAGAGGATATAAAACTTACAGTAGTCCATTAGTCTCATGTGTAATGAAAGAACTATTGTTTTATTGCTCAAATCTTATGTCTAATTTAGTCTTAACTCTACAAATGGTGGACAACATATTTTAGTCAATTTAGTGTGTTTTATTCCTTCAAAGGAGTATTGTTTCAGGTAATTCATGATATACAATTCAGTCTTTTAAAAGTAAATAGTCATTTCACAATTCTCTCTTCTTTTTCTGCCGTAGCCCTTGGGCTGATTTCAGTTTCCAGGAATTGAGAGGAGGGTAGGTTTTTTCTGGCTGACTTTTGATGAAATCCAGCTTACCTTCTTTCATCTTTGTGCTTGTCATGCCTCTGTATCTACTGCTGAAGTATCCACGTGAATTAATTTCCCTCCATCAACCAGCTCTGAACATTTGGTGTTCTTCTCTCTAGCACTGCAAGTCCCTTTCAGGATTGTGATTTCACTGTTTCACTCCCTTCACTTTGGGAGACATAGGAACCCTTTAAGTTCTTTCCTTTCCATGCCAGGACCACATGGAGTGGGGATTTGCAAGGGCAGTTCTCTCCAGGCCCCTGCCCAGCTGCCAGTGCTATCTTACAATGGAAACCAAATGCTGGTACCGGGATATAGATCAACTGACACCAATATGGGTAATTGATATGAGAGTCTTCAGGATGGGAGAGGAAGGTGAGATTCTGGGGAAAACATGATCAGCAACAGCTCTGCAGTCCATTCTCTCAATGTGAGGAGTTGTGTGCCCAGGGGAAAGAAAGAAGGAAGGTAAACTGGACAAACCTCCTTGTAAACATGCTAAAGACAGGCTTCTTGGCTAACACATTAATGATACTTACTATCAAAGACCGTTTATCTATGTAATGCTGTTAGCTGGATGTGCCAGGTTTGTCTAGCATTGCCTATGGTAAACAAATCTAGAATATGAAGATTTATAGGCATAGCTCCCTGGAAGAAGTCATGTAAGCTATGTAACTATCTGAGTATAAAATGAAGATGTTTCAGGAGTGAAATGTTGTCTCCACTTTATGTACATAATCCAGCCATGTATATTACTTAGAAATGTAACATATCAATCTGGACAGAGCACATCCTAATGTGGCAAGAAAAGACCTACTGAAAAGTACTGATGGTCTCAAACCTTCACATGTATCTAGTAGTTACTTATACCCTTTAAATGATTAGTAAATGTTGGTACCAGGTAAGATGTCTGATTAATGCAAATCTGACTTGACAATTTAATTCCTTCTGTTATACATAACTCACTTTCACTTCCCAAATATAAAAGCTATTACACAGATTGATCTCTGTGCAGGTAGCAAGGTTAAAAACAAGTTATAGTGTAAATTTGGTTAAGATTTGATTACTTCTAATGAATAAAGCAGTTTATAAAATTTTGCAAAAATTGAAAAGGAACATGTTTTGCTGAGCATCTATTATAAAGCAATTGCACGACTCAGGAATTATTGCTTTGTGGGTTTTCCCCTTAGACTTTATTTCAAGAAGTGTCAAACTTACTGAAAGTCAATAGAGCAGTCGATGAACATTGTTGACCTTAAAAATGAAATAACAAGGTCTGTAGCTAACCAAAATGAGTTTATTTGGGAATAACAGAGGAACTGTAATTTCAGACAAGCAAACTATGGCAAAACATAGGCAAGTTTAAAGAGACCAAGGGAAGGCCAAATTTTACTGGGTTTTAGGAGGAAACTGGGGAGGGCTGTGACTTTTTTGTCTGTTTGTTTGTTTAAGCTGCAAGCAGTGGGTGACTTGTTGCTGCTAGGTCAGAAGAAGGAAATCTTTCTTCCTGCTGGGGTCAGTAAACTGCAGTTAGTGATACATTCATTAGAGCCCTTCCTGCACGGCTTCCCAAATCCATTTTGACTTAGGTTTCCCTTGTTCATTTTCTCAACACACATACATCATTCACCTGGATTCATTAATTGTTAACATTTTTCCATGTCTGTTTTATCTCTATATATAAATATATATTTTACTGATCCATTTAAATAAAAGTTGCAGATTTTATGATGCTTTATCCCTAAATATTTCAGCATGTATTTCCTAAAGCCATTGATTTATAGAGCCTCACTATGATTACTGTACCCAAGGAAGTTAACATTTATACAATTATATTACCTAATATAGAGGCTATATCCAAATGTTCCCAATTTCCCAATAATATCTTTATAGCTGCTCTTAGTTTCCACTGGTGAATTTTTGAATATTTTCTCACTTGTAGGCTACAGATACATAGTTCAAATTAACTAAAGTAGAAAAAAGAAATGTATTGGTTCATAAGATTGAGAAGATATGGACTGATTTTAGGCAGAGCTCTAAGTGCTCAATATCATCATCAAACCTCTTCTTTCTCTCTTCTCTTTCTTTCCTCTCCCTTCACCTTTCCATTTTACTCTCTTCTCTATTATGTTATTATCAGGGAGGATTTCTCTATGTTGTACAAATATAGCTTACATTACTTACAGTTTGGAGTTCAAAAGAAAACAATGCTTTTCATCTAAGAACTCCAGCAACCATCTCAAGGATTTATTTTCACCGGCCACATCTAATTTTTTGTCAGGGGCTACTCCTGAAATGATAATGTTGTTCAAGCCTGGGGCACATGTCAGCTCTTAGAATGTGAAGTTAAGTCAGCTTAAACCATGGTGCAGAGAAGGGAAAGGAGTAGTGTTCCAAAAGGGAAAAGCATTCAGATTAGTTTAAAAACAGTGGGAGGTATCAATACAACCTTGAGCCAAGAGTGTAAAGATGAATAAATGTTCCGAGGCTAGAAGCTCCCACTGAGTGTATGGGGAGATGAACAAATGCACACGACATTGATACCAAGTGCAATAGTAAAGGCATAATTCAAGGTGAAGTTACAACACGAAAATATTCACTTAGATGCTTTTTAATCCAGAGTACCTACCTTCATGTGTAAAATAAAATACTTGCTCCTGACCTTTGTTCAAACAAAATGTAACTATATAATTATCACTTATTTTGGTTTGGGGATTTTTTTATATATTAAATGGCTGAAAAACTCCAGAGTAGGCTGTCTCAGGGTTAAAGGGTAAAAAGTATGTTACTTCAGCTCTGCTTTTGAACACCCATTATTTCCAGCCATTCTACTAACCATTGGGATAAAAGATGGTCCTTGCTTTCAAGAAGCTTAAAGTTCAGCAAGGCTGCAATAGAAAATTGCCTTAGTTGCGATGCCTTCCCTTTTTTATGGGTCCCAGAGCTTATTCTTCTCCTTGACTTCACCTATTTCTCATTTCCTGTCAATGCCCTGCATGCTCTTGGTACCTATTTTGTTCTGATTTCTGTGTGATTTGTATCTTCTTGGTTCCTGGCTGTCTACCTAAGTTCTGGCCTCATCACTTTCCTGACCCCAATTTTTCATGTATGTGCCCTGCTTTGCTTCCCCAAACCCAGTAAGTTTTTGACTCAGTAGCCTGAACACCTTTGTGTGATAATGCTTGTAAAAGGTCAAAGCAGAACTAGTAAAATAAACATCGTATTTTACACCTTCACGAGCAATAACACATCAAAAGTAACATTATGATGTGCCTAAGTATTAATTATGACATCTTGTCTATGTTAGCTAAGTAGTTCTAAATATGTGTTTTCCTGCCCAAATCTTGTCTCAAAAATTTATTATTTAAGAACATTTCAGTTTTAGAGTTTTTATTACTAGAAATAACATTATTTTGCACACTTTCACATATATGTCTTAATGTCCAACTCTATCAATTTCCTTGGAATAAATTATGAATAAAATACATAAATTAGGATAAAAATGGGATAAAATTCATAAAAATGTTAAGGGTTCTTTCATTAATATTGACAAGTTGGTTTCCCAAAGATGGACTAATTTTCACTCCCACCAGTAGCATGTGACAATGCCTTTTTCTTATTCCTTAATTATTTATATTATCATTTGTTTCAAATCTTCGCAAAATCGAGAGGCAAAAGATACTTTAACTAGTTTCAATTTATTTATTTGATTACTAGTGACAGCAAACATTTATAGATATATTGATTGTACATTTAGATTTCCTCCTCCATTAAATATGTATTGTTATTTCACCTAAAATATATATTAGGATATTAATACTGATCTTACTAATTTATATCCACACTGAGTAACATATATATACTAATCTACTTTCTAACGTATTTATGGTAAATATGTCTCCGTTTTACTTTGTTGCCTTTTAAATATATCATTTTGTTTAATTTTTTTGGTTTAAACATAAAACATATATCTTCTGATGGTTGGATTCACATCTGATTCATCTTTGTGTCTTGGTATGCCACTATAAGAAACATACTGATATTTTTGCATCAAACAAACATATGTGCACGTGTATGTGTAAAAATTTCAGCAAGTGATGTGAATTTTTGTTACACACTAAAAAAAAAAGATGGTTTGATTTATCATAAATATAGCTAATGATATCATAGATAAGAAGAATCTAATGTTTCAGGATGATAGAGGTAAATTATCTCCCCTTTTCATCTATTTTTAAATAGTCTCATTTGTATTTTGGCCAAAGTAAAGGACAAGATGTCAATTTAATACAGATATATCATTTCTGAAAACTTCATCCTTATTAGAGTGTGGGGTTGTGACTGGGCTGACATTTCTTTCATAAGCCTTTTCAAATATCTTCATTGTGTCTTTAGCCATTAAACCCTCTCTCATAACTGTCCACTAATAATTTTAAATTTGACAGTGTTATCTATGTTAGGGGCATTTTAACACTGACTAGGTAGATAATCGACCTATGGTTGTTTTATTCTTGCCAATTCAGACATGAAATCCTATAAACAGTTATCCAATAGTAAGAGGCATGAGGACTTGACAACTACCTTGTGACATCTAAGCACCCAGTTTAGTGTTTTCCCTTGCATCTTTTAGACCTGTGGAATATCTACTGTATAATTAAGGAGGTTGGCAAAAAAAAGCTATTTTCTTTTTCCTCAAAATTGAAGAAAAGTCTCATTTTATTCCTGAATTATTGTTGCTCTTCGACTTTTTGACTTCTATTCAATTTAACTTCATGGCAGGTAGACACCTGCAGATTTAATTTTCACGTCTAGTACTGTCCATCACTGCTTGCTCTGAGTATTAAAGGGAAGAGGAGACCAAGTTTGAAGAAGGAATCCCAGTAAGTCTCAAACGTTATTGGATAAGAAGAAACATGAGGTAACCAGTTCTCTATTGGAGAAAACTAATGATGGCAAGAGACGCAGTAAGCTATGCAACTACCCACGTTTCTGACGTGAAGCTGTAGACTGAGGGATGGAAGCTGTAGAGAGAAAGGCCACATTTCTGCTGAATAGCTGAGCGCTGGGAAAGTAAATGCAATGAAGTGAGTAGCTTATCCGAAGTGTGGAGAATCTTCTCTTAAGCATATTATCTCAATGACTGAAAGCATCTGTCATGGCATAAGGGATCATACTCTGGGCCAAATTGACATGTTATCCTCCCTGCACATTATAGAAATGGAAGATACCTATAGCTATAATCATCTATTTAAAAGTGTAAAAACGAACCATTTTTTCATACATTAATAGGCCTTGGAGTAATGCCACAGAGCAATTTTTCAAGCAGGCTTTGTAAAGCAGCCTTTGAAATTCCATCCAGTAATAACAAATGTCTTTAGAAAACTAAATTGGCATCAAAGGACACATTTGTTTACTATAAACTCTCCTCATGATACACTCTTAGCTGTCACCATCTTTGTTGTCATAGAGTCTTTGAAGTGCCAATTGTTAACAGCCAGAAACTTTCAGAATTGGGAAATTTGCTATAGTTTCTTATCAGCTGTGTTCCTTCTGATAGATCAAAGGACCTATTCACATAGATAGCTTATATATCGTAGACGTTTAAAAATTTATTTAACATGTTACTGGTTTATTTCACAACTAATATCTAACAATGAGAAAGGCTGCAAATTTATTTACATAAATACAGAGAGTGCATATGAAAAACTGGAAACTATATCAAGGAGAGACATTTCAAGTATTCTTGTCTTTTGAAGAAAAATGAAACAAAGGGAATGCATAGACAAGACTATCAGAGACAAGAAATTGAGCTTGATTTTGATTTGGAGTGGAATTTAAAAATTGTAAAAATAGTATTTAAAAAAACACAAAGTAGAACTCAAAATTACTTTCACTCATTAAAATGCAATCAAGATTTTGGTAGCTTTTATTGGAATGTCACTCAGGATATGTCACCTCTAAAACTATATAAGATCGCTAAATGGGTTTCTGCACAGATCTTAGGTACATACTCAAGTTAATTTCCAAACACAGATTTTGGCTTCACAATACTGACAGGAAATGTGGCTCTCATGGTTTCCTGTAGGTTGTTCAAACTGTAAACTGTTCCAGGAGTTACCATATGTGTTGGCATCTCTCTCTAATCCAGTTTTGAAGGACAAACTAAATCTAACGTAGAACCTCTGAATATGTGAGTATAGTGTCTTGTAAAAATATAATTAAAACAAACAAACAAATAAATTCAATGGAGTTTATTATAGCCTCCAAAGCCAGAGGGAGAGAAACAGAGAGAGTTTTCAATTCTTGTTTTCCTGGATTAATAGCAGTGAAATTGTTGAAATAAAAGGGTAAGAAAAAGTAGTTAATATAATTCAACAATAGAGCAGCAGCAACCTGTTCCAACTATGCTTTGTTAAATAAACGCTGGACCGTTTTACCTGGGTATTTGAGGGTGATTAATATGAACCTCACTTATTCTATACCAATGATTATATATCTCTGTGTGGAAGCCCTGGCTCAAGGAATATGAAATATATTCAATTTTTACGCTTTATTTGTGGAACTTAAAAAATGAGTTTTTAAAACAATTTCACATTTCTAAAGAAAGTCTAGAGTAATAAAGTTTAGCATCCATACTGTTAGCATCCATATTGTTAGCATCCATACTGTGTACCGACCATGGTCCATGTTAAATACAGAATGAGGTCTCCATGTGAATCAGCAAGACATTATTAGGCATTCAAACATGGGTGAGATATGGACCAATACTCTCTCACATCCACTTCCCTGCAATTCTTCTTAAATAAAAATGCTACTGTGTTAATAATCAAAGAAGCCAGATTAAAATGCAGAGTGAGTCATTAATTAAGCAGAGAGGAATGTAAAACACAAGGGAACCACCAAAACATTCTCATAGCTGATCAACTGCTAAATTCTCAATTTCTGAATGAGGAAAAGAGCTATGCTTACCCCTCCCTTTCTCTTTGCTCTGCTTCTTTGACTTTGCCTCAGTGCTCCTCCACATCCCTGGCTAAGAAAATAAAAGAGCAAAATCAGAAGTTTAAAACTGAATCACTATAAAAGTTTTCCCTTACAGAACACCAATATTTTAAATGTTTAGAAGCCATATAGAGCACTGTTGTTAATGAAACAACAGCTTTCCCAACTGAAGGAGAAAAAAATTCATTGCCAGTATTGTGTTTTCAATATCATCATCATCATCATCATTACTCAGATCATTCTTACTCATTTTTAGGAGAATTTTATAGATGAATATGATCAATTAATAAAAATTTGACCAAATGATTACAAGTTAAGATCATGGGCTTTGCAAACCATCGATCTGCATTTTTCTTTAAAGCCAGGTTTCTAAAATGTGATAGCTTTGCATCTATGAGCTTCGTTTTCCCATATTTAAAAGAGAAAAATTCCTACTATCAGTCTTCAATTAAAGTTTATGTAGAGAATATATTCAAACACACATTGGTAGACTGTATTATTTTTCACAGATATTGAACGCTTCTATGGAAAGGAAGATTAACTTCCCCTTCTCGGTGATACCAGGCCAATGACATAGACTTGTTTTTGCTTGCAGTCATTTTGCAGACCTGATGTGTATCACTTATGGGAAGACATTTTGAGAAGCTTCATGTGATTTCCCAATATATCCCTTTTTTTCTCTTCCACAGATTGGTAATACTTCAGATAGAGGTGTTCCATTAGTTGGGTACCAGAGTGAAGTTGATGCAGAGTAGAGTTGTAGCCAACCTGCAGTGAACATGTGGCTTGAACAAGGAATAAGCTTTTGGTTTTGTAAGACAGTAAGATTTTAGGATTGTTATTTTGCCATAAGATAAGATGTTATCCTGAAAGATATAAGCACACTTAATATACTGCTGGTGCATGGTGATTATAATAAATTTATTTACAATGAGAAACTTCAAGAATCAGAATATTTCCTCTTCTGATATTTCAAGAGAAGGAGGTGCCCTGAAATAAAAAGGTATCGTCCACTTTACAGAAACCTGTTAAAACAGACAAACAAAAAATTAGTGAATTCTGGGGTGTGACAAATGATTCTTTGCTTGACCAAACTTTAGTCAGATCCCCTGAACCCTCTCTCCAGCAAGACTCACCCATCTACTTCCTTGCAGAATCAGTTTTAACAAGAATCCTGCTAAGTTAGTTTAGAGATAAATCCCCACTATTGATACCTGATCACACTCCTAATACCCACTATCCTCCAGATGATATCTGATCACCCTAGCCTGCCTTCAGCAAGAATTCTGTTTGGTCAGTTCAGCCAGAATCCTCCTAGACTTGATGTCTCCTCTTAGTAATTGTCCATTCACTAATTGCCCCCACCCACATGCTTGCCATTTGACTATAAATCCCCACAAATTCTATTCAGAATAAGCCCAATATTCAGAATTTAGACCAGTTTTATTCTGGAGTCTTTCCCTATGGCAGTATTTTTTTGGAATAAAATCTATGTTCACTGCTTTAATATTTGTCTGGCTCTGGTTTTCATTAATGAGTATATGGTGAAATCAGCACAGATTAATCCTAACACCAGATAGTAAATTTTGTAGCTGAACAAGATTTACCATTTAATTTTGAATACTTCGCTTACCTCATTTTAGCAATAGGGAAACTGACACCCTATGAGCTGAGGCATTTTCCTAATTTCACTGAGCTATTAAAAAACACTTCTAGAATCCAGGTCAAATTATTCTTAGATGCACGGTGTTAGCACTGACCCACAACTAAAATATAACACTATCCATATATTTGATGGTAAAGAGGAGAAGGGGCATCAGATGCTACATACTTGGGAATTATTAGGAAAAGGATAATTTTTTTAAGTATCTATTTTCTAAGTTAGGGGAGTAGGAAACACATTTTAGAAAGACATAGTTCATATGTATGCATTTTTGTACCTATGGTACCTTTTCTCAATGTGGTTCATAAAATATGACATAACATGTAGCTAGATTAAACACACATGTGAATAACTTTGGAATAAAGAATAAGCAGACAAAGTGTTTCACTTTTTCTGTGCAGACAAAACCTCAGTGAAGTCTTATGGCCAGTTGTAGATGCTGGGTCTCATTGAAAAGCCATGACCAGTGGTGAAGGTTTGAGGCACAGATGGAAAAAAGTACTGCAGAATTATTTTCTCACTAAATATTAAAAGAGAAACCATAACATATAATTGAATACATATACATCATCTATTTAATGAGAACAGAAAGCGTAGGAAACAGTAAAGACTTGAGAGTTTAAAATTCCATTTCAGAAGAATATTGGAGAGGTGAGAAGATGATCTACAAACAACTTTATGGGCTCAGTGTGGATTGCTTGCCTAGCCAAAAGGCTAAGAATTCAGATGGTATGAGAATGAATAACTGCTTGGGGATAAAGAAACCAGCAAATCTGGAGTGACAAACTTGAAGACTTGAGGAGCCTCAAGTAGAGTATTGGCTGATTCTGCCCTGAGAATACAGTTTTGTCTGCCTCTAGTCAAACTTTTATCCAAGGTATTTCTCAAAATGCCTAAGAACACCTTATAAGAACAGGTGGTGTGTCTGTTTGTGTACTTTCTTGCTAATGAATTTTGCACGTTTCACAGAATTCAGTCTGTGATTAACTTTCATTGTAACATATTCCCTCTAATGAGCGTATGGATTAAGGAACATCAAAGGTAATGATGGCTGCTATCAAAAGTAAACTTCCAAATTTCAGTGGGTAAACACAACAGAGCTTTATTTGTAACCAAGAGCAATGGATTTTCTACCCTCTTCAATATATGGCTTCTGAGATCTCCATGTATACTAACATCATAGAAGAGGAGGTAGACTTAGAATTAGAATAGACCAATTTGGTCCATATTCCATTGATCAAACTTAGTCAAGGAGAATCCAGGAGAATAGAAAATATTGTCCTAAGCTGGACAACAATATAAACCCTAAAGGACAGCAAAATCCTTGTCAGAAAGATATATCTCTCTGCATTGGTCCACTTCTCTGATCACCAGATATCCTTGTAGTACCTTTTTGCAGCATCTATTTCACACTCCCTCTTCCTCAAGAGGAAAAAAATATCCCAAAGTCCTTCTAGTCTGTTTCCATTTGTGCAAGTACAGGTGGACAAAATTTGTCTTAACAACTGTTTATCAAAGTATTTTACATGCAGTTTCATGGTTTCTTTCATAATACAACTTCCTAAAAAATTTAGTAGGATTTTTTTCAATTTTCTTCATATTAAATTCACATATGATACTGAAAGTTCTCTCTGAGACATAACTGTTAAGTTTTATATATCCTATTGTTTTCTCAACCTTAATATCTCTCTAATGAGAGAACAGTGGTTATTTTGTGACTGTCTAAAATAATGGGTGGACAAAACACTTTTTTCTTTGTCTGAGAAAGGCTATATTTCTCTTTCATTTTTAAGGATGATACACAGGGTGCAGAAATTCTAGGTTTTTTTTTTCTCTCAATACTTTAAATATTTCACTCTACTCTCTTTTTGCTTGCGTGATTTATGAGCAGAAGTTAGATTTAATTCTTATCTTTGTTCCTCTATAGGTAAGGTGTTGTTTTCCTCTAGCTTTTTTGCAAAACTTTTCCTTTTTCTTTGATTTTCTATAGTTTGAAAATGATATGCCTAGTTATAGCTTGGGTTTTTTTGTTTGTTTGTTTCAGATATTTTACTTGTTTCTGTTTTGTTTTGTTTTGGCATTTATCCTGCTTGGTGCTCTCTGAGCCTCCAGGATCTATAGTTTAGTTTCTGACATTAATTTGGGGAAACTCTCAGTCATTATATTTTCAAATATTTCTGTTGTTCTTTTATTTTTTTCTTCTTCTTCTGATAGTCCCATTACATATGTGTTACACCTATGTTGTCCCACAGTCCTTGGATATTCTGCTCTTGTTTTTTTTTTCAGTCTGTTCTGTTCACTCTTAAGTTTTCAAAGTTTCTATTGATATGTCCTCACTATCAGAGATTCTTAGCCATATCCAGTCTACCAGTAGTACCATCAAAGGAATTCTTCATTTCTGTAACAGTGTTTCTGATCTCCAGCATTTCTTTTTGGTTCTTATTTTAGGATTTTCATCTCTCTATTCATATTACCCATCTGCTCCTGCACACTGTCTACTTACCCATAAGATCCCTTAGCATGTTAATCACAACTGCTTCAAATTGTGTTTTTTTGTCTTTTACTATGCTTTGTAACTTTTTCTTGATAGCCAGACATGATGTGCCAGGCAAAAGAACTACTGTAAATAGTTGAGCAGTGATGTAGTGACAAAGTGTGTGGGGAAGATCAGTGTGCTATAGTCCTATGATTAGGTCTGTCTTTTTGTGACCTTATGCCTCTAGACTGTGAACTTCACAAGTGTTTCTCAATTTATTCTCCTCCCCCCTTTGGTGGAAAAGTATTGCTAGAATGAGCTGAGTTGGATGTTTTCCTTCCTCCAAGTCAGTTAGGCTCTGAAAATACCCCAGCAGGTTAGGTTCTGGTTAACTAATTTCTCCAAAGTGTAGGCCTTGTTAAGAACAGAGTAATCTGGCATATTTCAAAAAGGTTCCTTTTCACTTTCCCCTGCCAGAAGCAGAAGGGGATTTTTCTCCAATATCTACTACGGGAATCTAGTCCTGTTCCTGGAGGTGAATTTCACAAGACTGTGGGAGTCCCACTATGACTAGGTCCTCATGGAGATTTTCACTCTTAGAGTTGTCCACTCTGAGCCTACAGCAGTTAGTCAATTATAGTTCAGGTTTTCACCTTTGTGAGTCTCTGCTCCAGTAAGATGTGACTCCCATATTCACCTGTCTGACTCTCCAATATTAGGGGCAGTGTCTTTCTCTGTGTCTTCCTCTCTCTAACTGATCCAAGGAAGGTTTTGAGTTTTCAGCCTGTTCAGCTTTTTACTTGTTGTTAAAATGGGGTGATGACTTCCAAGCTTCTATATGTGAATCCCAAAACTGTAAGTTAAGAATCACCTTGAAAAATTTCACGAAAATTTCTATTTTGATTTATTTTGGCTTGCAAACCATCTAATCTTTTTTTAAGTGCATCTCCTTTTTTTAGACATTTTGCTATATACTACCAGTAACAAACAGCAAACATTAACTTTCTGTTTTTCTAATGATCCTGATAGAGCTGTAGGCTCCATAGACCCTCTGCTTCCCATGTAATTTTGGTCAGCTTTACCAAATTTTTGCCATTAGATAATTTGGGACACTTTTTAGAAATAGCATTATTCAATTCCATATAGTTAAGGTAACTATAACTGATGAAACAAACATGCCCTAAAATTTCAGTGGTTTGCCACAATAGTTTATATATGTTCATGTAAATATCAACTGATGGTAGTGAAGGTAAGGAAGAAGTGCTATGCTCAATACAGTCATTCATAAAATATGCCATCTTCAATGTGTAGCTCTCAAAGTCATCCTGAGTTTCAATATCACTGGCACTAAGAAGAGAGAGGATGAGGAATCACATTTGGGTTCAGGCTTGGAAGTAGTATACTTCATTTCTGTCCACAGTTTATTGTCCCAAATTCACACATATGGCCCCAGAAGATAGAAGGAGACGGGAAATTTAGAACAATACAACACTCCACCATGGAAGGGGAGCACAAATCTATGTTCTATGGTCAGATATTTTTCTCCAAGCCCCTGCTCATCTCTTTCTGCCAGTGTTTACTGATATCAGCCAAAAATACCTTTATAATTCCTAATTAGATAAATAAGATGAAACTAAGGGAAGCTAAGTGCTTGAAATGAATGCTGTGTGGTCTTGTTCTGTGGGTGGGCCTGACAAATGGCAAGACAAAGTTGCCTCAAAGCTTTCTATGTCATAAAGCAAGGGGAATATAAAGGACGTAATGAGTCACATAGCATATAAGATTTTAAAAAAAAGGCATTCTTTAGAAGTACAATTCTTTCTAAATCTGAGTTCAGGATGAAATTTTATCATAAGACTTTAGATAGAATGCTTCTACAGTGACTAGGACCTTCACTGTAATTTTTATAGTATCCCTCAGTGTGGACCTACTGTAAAAAGAAATAAAAATAATTGAAAAATGCAGTAATAGAAATGTTGCCCGCTGGACTTCCCTGGTGGTGCAGTGGTTAAGAATACACCTGCCAATGCTGGGGACATAGGTTTGATCCCTGTTCTCGGAAAATCTCACATGCCGCAGAGTAACTAAGCCCGTGTGCCACAACTACTGAGCCTGTGCTCTAGACTCCATGAGCTGCAACTACTGAAGCCCACGTGCCTAGAGAAGTCAACAAGAGAAGTCACCTCAATGAGAAGCTCGCAGAGTGTAACGAAGAGTACCACCCACTTTCCACAACTAGAGAAAGCCCACTTGCAGCAACGAAGACCCAACGCAGCCAAAAATAATTTTTTTAAAAAATTAAAAAACAAAAGAATCCGCCTGCCAATGCAGGGGCATGGGTTTGATTCCTGTTCCAGGAAAATCCCACATGCCACAGAGCAACTTAGCCTTTGTGCCACAACTACTGAGCCTGCACACTAGAGCCCGCAAGCCACAACTAATGAAGCCTGCACGCCTAGAGCCTGTGCTCCGCAACAAGAGAAGCCACTGCAGTAAGAAGCATGTGCACCACAACAAAGAGCAGCCCCCACTCGCTGCAACTAGAGGAAGCCCTCGCACAGCAACGAAGACCCAACTAAGCCAAAAATAAATAAATTTAAAAAAATTTTTTTAAAAGTAAAAGGTATGTTGCCTGGCTTTGTTCAGTGGAAAATTTTCAACCACCTAGTGTTGAAATGTAGATCTTTCAGAAGTCCTCCATCCATTTTAGTTTTTGAATTAAATGTTATTAGAGGGGATCACCCTGAGATAGAACCAAATTACAGATAGCCTCCCTACTCTTAAGTTCTGATACATGTGGTTTAAAAGCCACCTGGATAGAGAAAGGATCACCCTTTTCTTTTGAAGGTTGAGATTCTAAAGCAGACACTATTCGAATAGAAAATCTTTCCACTTTTGCATGAAGTTGAGTCAAAGAAATGCCATTGTTAAACAGAAGATTTTTCAAAATTTGCTACTGTCCTCTACCCACAGAATAGATAAATGAGGACCCAATGTGCCTTCCAAGTTTCCTGGCTGTAAAATTATTAGGCTGAAAAAAATTCTCAAAATGTGTTATCAAGGACCTACAGAACACTATTATGGATACTGACTTCCTACAGTTTTATTCCATTGATTTTTCTAAAGCATTGAGTCATGGAAATGAAAATATTTGAAAATGCTAGAGTTTTGAAATATCCATGCACTGAGCCATAAGCTCCCTCACAGTCCAAATAAACCACCTTTTAAACTTGGAGAAACAATTAAAGGAATTGTTTGAAAAAAATATAGTTCTAGATAACTTAAGGAGCTTGATTTCCTCCAAAGTGCTTTCGTTTTATCAAATACTTGAGAACATATTTCAAAGTGATATCATTGTCTATTCAGTCTATGATTGTCTATAATTACATCTCAGAGTGCATTGCTTATTAGGTTATTGGTAGATGGTGACAAAACAACCCCACATCATTGATATACAAGATGATGTATATATGTTTTACCACATTAAACAGAAAAGTGAGACAATAAGCAAAACTCTGACAAACCACTGGGTAGAAGAAAATTATAAAGCCTTGGGGGCAAGTGGAAACAGAATCTCTGATTTGCTTGTGGGAAATCATTACTTGATTCATCCTGAGACTCTTTATCCTTATTCTGACTATCCTGAGAGTTTACATGCAGTTCAGTAAGATTGTCAACACCTGTATTAAGTTCTTAGAGGTTAGCATATTAATGATTCTTGTGCTTTGAGTCACAGGGCATGAAAAAGTCATTAAGAACTGTCAATGGCCTTGTGCTATTCCTAATAGATTTCTCCAGTAGGTGACTTGGATCATAAAAATGCTCAATAACTGATACGGTTTTGAAATTCTATATAATCTGGCATTAGAATGCTGGCCTAAAAAGTCTTTGCAAATTATCAATAAAGAGTCAGGCATACATTATATACATATATATTAACTCATTCTGTTCATGTATTTGTACATGTTCAACAAAAATATTATTGAGTGGAGTCCCAACAGTGTCTATGCACTGAGATAGGACCTGGGGTGTAGCAGTGTAGAATCAACTCTTACTTAGAAAATGAAAGTATCCATGTAACCACCCTCTGCTTCTGCTCTCTAAATGTATGTTGTTTTTATTTTTCCTACTTTAAGCTTATTATTTATTGATTTTTATACAGTTTTTAAAAGTTACACTCCATTTACAGTTATTACAAAATATTGGCTATGTTCCCCATGTTGTACAATACATCTCTGTAGCCTATCTTACAGACAATAGCTTGTACCTCCCACTTGCCTACCTCAATGTTGCCCCTTACCTCTCCCCACGGGTAACCACTAGTTTGTTCTCTATATCTGTAAGTCTGTGTATTTTTTGTTATATTCACTAGCTTGTTGTATTTTTTAGATTCCACATATAAGTGATATCATATAGTATTGTCTTTCTCTGCCTGACTTGTTTTGCTTAGCATAGTACCCTCTAAGTCCATCTATGTTGTTGCAAATGGCGAAATTTCATTGTTTTTATGGCTGAGTAGTATTCCATTGTTTATATATACCACATCTTCTTTATCCATTCATTTGTCAATAGACACTTAGGTCGCTTCCATGACTGGCTATTATAAATAACATTGTAATGAATATTTGGGTGCATGTATCTTCTCAAATTAGAGTTTTTGTTTTTTTTTCAGATATATACCCAGGAGTGGAATTGCTGGGTCATATGCTAGTTCTATTTTTAGTTTTCTGAGAAATCTCCATGCTGTTTTTCACAGTGGCTGCACCAATTTACATTCCCACCAACAGTGTATGGGTGTTCCCTTTTCTCCACATCCTCGCCAACATTTGTTATTTGTGTTCTTTTTGATGATAGCCATTCTGACAGGTGTGAGGTGATATCTCATTGTGGTTTTGATTTGTATTTTCTAATAATTAGGGATTTGGGGCAATGTTTGTTTTCCACATGAAAGCTGGAATGATTTTTTTAAAGTAAACCAGATTATTTCATTTCCATTCACAAAACCTTCTAAAGATTTTCCATCATAATCAGACTAAAATCCAAACTCCTATTTATGGCCAGCCTAGACCTACATGGTCTGCCCCCATTCTATTTTTCCACCTTCATCTCAGACCACTCTTACCTACTCAGTCTGCTCTAGTGACACTTACCTTCTTGAAATTCTTAACACTTTCCAAATATATCCTCTTGTCAATGCCTTAGCAAACACAGCTCCCTTTGCCTGGAAGTCTCTTCCTACATACACTTGCATGGTCCTTTCCCTCATTTCATTCTGATTTTCTCTGGTGGCATGGGTCTGGTGATCATTCCTTGGCCATTCTCTAAAATAAAAGAAAACTGTTCTCCTAGTTAGTCTTCATCCCCATACCCTGTTCCATTTTTCCACCCAGCACTTATCACTAATGGAAGTTATATACATATATATTTCTTTTCTTTTTATTGACTCTTCTAAAGAATTTATACTCCATGAGGACAGAAACTTTATCAGCTATGTTTACTGAAAGATCTGTAATTCCTACAATCCTGCCTAGAATTTAGTGGAAGCTCCTTTTTGTTAATGTTGAATGACTGAGTGAATGAATAAATGAAAATACTAAATGCAATGTCTAATAGTGGTGAGTAGAAATTAAATAAATAATCATATTAATAGAATAATTTTTATTTTTTAAAGTTTTTTATATTCTTTTTAAATTAAAGTACAAATGATTTAAAATATTATTTTAGTTTCAGTTGTACAGCATAGCGATTCAATATTTTCATAGATTATACTCCATTTAAAGTCATTATAAAATAATGGGTATATTTCCCTTTGCTGTACAATATATTATTGAAGGCTTTTTATTTTATACATAGAAGTTTATAACCCTTACACTTTTCTTGCCCCTCCTCCCTTTCTTCTCCCACTGGTAGTCACTAGTTTGTTCTCTATTTCTGTGAGTATGTTTCTGTTTTGTTATATTCATTCCTTTGTTTTATTTTTTAGATTTCACATATAATTGATGACATAGAATTATTTGTCTTTCTCTCTCTGGCTTATTTCACTAAGTATAATACTCTCTTGTCCAACCATATTGTTGCAAATTTCATTGTTTTTATGGCTGAGTAATAATCCATTGTATATATACCTACCACATCTTCTTTATCCATTCATCCGTTGATGAACACTTAGGTAGCTTCAGTATCTTGGTTGTTGTAAATAATGCTGCCGTGAAGATTTGGTGCATGTATCTTTTCAAGTTAGTGTTTCTGTTTTCTTAAAATATACCCAGGAATGGAATTGCTGAATCACATGGTAGTTTCACTTTTAGTGTTTTTGGAACTTTTTTACTGTTTTCCATAGTGAAAGCACCAATATATATTCCCACCAACAGCATACATTTAGCTTTATTTTTTGTCTTAAAATCAATTTGGCTATTTGGTCTTTTGTGGTTCCATATACATTTTAGGATTATTTGTTCTGGTTCTATGAAAAATGCCACAGATAGTTTGATAGGGATTGCATTAAATCTGTAGATTGCTTTGAGTAGTATGGATATTAACAATATTCTTCCAATCCATGAACATGGGATATCTTTCCATTTTTTTTGTCATTTTCAATTTCCTTTATCAATATCTTATAGTTTTCAAAGTATAGGGCTTTCACCTCCTTGGTTAAATATATTCCTAGGTATTTTATTATTTTTGATACAATTGTAAATGGGATAGTTTTCTTGAATTTATTTTCTGATAGTTCTTTACTAGTGTATAGAAAAGCAACAGATTTTTATATGTTAATCTTATATTCTGGTATTTTACTGAATTCATATATTAGTTCTAATAGTTGTGTTTATGTTTGTGTGTATGTGCATGTGTGTGGAGACTTTAGGATTTTTTTAATTTATAGTATCATGTCTTCTGCAAATACTGAATGTTTTTAGTTCCTCCCTTCATTTGGATGTTTTATTTCTTTTTCTTGCCTGATTTCTGTGACTAAGACTTCCAATACCATGTTAGGTAGAACTGGTGAGAATGAGCATCATTGTCTTGTTCCTAATTTTAGCAGAAAAGCTTTCAGCTTTCCACCATTAAGTATGATGTTAGCTGTGTGTTTGTCATAAATGGCCTTTGTTATGTTAAAATATACCAACTTTGATGAGAGTTTTTATCATGAATTGATGCTGAATTTTGGCAAATGTTATTTTGGGGTCAGTTGAGGTGATCATGTGACCTTTATCCATTCTTTTGTTAATGTGATATATCACACTGATTGATTTGTAGGTATTGAAATATCTTTGCACCTCTGGAATAAATTCCACTTGATTAATGGAATAAAGTCATCTTTATTATTTCTTTCTTTTTGTTGACTTTGGGCTTTATTTGTTCTTCTTTTTCTATTTCCTTTGCATGGTAGGTTAGGTTGTTTGTTTGAGATTTTTGGTTTCTTTTTTTCTTAGAATTTATTTTGCCATGTCCCATATATTTTGGAAAGTAGTGTTGTTATTTTCAATTGTCTTGAGGTATTTTTTGATTTCCATTTTGGTTTTGTTATTGACCTATTGTTTTTTTAGTAACATGATTTAGTCTCCACATGTTTGTGTTTTTCCCATTTTTCTTCCTATAATTAATTTCTAGTTTTGTATCACTGAAGTAAGAAAAAATATTTGATATTATTTTATCCTCCTAAACTTGTTGAGACTTTTTCTGTAGCCTACCATGTGATCTATCCTGGAGAACATCGTATGTGCACTTGAAAAGAATGTGTAACCTGCTATTTTTGCATGGAGTTTCCTATAGATACCTATTAAGTCCAATTGGTCTAATGTGTCATTTAAGACTACTGTTTCCTTATTGATTTTCTGTCTGAATGATCTGTCCATTGAAGTAAGTGGGGTTTCAAAGTCCCCTTATTATTATTGTATTATTAACAATTTCTCCCTTTATGTCTCTTAATATTTGCTTTAATATATTTAGGCACTTGAATAGATTTATAATTATTTAATATTACAAATGTTTTATAAGAGAGTTAAAGAAACTCTCTTTAACTCTCTAAGGGAGGATTTATCAAAAAGGGTGCTGAGGAGGAGATATTTAAGCAGTAACCCAAAGAATGAGTGTAAATTATTCAACAAGATTAGAAAGAAGAGCTATGAAAAATTCATAGATGCCTATGCAGAATATTTGCGTGTAGAAAAATGTCTATTGAAGAAAGATATTTAATAAGTAGGTTAATATTTTGTGGGAAGATTATGTTGTTAATGAAAAATAAAATGAAGCTGAAACATATTAAAACCTCAAAATAACAAATAACAAGAAAAGGAGCCTTAGTGTTACATTCTATCAAAATAAAATGGATTCCATTTAAATATTTGCTGATGAGTTAAAGGACATAAACTAAAATTATATGTGGCTTAATCCTGAATGGAGTTTAATTTTTTTTTTGAGGGAGTGCATTATCCAATACTATATATATATGTATATATATATACACACATATGTGATTTATTTATATATGATTTTTTAATTGCTAAAGTAATATATACCTACTGTAAAACATTCAGAAAATGTTAGAAAAACAAAAGGAATAAATATTTTCCATAATTCATAGTCTCTATTGTAATCACTGAAGTGTTGACATTTTGATATATATTATTCCACTTTTTTGTGTACTTGGCTCTAATATCTATTGATATAATTATACAAACCAATATATATGCAAACAAATATATATCACAAAGTTATATAATTTATTTCTATGTTTTGAAAAATAATTTTTATTTTTTAATATATTGCAAATATTTATAATTTCAAATATATGCTCATATAAAATAAAACTTAATGTCTATGGTAATCTATCATATTGCATAACACATTATAACTTTAACGAGTTTTCTCTTAAAGATTTGCTTATTTCTATTTTCTCCATGTCACACATTGGAAAAATGTACTCAGCAAAATATTTTAAAATATATTAATTAAATTTGTAATAAACTTTCTGTATACAAGTATGATTTCTTCTCTCTATTCCTTTTATATAAAATGTTATCTACACCCACCGTCTGTAGTTTGCTTCTTACCATTTCTTTCAGTGGCTAAAGTGGATACATTTTCCCCCCACCCATTCCAGCAAAAAATTTTTTGTCAGGATAACTCTCACATTGTCAAATCCACTGATAAATTCTTGGTACTTATCTCTTGCCCTGTCAACGCCATTTAACATATTTGAATGTCACCTTAAATACACCCCTAACTTTGTTTTACCTGCACTCTCCATTTCCTTTTCCCTATCTTCTTATTATCCCAAACTCTCATTTTCTTGACCTCTAAATTGTGGAGTGCTTCAAGCCTCAATCCTCATATCATAGTGTCTTTGTTCATGGTAATGCCATTCTGTCTCAAGGCTTTAAAATAATCTCTGAAATTTAAATATCTAAACTAGAACTGATTATAAATGAATAAACAAATAAATGAGTTCTTAAGGTATACCCATTTAAAACATTATAATTAACATTGAGGTTACAAATTCAGCTTCCTAACTAGTAAGTACATAAACAGATGACTGGCCATAATTTGTTAAATTCTTGCACTTATTCATGCAGATTGACATGAAGAAAAGAAATAGAGGATAGGCTTGGGATTCCATATGTCTTACAGAATTTATTTAATTGTGGCTGATTGCTGAATCATTTTCTTTCTACTCAGAAAGGAAATCTGAATTTTCTTTCTCAGATTTACAATGCAAATTGTTATAGGAACACATTTCCCAATCTTCGGGAGTGTAGGCATGAATGATGACTAAGAGGGCCAATGAAATACAGCTAAATTCTGTGTATACGGCAAAAACTCTTTTCTCCTTTCTTCCACAGTTCTGCTGCCTTGAGTGTAGATGCAATGCCTTGAAGATTAGCATCCATTTTAACCCAAGAGGTGGGTTTGAGGATGAAGGCCATGGATGAATCACCAAAAGAAAGAAGGAAACTGTTTCTCCAATAAACACATGGAGTCACCATACCAGCCTCCAACTATTTTTCTGCCTGATATGTTTATGTTACTGTCTTTATGTCTCCATTATTCTAATCCAAACCTAATCTTAATTGGTATTTTACTTTGCATTTGAAAGTAAAATGCTTAAAGTAAAATACCCTAAAAATAGAATTTGGCTAAATAAAGGATTTGAGGCATTGAGGGAAGTGATGGCAGATTTTATAGACTAAAAAGCTGGAAAGCGTTACCAATTTGTGAATAAAATATTTTACAGGTAATTTCCTATACCTTGTAAGTCTTGCTGTATATCTATCACTAAGAGCAATAATTAAAATAATGAAATTTTGTGTATGTTTGCACTTCTTTGATGTATATTGGTCTATAGTAAGGACCTATGAGGCAGATAAAGTCAGAGTGAAGCCAGAAGATCTTCAAACAGAAATGGATAAATTAAGATAATCCTACTTATAACGTGCAAACTAAATTGACTGAATATTCTGTAATTTGTAATTCTGAAGGCTGAGAAAATTTTTGCCTTCTTCTGTTTCTTAAATTAAAAGTTTTGTAACTGGTGGAATTGAAATCACAACCTTAAGAAAATATGAGTGACAATAATATAAATGTCATAAGTATTTTGAGAAAGAAAGTGAAAGATATGCTGGTTTTTCATTGAAACTTATTGTTTTAAAGGTCTAAAGATAGCTACACTTTTTCTGAGAGCTAGATTGAAAAGCAGAATATACAGGCAAGTAACAAAATGATGATGTTCAAACTTAAAGCCTGTTAGACTGTAGAGAAAATATGCTTTATGCTTCTACAGGCTTAGGACTTTTGTAGAAAATTTTACTGAAACTTAGGATCTAGGCTCCCTAGAAGTTAATTTATGGCTGATTAGCTAATGGGGACTCCAGAGAGATTTACTTTCTTAGAGGAATATTTCAACAGAGGGTAAGACTTGGGACTATGAGATATTATGGATTACAAAACTGGAGACACTGGTTGTTTCTTTCTTTAGGAGAATTTTACTTACAATCTAAAGAATTACAATAACAACTCAGGATTCTTTCCACTATGTTTCCAAGGAGACACTTACAGATAGGGAGAGGGGACAAATAACATTCTCTCCTACAATTAGATTAATTTTATTGGGGTTCCTTGCCTATGATACAGAACCTGTATATGGAGAGTAACAGCTAACTTTTATTGCCTCAGGGTAAGAATTTCGGCACAGAGAAACCATATAATTATTATTTGTAGGGAGTAAAAAATAATCTACTCCATACCAGAAACCAATATATTTCAAAAGGTTTGACTGTCATATCTGTCTGTGGAATTTAAAAACAGCAAACAGACTAGAAACGGGTTGGGTTTTCAAAGAAATTATAATGAAAAAAACCCTAGCCTGAATTGAAACAGACCAAGACTATTAAATGTTTAACAGAGCACAGGATCTTCTAATTCCATTTAATAAGAAGTTTCCTGCGAAAACTGTGAAGCCCCTATGTAGTACATCCTCTCCAATGTCCAACTCAGCTATGGGCCAAAGAATAAAGAGCAAGCAAGTCCTTCCCCGTAAGTAGGAGGAGAATCTGCAAAATGAGTGAACATATTATCTCATTCTGCATCTTGTACATGGAATCTCTACTATCCCTGCCCAGGAACTTAATTTGTAGGGTCTGCTGTGTTTTCCATTTTTCTCTCCATATGGGTGTTTTTACTATGGCTATTATCTTTATTCTCCATTGTGTTAAGTGCAGATTAGTATTTATTTTACAGTTTGCTGTACCACAAATAGCCACACAGAGACCTGATGGATAGATCGTTACTATGCTTAGAGATTATAGAATTTGAGTTATATACAGTAATGGTTATTTTTTTCTCTCAGGGAAGAGGATTGTCTGCTATTATATAGATCAGGGCAAATTTATCAGTATTTATGCAGCCAAAGGAGTAATTATGAAAATAGTGCTAGTTACTTGTTTCCTTTTTATTAAAAGAAAATTGATTGTCTTTGGGGCAGGGCCAGGATTATGTTTATGTTTTCCAGCTTTCTTTGAAGATAAGCACATATATATGTAAAGGACCATCAATAAGTTATAGACAGAAGTTCTTGTGTAGCTTTATGAAGGCTACTTTATAGGAAGGGGTAAACACTTCTTTTTCTCTTCTTTATTAATGAGACAAAGAAAAGGTGATTAGCATGAAGATATGGTAGAAGGAAAGATCAAGGGCATAAAAATAAAATAAAATAAAATATTTCAGGATCTTTAATTAGTTCAGGGTAGCTAAAATATTTGGGGAAAAGAGTAAGTATAGGACTGACAAATGATAACTGATAATAAATGAAATAGAGAAATAAAAAGGCAGTAGAAATATCAATAAAAATGAGTTGATTTTTGAAAGGGTAAACAAAATTGACATACTTAGCTGAACTAAGAAAAAGAGAACATCCAAATAAATAAAATTAGAAATGAAAAAGGACACAAAACTGATACCACAGAAATACAAAATTTCACAAGAGACTGTTATGAAAAATTATACACCAACAAACTAGACTAAACTCTCCAATTAAAATGAAATCTTGAGCTTCCCTGGTGGCGCAGTGGTTGAGAATGCACCTGCCAATGCAGGGGACATGGGTTCGTGCTCCGGTCTGGGAAGATCCCACATGCCGTGGAACGTCTGGGCCCGTGAGCCATGGCCACTGAGCCTGCGCGTCCATAGCCTGTGCTCCGCAACGGGGGAGGCCACAATAGTGAGAGGCCTGCATACCGCAAAAAAAAAAAAAAAAAAAAAAAGTGAAATCTTACATTGGATAAACAGGCAAGGCCCAGCTGTGTGCTGACTTAAATTTTACCAAGCATAAAATTTTAACATGCATATTCTAAAGTTATAAAATAGAACAAAGGTAATAGAATAGCCAAAATAATCTTGAAAAAGAAAAACAAAATTAGAAGACTTATAATTCCTGATTTTAAAAAAATTACTATGCAACTAAAATAAATACTGTGTGAAATTTACATAAGTATCAAGTAGTCAACAGATATATAGGACAAAGGAACACTGAAACAGAAGAGTTCAGAAATACGTAAACACCTATACAGTCAAATGATTTTTGACAAAAGTACAAGATAATTCTACCGAGAAAGATAGTCTTTTCAACAAATGGCCTTGGTTCATAAGATGTTAATATTCCCATAAGCTTCACACAGCTTTGGCAGATTGAGCTAAAATAAAAGTCATCTATTACAGAAAGCACTTCCATAGCTTCCTGTATGCCTTATTACAGCTCCAGATTCCATTTCCCTACCCACATTTCCCTTCTTTAATTTTATTTCAATCCTCCCCTTAATCTCCACCCCATTTCATTATGTGTATCTATACAGGGGCACTGCATTTCATAACATCAATGGCTGCCAGGAATTTTCTTTCTACATCAGCTAATGTAAATACATAATAGTGGTAAAGCTCAGTACCACCTTACCTTGTTCAGAGTGAGAAATAAGAAACTAGTGGAAAGGGAACAATTGGAGCACCTGCAGGTGTCAGCCTAAGCAGAGGACTTATTGGGTAGTATAGATCTCTTTTTAACATGTGTGACTAACCCCATTAGTGGTTGAAGTGTTGACTAAGGCAAATGACAAGGGCATACCCAAGAGTATATTTTAGCTTAATAAAGTTAGCTTCTACTATGAATCAGCTAGGATATTCTGTCGAGAAGCAGTGTAAATGTCCCACTAATTGGGGAATGATTAAGTAAATGTGGACATTTCAATTAAACAGAATATTATATAGATATTAAAATTACAATTATGATGAACATGTAAAAGAAAAGAGGTAGGTTACTATTAACAACTTACAGGTGAAAACTTCCACTATATGCCTCCATAAATGAGCTAATAGTGGTAAAGCTCAGTGTCACTAAAGAAAAATGACAATGACATATGGAAAAATAAGCATACCAAAAGCAGCAGCACATGCAAGTTGTACAGGGAACGCCTAAGAGGAAGGGACGGATGTATCATGGGTAATAAATCAAGCTGCCTTAATTGGCAAATATGATGTGGCAGTACTGGCCTCCACAGACATGAAATAGATAAAGAAAACACAAAGCAGCACAGGTGTGTGTATGGGGGGGTGGCAGGAAAGGGGTAGCAGCACTAAGGTCATCATCTAGTTCTTTTATTTTATTTTAAAAAAATTTTTTAACATCTTTATTGGAGTAAAATTGCTTTACAATGATGTATTAGTTTCTGCTTTATAACAAAGTGAATCAGTTATACATATACATATGTTCCCATATCTCTTCCCTCTTGTGTCTCCCTCCCTCCCACCTTCCCTAAACCACCCCTCTAGGTGGTCACAAACCACCTAGCTGATCTCCCTGTGCAATGCAGCTGCTTCCCCCAGCTATCTATTTTAAGTTTGGTAGTGTATATATGTCCATGCCACTCCGTTTCTTTTTATGGCTGAGTAATATTCCATTGTATATATGTGTCACATCTTCTTTATCCATTCATCTGATGATGGACACTTAGGTTGCTTCCATCTCCTGGCTACTGTAAATAGAGCTGCAATGAACATTTTGGTACATGACTCTTTTTGAATTATGGTTTTGATGGGGTATTATTGAATTAGAAAAAGCTAAATATGTACCTTGCACCATGAGACAATGAAGTATTGTGTTTTGGTTTTTTTTATTAATTCAAAGAGTTTCTCATGCAAAAAAGTCAGAGAACACTTAAATTGGTGTATTTAATTTAGAAATTATAAAAATAAAACCCCATTTTGTGTGTTGGAGGAAAACAAGCGTTTAGGTTTCTGTTTTTGAGGATATATATTTTTTAACTTCTTCATTCAAATTTGAAATTCAGTTTTCAACTAATTCATTTGAAGTTTGTTTTTTTTTTTAAAGAGAAAATATGCATTCAAATTTAAATTTATATTTAAAAATATGTATATCATATATAGTCAGAAGTATAGGTTCTTTACATGCATATGTCTAAAAATGCCTGTATATGCATATGTAAGTGTTGGTTAACAGCACTGGAAATCAGTGTCTTATTTTGCTTGTAATCTTATCTTCAGTGGGATTCCTGTTTTGCTTCTCACTTCTTGTAGTTTGTACTAAGTGAGAAGATAGAATCACTGATTAACTTCTAGGTTTTGTCACTTACTAGCCAACTGTAAACATAAAGGATGTTTTCAAGGTTTTTAAAGGTACTTTTTCTATAGTTTATAAGAACTTGTGACACTTATCTTATTTCCTGCTAAACTTTTTATGTCAGAAAAATGTTTCCCATTCTAATAACAACTGAAATTAGTGTGAATAAAAAGCTAATTAAACGTTCACAATGGAAAACCAGTTTTCGTAAACCAGAACACAACACATCTTCACATTTGAAAATGTTAATGAGATTCATTGTCATCATTAATAATAGTTTATTTAAAATATCATTATTTTAGGGTCAGCCATGTCAAAGGAAGCATAAAAATATTTACTAATATCTAAATCAAATAACAGCAAATTTGCTTTTTTATCACATAAAATTTTTTATCCTAGGGAACCTAAATGTGTCAGAGATTCAAAATTGGGATCCAATCAACCCTCTGAAAACCCCCTATTATGCTAACATAATGGAACAATAGCACTCCATTGTTGAGCTCTATTTTAAATGGTACATCTATTATTATACTAATGATTACAAACCATATGGTGTAACCAATAGGGCTGTCTTTAAATACACTAATTACATCAAGTGCAGGCAATAAAACAGGTGCTAAAACAATATTCTCCCATGCTGTTTTTCATTTACAGCTCCACAGAAGATCTTTAGCACAGAGCTTGGAATTCCAATCTATTTCCATAGACTCCATTTGACATTTAAAGATCCTGCAAAACTATCTAGTCAACACCAATTTAAGCAATATATATGTTATTTGTTAGTAAACTTACAAATATATATATATATATATTTTTTTAACTAAAGATAAATGGATGAGAGAAGAGCAATCTAAAGCAATTTGTGTCGATTTTTATTGGGAGTTCTAAAGCCAATTTTACTTATTATATCTTGTGTCATTCTGCATTTACATAGTATCCAATGTCTTAGATATTTGAATAATATGTAAAATATCCAATAAGGGACAATAATAACATAAAGGCAAGAGCATAGGGCTAAGTCATGGTCTCATGTCTGCCATCAACCAAATGACTTTGAATAAGCAAACATACATAAATATTTAGCACTTTCGTCTAGAAAGAGCATAGGTTGATTCAGGCTATTTGTCAGGTCCTCTCCATCTTTAAAATTTTGTATTTTTTGTGGTAAATTGATAAGACACTCTACATCAGGGGTCACCAACCCCCAGGCTCTGGACTGATAGCAGTCCATGGCCTGTTAGGAACCAGGCCACACAGCAGGAGGTGAGCAGTGGGCAAGTGAGGGAAGCTTCATCTGCCGCTCCCCATCACTCTCATTACTCTCTGAACCATCACTCGCCTTACCACCTAAACCATCCCCCCACCCCCGGTGGAAAATTGTCTTCCACGAAACTGGTCCCTGGTGCCAAAAAGATTGGGGACTGCTGCTCTACATGATCAAACCTTAGTCAGTTTCTGCTAAGCCATTTTCATTACAAGGACTTGATCTTGGACCATATCCTTGCCAGACCTGCATAGACCAGTTTTAGCAATAATCCTGCTAGGTCTGTTTAGAGAGAATTATTCCACCCTTGATACCTGATCACTTTCAATATCTGATCAAAGTTCTCATACCCCATCATTGCTGTCCGATCACCCCTGCCTGCCCAAAGCAAGAATCCTGTTAGGTCAATTTAGCATGAATTCTCCCTACCTCTGATGTCTCCTGTTAGAATTTTCCATCCAACACTTCCCCCTTTCCCAACGTACTCCTTGGCTATAAATCCTCACTTGTTATTGTTGTATTTGGAGTTGAGTCTGATCTTCTCCCCTGATGTAATAGTCTTGACACCAATCTCAATAGTCTTGAATTAAGTTTTTACCTTATTATTTAACAAGTGTCAGAATATTTACTAAAACAGTTAGAAATAAGATTCTTTTAAGCACAAATGTCAATTTTTCACATATCAATGAATGAAGCTGGAATCAGACACTTTGGGGTCATATTCCAGGCTTAGAAGATTCCAGTCTTAATCATATTTTCTCTGTTTTGAGAATATTATTAAATGTCTTTCTATCATGGTTTCCTCACATATTTAATGGTTTGTTTGATAATAATAAACTCATAGAGCTGTTTTGAGGATTAAGTGAGATTAACCTTGTAACCTGTGCAGAACCCTTGCTTGGTGCATAGTAAATACCAAATAAATGCAAGGTATTATTATAATAAAATAATTATATTATGAGCACAAACATACTAAAATATGTATGCCTATAAATATATTCCACAAGAGAATTAAAAAATCATAAAGATTAAAAAGTAAAAAAAAAGTGTTAGAATAAATTGTAGAAGACATATTATATTTTAAAAAAATAGTCAATATTTACCCAAGAGCTTACTCAAATCCAAATATATATATATACATAAATCTACTTTAAAATCCAAATATATACATACATAAATCTACTTTAAAAATCTTTCTTTTTCACCAGCAAAACATTTAAAATGAAACATGTATGGTCCAGATTGCAAAATGTGTGTATTTGTATACATATATTTTGAAGAATTAGCCAACAAATTGCCTATTTGCAAATTAATGACTGGTATGTAAGTAGCCTAAAATGAAAATTGGTTCTCAAGTTACTAATCTTTAATGAGATAACAACTTTAATGAGAGAGTAAGTAGTAACCAGCATGTTAGGGAATAGGAGAGCACAGTTCATCAAAAATCTCTATTAAAGTATGTTGTTTTTGACTTAGGCTGAAATGACATGGTGTAGAGGGAGTCATGGAGTTTCTGGCAAAGAGATGGACTTTGTGAGTCCACATAGTCTCTGGTGTCCGTGGTCCTGCATGCATCCCTACAGGCTTCGCTTCTGGACATGATAGGGACTCCTACATGGCTTCTCTCACAAGCAAAGCCTCAGCAGCCCTCCATTTAGACTTGTCTGACATTGACCTCTTCACAATGAGAAATGAGGAGATAATCACTATGTCAAAAGAATATTCATGGAGAATTCATTTAGCTGAAGCATTAAGTTACTAAAATGAAGATCCAGGATCATATGAGGATATTAGAAGTGACTGCCAGGGTTTGGAAATTTTCAGTTGGTCAGATGTCACTTAACATGAAGTAGCAGGTTCAATGAACTTGCAGAATGCCTCAAATCACTCTATGCAAGGCAGCAGCAGGAGACCCTTCACTATCTTTTACCCATATGCTCAATCAGCAGGTAATATCATCAGAGCACTGCCAATAAATTCCTTGCCTCCTCCCTCCCTCTCTCCCTCCCCCCCTCCCCCCCTCCCCCCCTCCCTTCCTTCCTTCCTTCCTTCCTTCCTTCCTTCCTTCCTTCCTTCCTTCCTTCCTTCCTTCCTTCCTTCCTTCCTCCCTCCCTCCTTTCCTTCCTTCCTTCCTTCCTTCCTTCCTTCCTTCCTTCCTTCCTTCCTTCCTTCCTTCCTTCCTTCCTTCCATCAGTGAAGCTCCTTGCTTATAACTCTTCAATAACCTCTGTGCAAGATGTTCTCTGCTTAATTTCACAATATTATCTATAAACAGCTTTCTACTGCATCATGATTTCTAGCCATATGACATTTTGTTTATCTCTTGAACACATATAAATTAGTTCTTGTATTTTGCATTGTCTGCCTTGAATAATCTTCCCCCAGAATTTTGTTTGGTTGACAACTTTTTATAACTTAAGCATCAATTTAAAGTTTACCTTCTCACAGAGGCCTTATTTTTTCCCCCCAGCTTTATTGAGATATAATTAATGCAAAGGCCTCATGTGACTGTTCACTAGAGACAAATTCGTAAAATCAGAATACAAAATTAATGAAAGTAGGTAATTTATCTTATCCTCTCTCATATAACCAACACCTCTAACTGTGCCTGGCATATATATATATATATATATATATATATATATATATATATATATATATACACATATATATATGTTAGTTATTCAATGACTCTTTATTAAATAAATGACTATTTTCTGCCAGGTCTTTGGTAGCACTGAAAATATATTGGTGAAAAACTTAGAAGTAAAGCTTGTAGCTAAATAAAACATATATATATATATACACACACACACATATATACAAACATATATATCAGATTATACATATATATTAGATTGTAAAAATATAATAAAATAAATAGATGGAATAATAATAATGGAATAGAGGATGGAAGGGAAGTAAATTTTAAACAAGGAAGAAATTTCTGAAAGATTTAAATTAATATCTGAAGAACAAGAAGGGGTCAGTCACCCAAAGAAATTATTATAAGGACAGGGAACAGCATGAGCTAATTCTCTGGTCACTTAAGAACCTAGGGCACACGGAGGAAAATGATTCATGCTGAGGTGGAGGAGATTTACTTCAGCAAAATTATCAGAGCCTTGTAAGCCATGGAGTAATGTTTGGATTTTATACCAGCTGCAATGTGAAGATATTAGAGAGTGGAATCTGGGGAAAAACTGATTCGATTTTTAGTTTTTATATTCATTTAAAAATCTTTCTGATTTCTGTATAATAGAAGATCAACTGGAGTCTAGCAATGATTGACAGAGGGGAACATGTTAAGAGGTCATAGACAGAAGCCAGATTGGAGTGAGTAGAAGGAGTGGGAGGTAGAAAGGTAGAGAGGACAAAAACCACGCTTTCCCAAAATTTGTCTTTGAAGGAAAGTAAAGAATGTAGAGGGTTGAGGAAAAGGGAAACTGGGATAATAAGGCTTTTTTTTAGTCTTGTATTTACCATCCTTTTTTTTTTTTCTTTTTTTTCAAACCACAACAATCTATAATTATCATTCTGTTAGAAATGTTATAGTTGGTCAATCATCTACAAAGACCTACAGATGGCCAACAGGCACATGAAAAGATGCTTGACATCATTATTAGAGAAATGCCAATCAAAACTACACTGAGATATTACCTCACATTGGTCAAAATGCCCATAATCAAAAAGCCTACAAATAATAAATGTTGGAGAAGGTGTGGAGAAAAGGGAACCTTCCTACACTGTTGGTGGGAATGTAAATTGGTGCAGCCATTATGGAGAACAGCATGGAGGTTCCTTAAAAAAACTGAAAATAGAGTTATCATATGATCCAGCAATCCCACTCCTGGGGCTCCACTACCAATATTCCTTCTGTTCCTACTGTTCCCACTGTAAAGCAGTGGGGGTGGGAGGGAGAATGAGCTGCAGTCAGGCCGGAGGAAAGTGAGGTCAGTTCTCAACATGCAGTAAGACCATTATGTTAAGATCTTGAGTTCTGTAGTTGGACAAACCTAAGATCGCATCCTAAGGCCACTTGCTGTGTGGTGTTAAGCAAATGACTCACCTTTCTGGACTTGAGATAACTAAAGTATATGATATATAGTGAGGCCCCCTACACCCGCATCCCAACCCAAGGGAGGGTGGAAACTTGGGGAAGATTCCTTTCTTTCTTTTCCTCATATATCTGGAAAAGATACATGCAACCCAGTGTTCATAGCAGCAGCATTTACAATAGCCAAGACATGGAAGCAACCTAAATGTCCACAGACAGATGAATGGATAAAGAAGATGTGGTATATATATATACAACGGAATATTACTCAGCCATAAATAAAGAATGCAGCAACATGGATGGACCTAGAGATTATCATACTAAGTGAAGTAAGTCAGACAGAGAAAGACAGATATCATATGATATCACTTATATGTGGAATCTAAAACAATGATACAAATAAACTTATTTATAAAACAGAAATAGACTCAGAGACATAGAAAACAAACTTATGGTGACCAAAGAGGAAAAGAGGGGGAAGGGATAAATTAGAATTCGGCATTAACAGATACACACTGCTATATATAAAATAGATGAACAACAAGGACCTACTGTATAGCAAAGGGAACTATATTCAATATTTTGTAATAACTTATAACGGAAAAGAATCTGAAAAAGAAAAGAATATATATATATATATATATATAAAACCACTTTGCTGTACACCTGAAACATTGTAAATCAACTATACATCTTTTAAAGTAAATGCTATAGTTGGCGGAACAGAGAACCATCACAATTGTTCCTTTAGCTATAGAGTGACTTAAGAAGGATTCTTGATAAACTTGATAACGGTAATCTCAGGCTTGTTCAGCAGCTCAACGTTACCATCAAGGACCTAAGTCATTTCTATTTTTCTCCTCTACTATCCCTAATACATTGGACTTTTGTCCTTAAATGTTTTGAAACTGGTCAGCATATGACTTCTAAAGGTCTAGGAATCACATCCACTTTCAGGGCAGAAGGAAAAAGAAAAATCAGCACTTCTCCCATATAAGGAAGCAAATATCTTCTCAAGCCTAACATGGGCTTCCATTGGGGTCTTAGTGTTCAGAATTTTGTCACACAGCAGTTCTTAATGATAAGTAAACCTAGACAAATGAATGGCATTTCCAGATTATTGCTTATTGTCGAAATAAGCAAGGAAAAAAATGCTGAATGCTAACTAAGAAAATCTGCAACAGCCATGTAATTGAAAATTATTAGCAGAATGTGAAAATAACAACTTGAAAAAATAGAAAATGAATATGTAATTATAAGAGAACTTCTGCACAACATTGCAAATGAACTATAGTTCAATAAAATAAATTAAAAAAAAAAAACCAACAACTTCTGGAATACATTTTCCTACAGGAAAAAAAGACGGATTATCTTGAAGCCATTGTAGAGTCAAAAGATGGATTTCAGGCTTTCTTTTTCTTCTTGGGATATATTATAATTAAGGAAATTGATCTCATAAACAGGAAGAAAAAATTGCTGGAACCACGTTATCATGAAGACTGGTGGAGATGGTACATAGCTGAAGCAGTAGATGGAAATATGTAGTTCATCCAGAAAAGATGATTTGCTTCTGACACCAGGACATCAAAACCTCAGTAATGCTAAATATGCCTAAAATTATGCCATGTCACCGTCGTAATTTCTTGGGGCCACTGTAACAAATTGCCGAAATTTGGTGGCTTAAAACAATGGAAATTTATGTAGTTCTGGAGGCTAGAAGTCTGAAATCAAGGTATTGGCAGGGCTATACTCCCTATGAAGTCTCTAGGGAAGAATTTTTCCTAGAAGAATACTTCCTTGCCTCTTCCCAGCTTCTGGTGGCCCCCTGTAATCCTTGACGTGTCTTGGTTTGTATCTGCATCACTTTAATCTCTACTCCCATTTTCACGTGATCTTCTTCTCTGTGTCTTGGTGTGTCCTTTACTTTCTGTTGTAAGAGCACTTACCTTAGATTTAGGACCTGCACTAATCCTTTCCTTAATTACATCTGCAAAGACCCTATTTCCAAATAAATTCACATTATGAAGTTCTGCATAGACATGGATTTTAGAGAAATATTATTCAACCCTAAAGGCACTTATACCCAACTATCATCTTTACCATTGTTTTGATAGAAAATATTTTTCCCAAATCAAATTTGATACAAAGAATTATCTCAGAATTGTAGATATTATGTCCTAATTATCAAAATTGAGCTATTATACCCTCTGTCAGAGCCCAAGAAGGATGTATACAGGGAAATAGTATTCATTCCTTGGAGCTAATATCTTAGCAGTTTTATTAATTATAGCAAGTGTGTGAGAAAGATCATCTCTTTAATTTTCGTGAGTTTAAGAGTAGATAGCAATTGCTAACAATAGAAGGGGAGCAATGTTTTCTGAAAGAGATGAGCCTGATACAATTGAATAAATCATTCAGACCTTGCTTACTCTTGGTTCAGGATCTAGCACAATCTTTTCAGTAGGGAGACACATTGAAATAGTCTGTTTAAATGGCATATTTTTCCAGCCAAATTCTATCAACTAGGATAAATGAAACCATCAGAATTCTTTGCAGATTATGTTTCTAAATGTTAGTTGATACACAAAATATATGTTTTATTATATACTGTGTGATGTATAATATAGAATATATTTATATGTAAATTAAATCCATTTATACAAAGATTTGAAAAATCAAATCTCCACTAATTTTATATAACCCTTTAACTAATACCAAACACCTTGAGTAACTCATCCCAAAAAAACTATGGCAAACTAAATATTTAACATCAAACATACACTATTTTATTGGAAACTTCATTCAGAGCAATTGCCCATTAACCAAGAAAATAATCCCATGTTTTATTTGCTAGGAGTGATATCCTTCTCCTTATACAGAAATGATAACCTATTATTTAAATATATATTAAATATACAGCTATGTTTATTTCTTGAAAACTACTATAATACAATATTTTCAATGTATTATTCTAGACTATTCAACTGCAAATAATTGTAAATAACAAGATCTAGAGAATAATGTGCTATATTTTATATACATGCATCTCTTTTAGCTCCCAAAGCACTACAGAGATATAGCAAATACAAAGGAAAACAAAAACAAAGTAAACAATAACAAGAGAACTTTTATTTTTAAAAGTGTAAAGAGGGAGTAAATCACTTAACAGATGGATACCCAATACCATATAATGTACTAGATTTCAAAGAGCTCAGAAGTAGTCTATCTACTTGTATAATTCCAAGGTAATAATAATGTAAAAGGCTCAGATTGGCATGATACTATTTGTTGAAATTATTTAATGTAAATTAATGAAACTAAGATACTTATGAAATAAAATTATTTTTGAGGCAGGACAAGAAAAATTTTAAACATAAGATTCTCTCTCTTTTCTTTTGAAGCACTAACCCCCTCCTTTATAGTACCCATTGTGCATCTGCATTATACATTAACTAGATCCCCTTAGAAGACTCGGGAATGCCTACTCACCAAAAAAACAAAACAAAAACCAATTTCCTCCTGGCACCGGCAAGGTAACTCCTTAGGAGATAACATTCCCTTCTCAATCCTGTAAAGGGTCACAATAACCCAGTACTTGCCTTGCTGCTTTGTGAACTGTCAGTATGTTATTTTGATATATAACCCTTTGTATCAAAAACTTGTGTAATTGTGCCTTGACCTCTAACAGGTGGAACAGTCTTCAGAGCTTTCTGAAAGATTGTCTTCCGGGTTATAATACTCAGGTTGGGTCCAGTAAAATTTTCCATTTCTTTCTTAAATTGACTATAGATTAATTTTTTTGTTGACATATCCTTCTAAGCTATTAAATTATGTGGAATAATTAATTATGGGGGAAAACTGTTTAAACATGTTAACATATATTTCCTTTCAGAAATGTTGTATAATTAAAATCTAGGACTAAATTGAGGCTAATTAATTGTCAAGATAACCAATATATAGAAGTTTTCCTGCTAATAATATTTTTAATTAGTTTCTTAAATCAGGTATGAAAATAAATACATATATTAAAAGACTAAAAGGAAACATATTGCACTGAGTAAAATCAGGCAACAAGCCTAAAGGAGATATAATGTGTTTTTCCTCATCGTTTGCTTTCTCTTATTATGTATTCAATTTAGTCAGAGATACATAGGGTGTTCATTTGCAGCAGGATATTTAGTTCTTTCCATCAGATAGAATGATTTTGCTACTCAAGGGAGGTAGTAGCAAAATAGAACAGTGTTAATGACACTATGAAGAGAGAGATGCAAATCTATGGATCAAAAGACATGTATAAGAATTCTGGGAAATGCTACCCTTTTAAAGGACGACTTTTCTTAGTTTTCAATCTCTATCTTCTTTAAGCCAGGGAATTCTCTCTACCAGCCAGTGAATCATCTTGACTAAGGCCACTTCTGGCATTTTCTCAGGTACCTGCAGTGCTCATTCTGGCTGTACTATATCCCACAGTGTGGGCAGATGGCTCCAAAAAATTGACTAATGCAGACAGCAGTGGTCTCTTTTGACATGTTGTGAATGGGTGATACTTCAGACCAAAAATAATCCTTTTATTTTTTCCAATCTCAAATGTAAGGAGTTCCTATCAAGTGTTCTTCATGGGGAGAAATATTTCATGTTTCTCAGAAATCCTGCTTCTTTTCAGAATTAGTGATTTTATTCTGAGAAAAACCCTTTTGAGCACTATATCCTAAAGGACAGAAAGAGGCTTCAAAGACAAGGTACTGGGAAGTAATAATATGTTAAAAAGCTGTATTTGTATTCATGTAGTGTATGGGTCAAAGTATAACAACTTTCAGTAGTTAAAAAAATAAATAAATAAAAAGCTAGAAAAACACTATTCCTCAAAGAAAAGTAAGTCCAAAAACTAAAATGTGTTGTGTGATTCTCCACCTTAAAAGCATATATCAACAGCAGTATAATTGACACAAATTAAGCTTGACAGGTAGCTCAAAGAATGCTTAAAAAAACACTTCTGCTTTCATAGAGTGTACTAGGATGTGAATACAGTCACAATAGAGTAATCTCTAAACTGCATCCCATTTATTTCTTTAATCTCCAAAATTCACTGTGCGACAAAGAGATTAAGGAATGTCACATTTATGCAGACAGGTTATGGGACAAGAAGAGTCATATAGTTAGGTGTATTTATGAGACAAGGTGGGAACAGCAAATGAGGTTAAAGATTGTATTATTTCAAAATAAAATCACATAAAAGCCTAAGAAGTCAGACAATACAAAAAAGAAAAATCTGATCTTTGAAATCCATTTATTTAAATATTTGATTTTTAAGGAAATAAATAAATAAATATATATTCTTTGGTAATAAAATAGTTTATCTTGCATTTTCATATTTTATAGAATAATTTGAAGAATTTCCAATGGAATAGCCTGACTTATGTTCAGATACTGTAAGTGATATATACCTCAAAAGCAGGAACATTGTTCAGAGCCTCTGTATTATATATAGTTCAAGTAAACAATTAACAAAATTACAGATTCATTAGCATAAATAATGCACCTGAGAATGAATCTGCAGCAGTGTATGGGAGAGCTGTCTTTGAAAGATTAATGTCAAGATTAAACAAAACATATTCAAGAAGTATAATTTTGAGTTACTCCATTGGGGAAATTTACACTACTTACAATTATATTTTCAAGAATACTGATGTGCTTTTGTCATCACAGTAAATTAGTTGAAGTAATAAAGAAAGAGCCCATTATTCTGATGAATGGAATTTAGGAATAAATGAATCTTACTTACATATGACTTAATTCAACACTTCTCAGTGAATTAACTTTGAGATGAAGAAAGCTGTTAGTAATTGGGACCCTCTGAAGATAGTACAGAAAAACGAGGAGTATAAATATACAAAGGTCTGGACACAGTCCGGATTATAGCAATTCCTGATCCCCAAGCTTCTGTTGAAGCTTCTAAGATCCAATTCCATACATCAATCATTCTACCTGTCCATCATCATTCAACTCCTAACTAATTCTTGACAAGAGATTAAGAGGATAGACGGTAGTCAACACAGCAGACCCTGACTATAGAAGGAACCATGACTATCAGCCTCACACATCCAGACACTTCTTGGGAGACACCTAAATTGTGAAATATGCTCACTAAGGTGCTGCTCTGTTATGCTCTATTATACCACCACCACCCTCAGAAAGGTTTCCTCTTTTAGGAGTTTGATCATTATGAGTGTTCAGTTGTGTCTATTTCTCATACCACCAATTTGACCCCAATATTTGATACTCACTTAAGTAGCTTATTAATATTTTGTTATTATAAATAATGTTGCTATAAAAATTCTTGCACATGTAAATGTATGATAATATGAAGAGTTTCTTTAAGGTATACACCAAGAAATGTACTTGCAGCATCTGAGGGAATGTATCAGCAAGCTTAATAGATAAAAAAATTAAAAATTGTTTTTTCAAATTAGTTGTGCAAAACCATAGCTCACCAATAGAGTTTATGATTCCCCAATGCTCCATATAATTATCAGTCCTTAGTATCACTGAAATTTTTATTGTTTTGCCAATCACATGCATGGAAAATTAAGAATTTTAAGTCATAATGTGACACTGTGTATTAGTTTCCCCAAAAGAACTCTAAAATACTTGTAAGATTTTTTACATAAACTATATAAGCTTTTTGAATGGCATGGTACTTATTTTGTGGTCTTCATACATCTATATCTATATTTATATGTGTGAGTATAAATATATGTATAAAAGAATATATATACATGCAACATTTTATATTTGAACTCAGAAAGAGTATTTTATGCTAATTTATAACCACAAAAGAGTCCATTTCTTACATATTCTCTGACAGAAACTCAATAAATATCCATTAATTAAGATATCAACTTGAGAAGACCAGACACAAATATTAATTTCAATTTCATGACAAATTCAAAGAAAACATACTTAAATTTTCCCAAGATAAAAGATGCCTGAATTTAACTAGTCCCACGAGAAAATTAAGCATGCAAGTGAGAATATCATAGTATGTATTTGGTAGGTTGGTCAAACAGAATAACAGCTTAAAATTTTTGTAGGTTGGTGTCACTATTTGCAAAGGATGTTTGTATAGATTTTTAACTATCATGACTCGTAAATCTCTGAGTTAATAGGACACATTAATGTTTCCACTTTATAGCCAAGGAAAGTGAATTTTAGACAGGTTGCATTTCAGGATTACATAGTTCATAAATGTCAGCTTATCTATCATCTGTTTCTATCTATCTATCATCTATCTATCTATCTATCTAATCTATGTTATTAAGAAATAGTTTATATCACATAAAATTTACCCTTTTGATTTGTACAACTCAGCGGTTTTTAGAACATTCACAAAGTTGTGTAATCATCACCACTATCTTATTTTAGAATACTTTCATTAACTGAAAAAAGAATCTCATGCCCACTACTAGTCATTTCCTACCCTACTACCATAACCCCTGGAAAACAATAATTGGTTAAGGAGTGTGTTGTTTTATTTCCACATATTGATGAGTCTCCTGAATTTCTTTTTGTTAGAGATTTCTCATTTAATTATGCTTTTTCCAGAAAACATACCTTGTAGAATTTCAATCTTTGTACAATTACTTGGGCTTGTTGGCCTAACATATGGTCTATCCTGGAGACTATTTCATGTACTCTCAAGATGAATCTGTATTCTATTGTTAGTTGATGTGTTAGAGATATCTATTTTGCCAAGTTGGTTGATAGTGTCATTAAAGTCTTGTATTTCTTTATTTATTTTTGTCTAGTTATTTTACCCATTGTTGAAAGAGGTATGTTGAATTATCCAGCTATTATTCATGAAGTGTCTATTTATCTTTTCAATTCTGTCAGATTTTGATTCACATATTTAGCAGTTGTGTGGATAGGTGAATATATATTTATAATCATTATATCTTCATGAAAGATTGACCCATCATTATCAAAAAACGTCCTTCTTTAGTAAGAATATTTGTCTTAATGTCCATTTTGTCTAATGTTGACACAGTAACTCATGCTCTCTTCTCATTTCTGTTTACATGGTCAATCTTTTCTCTATCCTTTCACTGTCAATCTATTTATGTCTTTGAATATAATGTATGTCCAAGCATAGGTATCATATGCTTGGAGAATTTATTTTTTATCATTCTACCAATCTCTGCTTTTCTATTGGAATTTCAATCCTCTTATTTTTAATGTATTTGTTGATAAGGTATGGTTGAAGTCTGCCCTTTTCTTGTTTGTTATATGACTTTTCTGTTGGTTTTTATTCATCTATTCCTCACCTATTTCTGTCTTTTTTTGTGTTAAATAAACATTTTTCAGTGTTGCATTTTAGGGTCTTGTTCTTTCTTTTAATATATTCTTTGGAGTTACTTTTTTAGTAGTTGTCCTTAGCATTAGAAACAACATTGTTCCTTAAAATAATCTAGTTGGTTTAACATTAAGTGAATTTTAATTGTATAGAAAAACTCTCTTCCAATATAGCTCCATTTCCTCCTTTGCCTTTTTACTGTGATCAACATACAAATTACATCTTGATACATTATAAGCTCACAAAATTTTTATAATTATTCCTTTATGCAGATCTCTTTCAAATCAGATAGAAGATGAAAAGAACTACAAAAATATATGTTTATAAAATTTTTTATATTTACCTATGTGATTACCTTTATTCATGCTCTTCCTTTCTTTATGTGGTTTTGAATTACTATTGACATATGTCTTTTCAGTTATTATTTCCTGTAGAGCAGGTCTGCTAGCAACAAAATTTTTTTTCGTTTTTTTGTTTGTTTTAATTTATCTGGAAACGTCTTACTTTACTTTCTTTTTGAAAGATAGTTTTGCTCTATACAATAGTTTTAGTTGACAGTCTTTTGCTTTTAGCACTTCAAATGTTATCCACTGCCTTTGCCATCTATACTTTGTAATGATAAGTCAGCTTATATTCTTACCCAGGACCCCTTTTGATAAGTTGTTTTTCACTTGCTAATTTCACGATTCTCTCTTTGTTTTTGGCCTTTGACAGTTTATGGTGTGGCTAGTCATGGATCTCTTTGAGTTTTTCTACTTGGAATTTGTTAAGGTTCCTGGATGTGTAGATTAATGTTTTTCAACAAAGTTTAGAAGTTTTAGCCATTGTTTCTTTCCTTCCTTCCTTCCTTCTTTCTTTCTTTCTTTCTTTCTTTCTTTCTTTCTCTCTCTCTCTCTCTCTTTCTTTCTTTCTTTCTTTCTTTCTTTCTTTCTTTCTTTCTTTCTTTCTTTCTTTCTTTCTTTCTTTCTTTCTTTCTTTCTTTCTTTCTTTCTTTCTTTCTTTCTTTCTTTCTTTCTTTCTTTCTTTCTTTCTTTCTTTCTTTCTTTCTTTCTTTCTTTCTTTCTTTCTTTCTTTCTTTCTTTCTTTCTTTCTTTCTTTCTTTCTTTTTTTTCGGTATGCGGGCCTCTCACTGTTGTGGCCTCTCCCATTGCAGAGCACAGGCTCTGTCTCCGGACGCTCGGGCTCAGCGGCCATGGCTCATGGGCCTAGCCGCTCCGTGGCATGTAGGATCTTCCTGGACTGGGGCACGAACCCGTGTCCCCTGCATCGGCAGGGGGACTCTCAACAACTGCACCACCAGGGAAGCCCAGGCCATTGTTTCTTTAAATATTGTCTCCACTTATCTCTCTCTTTTCCTTCTGAGATTTCCATTATGATTGTACATACACTTAATCATATTCCACTTTTTTTTTTGAAGGTATGTTCATTTCTTCTTTTTTTCTTTCTTTTTATCTTATGCAGATTCTTTTGTGTTTTTTTTATGCAGTTTTTCAAACTGAATACCTTAAAGTGACCAATCTTCAAATATTCTAAATATTTTTGTCCGTCAGTTCAAATATACTTTTCAACTCCAAAATATCTATTTTCCATATAATTTTTATCTCTCTATAGATATTTGCTATTTGACATGATATTGGTTTCTAATTAATTTTATTATTTAGACAAAGTTTAATTTTTGAACACATTTATAGTAGCTTATTTAAAGTATTTGTCTAGCAAAACCAATACCTGAGTTTCCTCAGTGTCAATTTCTATTGCCTTCATTTTTCCCTTGGCATGTGCCACACTTGCCTATTTCTTTGAAGTTCTCATTTTTATTTTTTCTGTTGAAAGCTGCATGTTTTAAACAATATAGTCTGACAATTCTGGAAATCACATTTGACCACACCCAGGGTCAGTTGTTTTTCCTATCTGTTGTTGTTATTAATTTCTTGTCATTCCTAAACTAAATATGTAAAATTTTTATTTTTGTTTGAAGATCACCAGTGAAATCCCTGTCCGTTAGCTTACTTGGTCACTAATGATTAGATAAATACTTTTTAAAAAATTCCTAGAGCCAGTAATTCTCCCACTGTTTTCTGAGGGGTTCTGGGTGTGTGTTGGGTCATGCCTTCCACACCCAGGCAGGCAGTTTACCACTTTGCCTTAGCCATGACTTTCTGCTTACACACAGCCTGAAGATCAGTCAGAGGTTAGCAGTTTGAGCATTTTCAGTCTTTCCTGAGAATGTGCACAGTCCTGCACATATGAATGGCTTTATATATCTTTGGATTGTGTTGGAGCCTTTCAAAACCTTCCATGGATATCTCATTATCAAGATTTTCCTTTTATGATTTTGACAAGATTACGTTTGTCCCAATTGGTAGTGCTGCCTCAGATACACACTGCAATGATAAACAACCTTCACTGATTGTTTTTTTGACAAATTCCCTGGGGATAGGATTTTCCTCACTTAGTGATCTTTGAGTCACCTCAAAGAAAGAAAAGTCCCATTGAAAGGGGCTTTTCCAAGGAGCTGCTAGACAGATCAAATAGTGACAGTTTTCAGGGGATTAGGATTTTGAGGGAAATCCAAAAACATTCTGCCCCATCTGGGGGCTGCTAGGATGCTGGTTTTAACAGCTAACATGTTTCCTAGGCTGCTGGTTTTTAAGACTGCCACAGAGCTTGTGGGGGGAAGAGGGATGGGAATAGGGCAAACATAAATGACACAAAGCTTGACTTCTTACTCAGATTTACCTCCTTTTCTTGAATAGATTGTGAAAGAATTGTTGCAAGCTTTTGGTTACATAACTGAGTTCTGAGAAAGTTTTGACAACTTTTACCAGTGCTGTCATTGATTTTATTGAGGTACAGACATTCACACATTTTAATTTCACCATTCTTAAAGTGCTTTGTGCCAATATTTTAACTTTTATTTTTTGAATCCAACTTTAAAGCTTTTTGCTATATCACATTAATATGGAGAGAATACCAGTAAGATAGGCTGGAAAAACTGGAAGAAAACACATGGAGAAAAAACCAAAGATGCTTGAGAAAGTCATTGTATTGTGGAAAAAACATCAACCTTTGAGTTAAACTATATTTGGTTTAAATTCTAGTTATTGACACTTCCAAGACGTTGAAATTCTCTTTCTAATCATTGGTGCACGTATGTTTTCCCACTTATAATAGGGTTAGTAATATCTTCTAAAAGTTTGCCTTAGATCTAATCATTTCTTAAAAGTAAAAGTAGACTTGCAAAGACAGGATATAGAAAGTAGAATTTAAAGCACCCAGAGCCACTACACAAATTATCAATATTGATTTAAATTGAATTTCTTCCATGAAACATAGCCTCACTGTCTTGTTTGCTTTTTCCTCCTTCAACAACAAACAAATCCAACTCTAAGAGAAGCCAGTGTTCCAACTGGAATCTGGACAATAGCTAGAAATTTACTTAATACATTTTGGCTCTGAATTACCAACCTCAGGAAGAAAGGGATTGAGGAAAGAAGGGATAAAGAAAATACAAATGAGATTTCTCAGCAACCTCTAGAGATCTGTCTAAGTATCTTGGTATTTTTGAAAAATCTAAAGAATCCATATCTCATTTATGTAAAAAGTTTTATTTGGGAAACTCTCACTATTAAAACTAATATTCAAGATTTGGCCTATTAGGCTGCAGATAGCCTATTAGTTTTAGAAGAATACCACCCTTCTCCAAATTTAACATTGGAAACATTTTCATTTCTTTCTTTTTAACTGAAAATCTGATTTAACCACAAACCAGCTCCCCTGGCATATAGCTGCCTCATCGAATTTTGACCATCTGTTGCCCAATCCACAGCAATAGCTATCACTCAAAATGCACACAAATGTTCCAAATAGTTTTTCAATTTTTTAAAATTTAAAAATGTGTAAAAGAAGGAAAAAATACATTCCTGCATCTCCGCCTGTATCTTCTTTACCAAAACTTTTCCAAATCAGCTGATAACCATCTCTAGTAAGTCAAACTTGTAACTTTCCACCACCTGTTCCTTCTCTCATTCTTTTAACTTCTAAGAAAAGCAACAAAAGGCTTACTCATCCTAAAAAATAAATTCTAATCCATGAGTGACAGGAACACTCATTGCATATCTGAATAGTAGACAGTCTAGAATCACTAAGTACTACCCTTCTTATTTCCTATCTGGTCAAGAGTTAAAACACACCTGTGGGATGTCATCTTCATCTTCAAAACTATCAACAACATTACCTGAATTTTTGTCACAGCTAACAGTGGAAACGTGGGTGTTTACTATAGATGTATTATAAGTAATCCAATAAGTTTAAAAGTCCGAGCAAATAGATAACACTTATGTGACTTAAAATGGGAAACATAGTTTTGAAAAGGATGGCAATGCCCTGGTAGACTGAATTTAAATAACATATTTAGGCAAAGTGATTTTTAATCTAGGTGTTTAAGGAAACAGAAGGTTAAAGTAGTAATTAATAATAATAATAAATACATTTTAAGCTTGGAAAACTTAAAACTGTGCATTATAAAGGTAGACTCATGTTTTTGTCTGATCAAGGCCTTAGTCACATGATAAACATATACCAAAGCTTGATTCAAAATTCCACCTTTCTTCATAATTGATTTTTCTTATTAACCTAAAATATGTGAATCTAAAGATGTTTCCTATCTTTTTCCCTTCCTCAGCATAATTTCCCAATGTCACTTTGAATGTCTTCACACTTTAGAAATTATACTTATTTTTATAAAATTCCACTTCAGAAAATTTCTAGGATTTAAAAACATAGTATTATGTTATATAATATATATAGTATATATATAGTATATATTAAAACCCAAGCAGCAATAAAATTACCAACATATTCTTTCATAACGAGTGCTCTACATGAAATTAACAGACATGCTATAATATAAAAACATGAGTTTAAGCTGTATAAAATTTATTAAGTAGCATACTCTAGCTAATTTTACATCATTTTAGCCATTGTTCTGAATAATTTTTTACAGTTGTCACAGGGGATTTGAATACAGGTGGCCAATTCTCTCCATCCAACTCCAAGTGGTGGGTGGTAAAAATTGTTACATTTGAATTAACATTGATCCAAGTCAGGTTTTTTTTCATTTTTATCTTTTTTGGCACATTTGTAGTTACCATTTATCATAAGTCCTGGCTTAAGCAGATTAATGGAAAAAAAAACAAATCAGCAGTTATGGCTTCCCAGAATATCCTATTTAAAGTGGCATCCATCTCTCGTTTCTCTCAATCTCAACACATAATTCATTTCTTCATAACTTTTATGGTTATTTGAATTTATTTATTTATTTACTTACTTACTTACATGAGGGCCAGAACCTCCTCTGCTTTTCCATTCATGTCTCCCATATCTAGCAAAGCACCTGGCTTATATATATTTTTTGTTTTGTTTTTGTTTTTTTGTAATTTTTATTGGAGTATAGTTGATTTACATGTTGTGTTTGTTCATACTTTGAAGTAATTAATAACTAATGAATAAATGGACATAAGAAGAATGAGCCAATGAATAAACCAACTAATTTAATTAAAATGAATGCATATTATAGGAATTAGGAAGTCAGAGCTAGTTAAACTTTCAACATAATCTTACAAAATGTTGGCTTGTGACTTTAATAATATTTGCCAAATTACAGCATTTTAATAAATTATTCTTCCTCTCCACAGTAACCTATTTTTCCCATTAAACTTTGTTTAACTTTGGCTTCAAGGAACTATAGGTTTTAAATAATGCTAGATGCCACAATCTGTGGACTCATCTTCTATTTACTGCATTTTCTTCCAGCTATATCCTTTATTATCTATTCCACTTTGCATTACCTCTGTTTATATCACCATTGCCCATGAATTTATTTCTCTGCATTTTGTCCATTCACAGCAAGAGAATATAAAACAATAACCGTGTAGGCTCCTCTGTTGTAAAAGTCCATGTGTTATCGTGCTTATCTTTAGCTTGTGTTTTACAGAGTATGGTTTGTTTAATACCAGTTTCTCTAGAAATATATTTTGTACCATCCTCTTATGGCCAAAAGCTGTGCATAGGGAAAAGAAAAAAGCAGATTTGAAGGGGAGAGCATTAGAGGGAATCATGTTACAAAGATTGCATTCCCTTTGTCCTATATCTCACTCACATTTTCCCTTCTTACATTCAGATATTCTCCTGTCTCTATATTCTCTTCCATGTTAATTTACTTTCCCTGTATTTATATGTCAGTTTCCCCCTCTGGCCTGTTAATAGAATGTTCAACAGTATTGCAAACTTGTATCTTACAGCCTGAAAGAATCAATTCACTTCTCTAAGGACCTATTTTGCTTCCAGGAAGTAACAAAGGCTCCTGGAAGATGTGTGATTAAAAACACGCAAACAAAACAAAAACTTATTTTTTTTTATTAAACCATATTTTCTCCAATATTATAAATGATTATAATTAAAAACCATAACTTTTGAGCCATGAAAGTAACAGTAACCTATTTTTCCCATTAAACTTTGTTTAACTTTGGCTTCAAGGATCTATAGCTTTTAAACAATGCTAGATCATACGGTCTGATATTTCTGTATAGGAATACAGATCTGTAAACTTGAACTTTATCTTCTCTAAACATGCTCCTCCCACAACATACATACAGAGAAGCTGACAAAAACAAGATCAAGTTTGCAGATATCTGCCAAATAAATAAGACATAAAAATTGAAAGTATCCCGAATTTACAATCCTCTCAGAAAGAAATCATGGTAAGGTGGACTAGGGCAATTACAGAGTTTTTCGATCTTTACTTTGAAAGATGTCTGGGATGGGTTTCTGAATTAGAAGATTTAAAGTTTAGGCAAATACCCACCTTTTCGTGATATATGGGCTGTAAATTCTAATCAGTGTTTTGGTGTTGAAATATTAAATTGCTGGGATATTGAGTCCAAAATAGAGCTATTCTTGCCTATGCAGGGGGATTTTTAGGGAGAGAATATATTGAATCTCATGAAAATCAACCAGACCACATGACAATCAAATTCTAGTAGTTTGGCCTATTAAGCCCAGAATTTAAAAAAAAAATTAAAAATTGGTTAAAATTGCAGAATATGCAATGAAAGAAAACAGTTATAAATGCATACAGAAATGATTATATGGGACTGGTGAGAATAAGCTAATGTAGAATTATGGAAGTTCAAGGACCACATTTTTATTATATGCTTGTGAATAGGTAGACAGAACTAAAATTGAACCCCAATACTGTGCCCTGTGTTCATTATTTGTGAGAGTCATGTAAGATAATAACCATAGCATTTATCACAGTGTTTGAAACATAGTTAATGATCAATAAGTGGTAAATTATTATTTCTTTGTTGCTTCAACCAAGTTTTCATGAGTTCCTATTTTATGTTATAAAGTACAGGTATTTTTCCAGATGCTCAGGATATGTCAGTAAACAAAAGAATAAAAGCAAAAAGTATCTGATGCCATAGAATTTATATTCTGGCAGGATCAAACAAATAAAAAATTATTTAAAAAATGTGTGTGTGTATGTGTATGCTATACTAGAAAGAGTCAGGTGTTATAGTAGGAATGTGTGGAAATTTTAAATTGTGGTAAGGGAATGTGTCACTGAGAATTTGACATCTGAGCAAAAATCTTATGGAAGTAAGTGAGTGAACCATGGGGATATATAGGGAAAGACATTTCAAACCCTGAAGTGAGAGTATGCTTTGAGCAATAAAGAGCCCGTTTGACAGGGGCTGAGTGGAGGAAAGAGTGATAGCGAGGGAGGTTACCAAAATTGAGAGGATCAGCCCAAGTAGAAATGTGTAAGGCAATGTAAAGACTTAACTTTGAATGAGCTGCAAAGCCATTTTTAAAGATGCCAATAGAACAGTGATATAATAGGATATACTATTCAAAAGGACACTTTGGTCTTTTTCTGTTTTTATAATAGTTTCTTTTTTAAGTATAGAGGAAAGGGTGAAAGCAGTAAAACTGAAGGGCAAATTGAAATAATGAATGTAGAATATAATGATGACTTGGAACAGGATGTTGTAATGGAGATGGTGAAATACAGTAGATTCTGAACATAGCAATGCGTAGTAGTTTCAAACATAGTAGTTCGAAAGCAAAGATGACAGGACTACTGATGTGTGCACAAGAGTAACAGAATGTAAATGTGAGAAAGAGAGAACAGTTCAGAATGATACTCAGGCATTTGGACTAAGAAACTGGAAGAATGGAAAATGTTGTGGTTAGAGCAGGTTGAGGAAAGGAATGCCTGGAGTTTAACATTGGTCATGTTTAGTTTTAACTATCCAGGTGAAGATATTGAGTTCGTAATTGGATGTATGCATTCACACATTTTGTGGGAAATCCTGACAGGATATTCAGATTATAGAGAGTATTTAATTTCAAGGGCTTGGATGAGATCTTCAAGTTAGAATACAGGTGGAAAAGAGGTATCAGGGAACAAAAACAGGGAACTCCAACATCCAGAAATCAAAGGTCTGAGCATGTTCCACAAAAGAGGCTGAGAAGGAGTAAACCACATTAAATAGGAGTAATACCAGGAAAGAGTAGTTTTCCAGAAAAGTAGTGCTGAGTTGAGAAGTACTGAGTGATTAGTTGCATCAAATATTGCAAATATGGCAACATCATTAAGACCAACTCATTGGGTGTTGGCACCTCCTTTACTAACAAATAAAAGCCAATTTCATGCACTCCTTCACACTCTGTGTTCATTGGCATTAAGGTGAAAGTTTGAAACTGGCCATGGCTGGAGTATTTATATCATGGAAATCAGCAGACTCTTATAACTGAACCTTTTTTTCTCTTCCTAAAAGGCACTATTAAATTTTAACACCACTGACTAAGACAGGATTATTGGATTTAGTAATGTGTGGGTCACCAGAGATTGGGTAAGCTGGCATAGAGAAGAGGCATACAAATGTCAGATTCATGAAACTGACCTTATGAAGTTAGAGGAAAGAAAGTCTAGTTACTGAGAGATCACATTATTGAAAAAAGCATATATGTGTTTTTTATAAACACTAAGAGTTATGACAGGAAGAAATTTCAGTAAAATTATAATGAGTAAGAATGTAAAACCTACAGAGACTGAGGGAAATAAACTAGATTAGAAAATGACTCCTAAAAGGAGAGGTAACTAAACCACAATGAGATACCATTTCACACCCATCAGAATGGCTGCCATAAAAAAGAAAGATAATAACACATTTGATGTGAAAAAATGGAACTATCATGCATTGCTTATGGGAATGGAAAATGATACAGATACTTTGAAAAAGAGTTTGGCAGTTTCTTAAAATATTAAATATATATTTACCATATTGTCAAGCAATTCCACTCCAACGTTTCTAAGCGAGAGAAATGAAAACATATGTCCACATAAAGACACGTAAGCAAATGTAGACAGAGAATGACTCATAATAGCCAATATATGGAAATAATTCAAATGTCCATAAACTGGTAATTTGACCAAGAAAGTGTGTGCATCTATACAATGGAATACTATTCATCAATAAAAAGGAATGAAATACTGACATGTTACCACATGTGTAAACCTGAAGAACATTATGCTAGTTGTAAGAATACAGAAAAGACCATGTATTCTATAATTCCATTTGTAGGAAATACCTAGAAAATGCAAATCTATAGAGACAGAAAATAGATTAGTGGCTGACTGAGGCTGGGATAGGAAAGGACATTAACTATTAACTAGCAACTTATGAGGGTAATAAAATGTTCTGAAACTGGATTATGATAATGGTTGCACAACACAGAAATTTTACTAAATGATTACTAGAAATCATTGAAATATACACTTAAAATGGATGTGTTTTTGTAATATGAATATTACCCCTTAATTAATTTGTTTTAAAAATAGAGCTAAAGTGGTTTTAGAAAAGGAGGGGTAGCAGTTGGTTTTATTTGGTGACATGAGATTCAAGGCTGACTTTTATGGGGGGGTGCTGGGAAAGGGGAGAAGAAGAGGGAGATTTGTATGGAAACAGCAATCAGAATGGGACATATTCACTTTACCTCTAGTTCCACACTGTGGGAGAAAAATGATCACTTTCCACTAGAGAGAATTAGCACCCTCAAGGTAGAGACAGGAGTCAGAGCAAGAAAGTAAAGAACATTCAGAGAAGGGGTTCAGAATATAAAAAAATTTGCTATGGACTAGGAACATTTCTAAGAGCACAGGAGAAGTGTTTTGAGAGCCTAAAAGGAATGAGAAATGGGTTATTAAATGGTATATACTCAACTTTAAGGAAGTGAGAATCAGGAATAACCTGGGAGTCCTGGTTTTCCTTAGTAATTGGTATAAACCAAGATAAAGTGTATTATGAAGTGTGAAAACTCTGAGATTTTACCCCACTTGCAAGCTAACAAGTTATCCTGCCACTGTTTCATAGATGCTGGCAGAAGACATTAGACTCCTGCATCAGAAACAAAGAACTCCACTTATTACAGTCCAGCAAGCAACATGCCCTTCCTGTTCACGCTGGTTTCTCTTGTCCCACAAGTTCCCTGAGATATAGAGTGTTCCATGTGGTAGCTGTGCATGTAGTGTGTTTGTATCATGGATAAGGAACACCCAGTTTAAAGAAACCAAATCTTTTAGATTTGGCTACAAGTTAACCTGCCTGATCTTTGCACTGGTAAAGTCATTATACTGGTTACTCTGTACTGGACAATAAATAGAACCCCTCTCTGCTCCAGAAAGTAACATAATATCTATCTTCCAAGATAGATATCTTGGACTATCTTGTATCTGTTTGCCATACAACATCCTTGAAAAGATATTCTATAACAAACGTTATCAGAACATCTAATCACAAAATGTTTTGAAATGAAAGAGACCCGTGGATAATCTTCCAACTAAGGGTAAAATGGTACTAATCTTTGTGGCCTCAATCAGATTGTCATAGTAAGAGAGATGACCATCACCAAGGTACAGGGAGTGGTGAGGAGTTCTGGCTAAGATCACAAAACAATTTGGGTTACCCTCTTTTCTCCTCGATGTATGGAAGCCAGAACAGAGGTCTTATTGGAAATACCTGGAGCTCTGTGGCTCTCCTCATTGCATACAAGTTAGAAGTTTAACTACTTCTCAGATTAATGTAAAGACTCTGAAGAAGATTGGATCACTGCTCACAAATGTTCACTTTCTTCCCCTCAATTCCATGGTAGATGAAACTTCCTCACTCCTTTGATGATGAACTAAACTTATGATTTTCAGTAACACAAATGGGATGTTAATAGATCTAACACAAGTAGATATTTGAAATGTACTTGTAGTTGGTCTTGCTCTTTTACAGCATTTCCGTGGGAAGAATATAGGGGAGCCAGCTGAATACAGCCTAGATCGGCCAACCCCCAGAGGCAAAAGTGGGTTTAGCTGAGATAAACGGGGTCACCCAGGTTAGCAATTCTGCAAGTAAGTAAGAATGAAATGACTGGGTTTTCTAAGCCATTGAATTTAGAGAGTTTTGTTTATTGGTGTTTGGTGTTTTGCTTTTTGTAATAGATTTCTGATATACTGATTGAATACAGAAAAGGAATATTTTGGCTGAAGAAGTAGAGATAGATATTTCGGGAATATGGAATACCAAAGAGAAGGTTAGTTTGCCATGGCAATGCAAAGTGTATGTGTGTTTTCACATATGACAAGCAGCCTGGGAGTAGACATTCTAGGAAGTGTGCAGTGGCCCCGATATGCATTCAGGAAGCCAGGGTCTTTCTAGTCCACAGTTCTTAGCATTCTACAAATTGTTTCAAATGGACAAAGGGCTACCTCACAACTTGCATTATATTAGATTTTTTACTTAGAATTATTAATAATAATATCTAACATTATTTAAAAATCATATTAATAATTATGCCCCAATAATAATAAGTGAAGCTGTGATTATTAGACTTAATGACCTGGTAAATTGTATCATGGACATAATTACAATGCATGTACAGCTTGCTCTTGACTCACAAAATCCTTGAATTAGCAGCAATCTGTGTAAGGAAAGGGACATCTTAAGAATCATAGTCTGGAATTTTTTTTAAGGTTTTTTTTTTTTTGAGTGAATTAATTACTAAACTTGAACATAAAGAATTTGATTAAGAAGTCTTTTCTTTTACAAATGTATAGAATTAATGGTTTATTAATATTCATAAATATGTATCCACTATCACATCATATAAACAGTGATCCACATAGAACCCTTACAAACAAATAATATATAAACAAACAAACAAATGTATCATGTGTCCTATGTACGAATCAGAAATGATTTTCCACAGCAGTAGTTTTTTTTTTTTTGGTGGTACGCGGGCCTCTCACTGCTGTGGCCTCTCCCGTTGCGGAGCACAGGCTCCGGACGCGCAGGCCCAGCGGCCATGGCTCACGGGCCCAGCCCCTCCGCGGCACATGGGATCTTCCCGGACCAGGGCGCGAACCCGCGTCCCCTGCATCGGCAGGCGGACTCCCAACCACTGCGCCGCCAGGGAAGCCCCACAGCAGTAGTTTTTATATATGATTTTTATAGTTGTAATGCTAAACTTTTTATCATGTTTTACCTATGGGAAAATCTGAAATGATAAGTGGTAATACTTATTCTGCATGTAATATGAGCAATTGTATTCTGAGTTCCAAATCATTGAATCAAATATTCACTTTTGGAAAGGAAAGAATGAAATAAATTTCATGTTAGATATGTAATATTATCTCATTTAAACCTCATAAAATCCCTTAAGTTTGGTGTTACTTCATTTTTAATTTGAGATATGGGGACAATCATTATAGTTATATGTTAGCTATGTTTATACATCTAATTAAGGATGGACATTTTTCAAAATTCGTCTCTGAATCAAAACCCACTACATATTTTTTATTTAAAGTTTCTTTTCTACATACATCAAATATACAAACTAATTATGATACAACTTCTGCAAAGTCATCAACTTGCTCTACCCATAAAAAGGCAAGCTGAGAAAAAAGAATTAGAACAATATTAAAAATAAACATAAGCAGCCTTATTAATATTATCATTATTGTCTCTTCAGTCATACAAGCTAAAATAATTATTGCACATGTATGAACTTAACCATTTATCCTTTTTTAAATTTATAATTCACCTAAATTTATATTATTTTATAATTAAAAATATTAAAACATTTAGTTAATTTATTTTTCTGCATTTAACATTTTTGTGATAAAAATCAGATTAGTTGAAGAAAGAGAATCAAAATCATGGTGCTGCATATAAAATTTCTAATTAGATGATGGAAATAAACAGGTTTTAAAAGTTACAAAAAGAAAAAAGTGTGTGTGTGTGTGTGTGTGTGTGTGTGTGTTGACACTGACATTTGGTAAAGCTTGGCAAAGATCTGAATTTCTAGACCAGTGTGTCACATTTTGATATTATGCCATACTTTTGCAATTTGGTATTTCAATTAAATTATTTCTCATACAAACTGAGCAAAGTAAAGGGACCAGATTAATTTAATCTATGAAAAGAAAAATTTATTTAAAAAGCAAGTATATAATTTTGTGTTAGCTTATTTCACTTAGCATGATATCCTCAACTTTCATCCATGTTGTAGTATTTGACATGCTTTCCTTCTCTTTTAAGGCTGAATAATATTCCATTGTATTTATAAACCACATTTTCTTTATTCATCCATTGATAGATATTTAGGTTATCTCCATATTTTGACTATTGTGATAATGCTGCAATGAACATGGGTGTGCAAGGAAGAATATATTTTCAAAGTGCAAAATAGTTCTCACTTATCAAATGAATAATAAATTTGGAAATTGCTAAAAATTCTGACAGACTTCTCTCAGCCACCACTTTTGAAATAAAAGCATTGAACATTTTTATAACCTTTATGTAAAAAAAGAGTGCTAGAGTATTTAACAGCCTGTCTGCCAATATAAAAATGTCAATATAATATCAAAATACATTTCAATATAATGTATTTTACTATAAAATTATATATTTCAACATGAAAGAGAATATTAACTATCATTATACATGTACTATATAAGTAATATAAGTAGGAGGGAAAGAGAAACTATAAGGCTGCTACATAAAATAAATCATTTATTATTCTTCATTTTTACTTCATTCACATATATCCAAAAAGCAAGCATATTTCCTTAACGTCATCACAGGCTAGAAGTACAAACAGGCATAGAGAAGTTTAACATCAGTTTAAAAATATTTGTCTCGGGCTTCCCTGGTGGCGCAGTGGTTGAGAATCCGCCTGCCGATGCAGGGGACACGGGTTCGTGCCCCGGTCCGGGAAGATCCCAGATGCCGCGGAGCGGCTGGGCCCGTGAGCCATGGCGTCTGAGCCTGCGCGTCCGGAGCCTGTGCTCCGCAACGGGAGAGGCCACAGAGGTAAGAGGCCCGCGTACCACACACACAGACAAATAAATAAATAAATAAATAAAAATATTTGTCTCTAGTGAAATTATGAAAACATTAGTTCCCTAAATAACGATCTCAGAACTTGTTAGTTTTTAGTTTGTTAAATACATGATGTGCCTCATCCTTTTGGTACTTGAATTACTCTTTTGCCAGCATCGTATCTGAGACTGAAGAAGCTGCTTTTGAATCTCTTGTAAAGTTCAAGTTTAAGGCTTATGATAAACCTAAGCTGATTCTCAGTTCACCCTTTAAATTATTGGGTTATGCCAAAACCTAATTTTTTGCTCAAAAGAATGATAAAAGAACTAAGAGCTTGAAGCAAAAGTAACCTCCCCCAAAGGGTGAGTAAATACCAGGATTGCAAGTGTGCAGCATTCTGAAGAGTGGACCTTTGCCAGTTAGACTTAAGTGGTTGTGGGTCTCTGGAAGTTTGCATCATGGATAAATAAGAAGGAGAACACAAAAAGAAATATTAGACAGTGAACATTGCAAAGAGAAATAAAAATGGAGAATTGAGTGGTGAAAAATAAATATGCTTTTAAAAGCAGAAGGATTTAAATCACTTCTGTGATTAACCTTTAACCCTCCCAAATTAGTTCACAGGAGAAGCTCAGTTCCTGATGTTTTATTGTTTTACTGCTACTCTTTTTCCAAAGTCAGTGTCTTTGAAAACATCTGAATTGATAAGGAATTAAGTCCTTCTGTGTATGTGTCTGACTTAATGGACAATGCATTATCTGAACTGCAAGAAAAACTTGCAAGTTTAAAATCAGAGAATATGTCACTGCCTGGTAACTGTGCAAATGAAGACACAGCAAAGGCACAATACTGACCTCTTAGTAACATTTCTCTTGTAATCCTACTTCAGTAACCAAGCACTGACTGACATGGAGTCATTATGATATTACAGGAGAGGCAGGCTTTACATCTGAATTGATAAGGAATTAAGTCCTTCTGTGTATGTGTCTGACTTAATGGACAATGCATTATCTGAACTGCAAGAAAAACTTGCAAGTTTAAAATCAGAGAATATGTCACTGCCTGGTAACTGTGCAAATGAAGACACAGCAAAGGCACAATACTGACCTCTTAGTAACATTTCTCTTGTAATCCTACTTCAGTAACCAAGCACTGACTGACATGGAGTCATTATGATATTACAGGAGAGGCAGGCTTTTGAAATATTCTATGTGCTATTTTCTTTTTTTTTTTTTTTTTTTTTTGCTGTACATGGGCCTCTCAATGTTGTGGCCTCTCCTGTTGCGGAGCACAGGCTCCGGACACACAGGCTTAGCAGCCATGGCTCACGGCCCCAGCCGCTCCACAGCATGTGGGATCTTCCCAGACCAGGGCACGAACCCGTGTCCCCTGCATCGGCAGGCAGACTCTCAACCACTGCACCACCAAGGAAGCCCTATGTGTTATTTTCTAAAGAATTAACCTACAGCATCTAAAAAAATCTTCCCAGGGCTATGTGAATCTCCCTAGGCTACAAACATCACTCTTTGGTTCATTTGCTAATAGGCATAAAATCTACATAATAATATTAAAATTGCTGTAGGATGACAGTAAAAAAGGAAAAAAGTGAGATAATTAAGTGCATAAACTTCTATTACATATCATCTTCACTTAAGCATGCATAAATCCATAAAATTTGTAGAGGAATGAGTGCAAAATTTCACTCATTTCCAATAGCATCAGCCATGAATTTCACCAAGGATAAGGGAAGACCAAAAGCACCCCTTAAGATTTGTATCTCCTGCTTTAACCTTTATTAAATATATGTCTTTCTCCTCTCCTGTGTACTTGTGTGCCCCTTCTACACTTTAACTGGTTTTTATTCCTAGGGTCCTTAGACTCCATTCTTGAGAAACAAAGTTCTTTGGGGCTATTTTCTTGCTCCAATAGTAATTTCTAGAAATCATGCTTTTGAAATTCCTAATTATTAAGATGCGTTTGAGCTGTGTTTAATGAGAAAAGTTTGTAGTCTCTTCTGCTGAATATTTTCTAGCTTTTTAGGGTTGATATGTTTCAATGTTACATTAACGAGGGAAGGGTAGAGAGGGTCAGAAAGGAATTAATAATTTACAATAATCCACAACATAAATTGTTCTTCTTAGTTCTACTTTTGTCACTTTTCATACCTAAGGGAAGGTGTATTCTTTCAAATACAGTTATACTTGCAGAGTAAAGCTGTTGCAGAGTTGAGAAAAAGATCATTATTATCCTGGGCATCCATGCTTACTTCATTTTTTTTTTTTAACATCTTTATTGGAGTATAATTGCTTTACAATGGTGTGTTACTTTCTGCTTTATAACAAAGTGAATCAGATATACATATATATATGTTCCCATATCTCTTCCCTCTTGCATCTCCCTGCCTCCCACCCTCCCTATCCCAACTCTCTAGGTGGTCACAAACCACCTATCTGATCTCAATGTGCTATGTGACTGCTTCCCACTAGCTATCTATTGTACTTTTGGTAGTGTATATATGTCCATGCCACTCTCTCACTTTGTCACAGCTTACACTTCCCCCTCCCCATATCCTCACGTCCATGCTTTAGTAGGTCTGTGTCCTTATTCCCGTCTTACCACTAGATACTTCATGACCTTTTTTTTTTCTTAGATTCCATATATATGTGTTAGCATACGGTATTTGTTTTTCTCTTTCTGACTTACTTCACTCTGTATGACAGACTCTAAGTCCATCCACCTCACTACAAATAACTCAATTTTGTTTCTTTTTATGGCTGAATAATATTCCATTGTATATATGTCACATATTCTTTATCCATTCATCTGTTGATGGACACTTAGGTTGCTTCCATGTCCTGGCTATTGTAAATAGTGCTGC